>NW_028250426.1:0-600000 GCF_964263255.1 Lissotriton vulgaris
CAGTGACCAAAATTGCCATTTTTACAGAGTTTTGCTTACTCAAAATCTTCAATTTTGACCAATTTCAGGCACAGAAATAACTTTAAACACACTTATTTTAGTTGAAAAAGTAATAATTCACATCCAACCGTCATTTAAAGTCAAAAGATTAAATGTTAAAATTTCATCAATATTGACCATTTTTTCAACGTTCGACTGGTCCGGGGTCATCGTTTTTCATCAGAAAATGGATTTTTTGGACTCTACCAAAAAAGATTCAAAATGTCTTTGGGATCGGGTCTCATGTTGAATAACCACTTTTTAAACCCTCACAGTGAACAAAATTGCCATTTTTACAGAGTTTTGCTTACTCAAAATCTTCAATTTTGACCAATTTCAGGCACAGAAATGACTTTAAACACACTTATTTTAGTTGAAAAAGTAATAATTCACATCCAACCGACATTTAAAGTCAAAAGATTAAATGTTAAAATTTCATCAATATTGACCATTTTTTCAACGTTCGACTGGTCCGAGGTCATCCTTTTTCATCAGAAAATTGATTTTTTGGACTGTACCAAAAATGATTCAAAATGTCATTTGGATCGGGCCTCATGTTGAATAACGACTTTTTAAACCCTCACAGTGACCAAAATTGCCATTTTTACAGAGTTTTGCTTACTCAAAATCTTCAATTTTGACCAATTTCAGGCACAGAAATGATTTTAAACACACTTATTTTAGTTGAAAAAGTAATAATTCACATCCAACCGTCATTTAAAGTCAAAAGATTAAATGTTAAAATTTCATCAATATTGACCATTTTTTTAACGTTCGACTGGTCCGGGGTCATCGTTTTTCATCAGAAAATTGATTTTTTGGACTCTACCAAAAATGATTCAAAATGTCATTTGGATCGGGCCTCATGTTGAATAACCACTTTTTAACCCCTCACAGTGACCAAAATTGCCATTTTTACAGAGTTTTGCTTACTCAAAATCTTCAATTTTGACCAATTTCAGGCACAGAAATGACTTTAAACACACTTATTTTAGTTGAAAAAGTAATAATTCACATCCAACCATCATTTAAAGTCAAAAGATTAAATGTTAAAATTTCATCAATATTGACCATTTTTTCAACGTTCGACTGGTCCGGGGTCATCGTTTTTCATCAGAAAATTGATTTTTTTGGACTCTACCAAAAAAGATTCAAAATGTCTTTTGGATCGGGCCTCATGTTGAATAACCACTTTTTAAACCCTCACAGTGACCAAAATTGCCATTTTTACAGAGTTTTGCTTACTCAAAATCTTCACTTTTGACCAATTTCAGGCACAGAAATGACTTTAAACACACTTATTTTAGTTGAAAAAGTAATAATTCACATCCAACCGTCATTTAAAGTCAAAAGATTAAATGTTAAAATGTCATCAATATTGACCATTTTTTCAACGTTCGACTGGTCAGGGGTCATCGTTTTTCATCAGAAAATTGATTTTTTGGACTCTACCAAAAATGATTCAAAATGTCATTTGGATCGGGCCTCATGTTGAATAACCACTTTTTAAACCCTCACAGTGACCAAAATTGCCATTTTTACAGAGTTTTGCTTACTCAAAATCTTCAATTTTGACCAATTTCAGGCACAGAAATGACTTTAAACACACTTATTTTAGTTGAAAACGTAATAATTCACATCCAACCGTCATTTAAAGTCAAAAGATTAAATGTTAAAATTTCATCAATATTGACCATTTTTTCAACGTTCGACTGGTCCGGGGTCATCGTTTTTCATCAGAAAATGGATTTTTTGGACTCTACCAAAAAAGATTCAAAATGTCTTTTGGATCGGGCCTCATGTTGAATAACCACTTTTTAAACCCTCACAGTGACCAAAATTGCCATTTTTACAGAGTTTTGCTTACTCAAAATCTTCAATTTTGACCAATTTCAGGCACAGAAATAACTTTAAACACACTTATTTTAGTTGAAAAAGTAATAATTCACATCCAACCGTCATTTAAAGTCAAAAGATTAAATGTTAAAATTTCATCAATATTGACCATTTTTTCAACGTTCGACTGGTCCGGGGTCATCGTTTTTCATCAGAAAATTGATTTTTTGGACTCTACCAAAAATGATTCAAAATGTCATTTGGATCGGGCCTCATGTTGAATAACCACTTTTTAAACCCTCACAGTGACCAAAATTGCCATTTTTACAGAGTTTTGCTTACTCAAAATCTTCAATTTTGACCAATTTCAGGCACAGAAATGACTTTAAACACACTTATTTTAGTTGAAAAAGTAATAATTCACATCCAACCGTCATTTAAAGTCAAAAGATTAAATGTTAAAATTTCATCAATATTGACCATTTTTTCAACGTTCGACTGGTCCGGGGTCATCGTTTTTCATCAGAAAATGGATTTTTTGGACTCTACCAAAAAAGATTCAAAATGTCTTTTGGATCGGGTCTCATGTTGAATAACAACTTTTTAAACCCTCACAGTGACCAAAATTGCCATTTTTACAGAGTTTTGCTTACTCAAAATCTTCAATTTTGACCAATTTCAGGCACAGAAATGACTTTAAACACACTTATTTTAGTTGAAAAAGTAATAATTCACATCCAACCGTCATTTAAAGTCAAAAGATTAAATGTTAAAATTTCATCAATATTGACCATTTTTTCAACGTTCGACTGGTCCGGGGTCATCGTTTTTCATCAGAAAATGGATTTTTTGGACTCTACCAAAAAAGATTCAAAATGTCTTTTGGATCGGGTCTCATGTTGAATAACCACTTTTTAAACCCTCACAGTGAACAAAATTGCCATTTTTACAGAGTTTTGCTTACTCAAAATCTTCAATTTTGACCAATTTCAGGCACAGAAATAACTTTAAACACACTTATTTTAGTTGAAAAAGTAATAATTCACATCCAACCGTCATTTAAAGTCAAAAGATTAAATGTTAAAATTTCATCAATATTGACCATTTTTTCAACGTTCGACTGGTCCGGGGTCATCGTTTTTCATCAGAAAATTGATTTTTTGGACTCTACCAAAAATGATTCAAAATGTCATTTGGATCGGGCCTCATGTTGAATAACCACTTTTTAAACCCTCACAGTGACCAAAATTGCCATTTTTACAGAGTTTTGCTTACTCAAAATCTTCAATTTTGACCAATTTCAGGCACAGAAATGACTTTAAACACACTTATTTTAGTTGAAAAAGTAATAATTCACATCCAACCGTCATTTAAAGTCAAAAGATTAAATGTTAAAATTTCATCAATATTGACCATTTTTTCAACGTTCGACTGGTCCGGGGTCATCGTTTTTCATCAGAAAATGGATTTTTTGGACTCTACCAAAAAAGATTCAAAATGTCTTTTGGATCGGGTCTCATGTTGAATAACAACTTTTTAAACCCTCACAGTGACCAAAATTGCCATTTTTACAGAGTTTTGCTTACTCAAAATCTTCAATTTTGACCAATTTCAGGCACAGAAATGACTTTAAACACACTTATTTTAGTTGAAAAAGTAATAATTCACATCCAACCGTCATTTAAAGTCAAAAGATTAAATGTTAAAATTTCATCAATATTGACCATTTTTTCAACGTTCGACTGGTCCGGGGTCATCGTTTTTCATCAGAAAATGGATTTTTTGGACTCTACCAAAAAAGATTCAAAATGTCTTTTGGATCGGGTCTCATGTTGAATAACCACTTTTTAAACCCTCACAGTGAACAAAATTGCCATTTTTACAGAGTTTTGCTTACTCAAAATCTTCAATTTTGACCAATTTCAGGCACAGAAATGACTTTAAACACACTTATTTTAGTTGAAAAAGTAATAATTCACATCCAACTGTCATTTAAAGTCAAAAGATTAAATGTTAAAATTTCATCAATATTGACCATTTTTTCAACGTTCGACTGGTCCGGGGTCATCGTTTTTCATCAGAAAATGGATTTTTTGGACTCTACCAAAAAAGATTCAAAATGTCTTTTGGATCGGGTCTCATGTTGAATAACCACTTTTTAAACCCTCACAGTGAACAAAATTGCCATTTTTACAGAGTTTTGCTTACTCAAAATCTTCAATTTTGACCAATTTCAGGCACAGAAATAACTTTAAACACACTTATTTTAGTTGAAAAAGTAATAATTCACATCCAACCGTCATTTAAAGTCAAAAGATTAAATGTTAAAATTTCATCAATATTGACCATTTTTTCAACGTTCGACTGGTCCGGGGTCATCATTTTTCATCAGAAAATTGATTTTTTGGACTCTACCAAAAATGATTCAAAATGTCATTTGGATCGGGCCTCATGTTGAATAACCACTTTTTAAACCCTCACAGTGACCAAAATTGCCATTTTTACAGAGTTTTGCTTACTCAAAATCTTAAATTTTGACCAATTTCAGGCACAGAAATGACTTTAAACACACTTATTTTAGTTGAAAAAGTAATAATTCACATCCAACCATCATTTAAAGTCAAAAGATTAAATGTTAAAATTTCATCAATATTGACCATTTTTTCAACGTTCGACTGGTCCGGGGTCATCGTTTTTCATCAGAAAATGGATTTTTTGGACTCTACCAAAAAAGATTCAAAATGTCTTTTGGATCGGGCCTCATGTTGAATAACCACTTTTTAAACCCTCACAGTGACCAAAATTGCCATTTTTACAGAGTTTTGCTTACTCAAAATCTTCAATTTTGACCAATTTCAGGCACAGAAATAACTTTAAACACACTTATTTTAGTTGAAAAAGTAATAATTCACATCCAACCGTCATTTAAAGTCAAAAGATTAAATGTTAAAATTTCATCAATATTGACCATTTTTTCAACGTTCGACTGGTCCGGGGTCATCGTTTTTCATCAGAAAATTGATTTTTTGGACTCTACCAAAAATGATTCAAAATGTCATTTGGATCGGGCCTCATGTTGAATAACCACTTTTTAAACCCTCACAGTGACCAAAATTGCCATTTTTACAGAGTTTTGCTTACTCAAAATCTTCAATTTTGACCAATTTCAGGCACAGAAATGACTTTAAACACACTTATTTTAGTTGAAAAAGTAATAATTCACATCCAACCGTCATTTAAAGTCAAAAGATTAAATGTTAAAATTTCATCAATATTGACCATTTTTTCAACGTTCGACTGGTCCGGGGTCATCGTTTTTCATCAGAAAATGGATTTTTTGGACTCTACCAAAAAAGATTCAAAATGTCTTTTGGATCGGGTCTCATGTTGAATAACAACTTTTTAAACCCTCACAGTGACCAAAATTGCCATTTTTACAGAGTTTTGCTTACTCAAAATCTTCAATTTTGACCAATTTCAGGCACAGAAATGACTTTAAACACACTTATTTTAGTTGAAAAAGTAATAATTCACATCCAACCGTCATTTAAAGTCAAAAGATTAAATGTTAAAATTTCATCAATATTGACCATTTTTTCAACGTTCGACTGGTCCGGGGTCATCGTTTTTCATCAGAAAATGGATTTTTTGGACTCTACCAAAAAAGATTCAAAATGTCTTTTGGATCGGGTCTCATGTTGAATAACCACTTTTTAAACCCTCACAGTGAACAAAATTGCCATTTTTACAGAGTTTTGCTTACTCAAAATCTTCAATTTTGACCAATTTCAGGCACAGAAATGACTTTAAACACACTTATTTTAGTTGAAAAAGTAATAATTCACATCCAACCGTCATTTAAAGTCAAAAGATTAAATGTTAAAATTTCATCAATATTGACCATTTTTTCAACGTTCGACTGGTCCGGGGTCATCGTTTTTCATCAGAAAATGGATTTTTTGGACTCTACCAAAAAAGATTCAAAATGTCTTTTGGATCGGGTCTCATGTTGAATAACCACTTTTTAAACCCTCACAGTGAACAAAATTGCCATTTTTACAGAGTTTTGCTTACTCAAAATCTTCAATTTTGACCAATTTCAGGCACAGAAATAACTTTAAACACACTTATTTTAGTTGAAAAAGTAATAATTCACATCCAACCGTCATTTAAAGTCAAAAGATTAAATGTTAAAATTTCATCAATATTGACCATTTTTTCAACGTTCGACTGGTCCGGGGTCATCGTTTTTCATCAGAAAATGGATTTTTTGGACTCTACCAAAAAAGATTCAAAATGTCTTTTGGATCGGGTCTCATGTTGAATAACCACTTTTTAAACCCTCACAGTGAACAAAATTGCCATTTTTACAGAGTTTTGCTTACTCAAAATCTTCAATTTTGACCAATTTCAGGCACAGAAATGACTTTAAACACACTTATTTTAGTTGAAAAAGTAATAATTCACATCCAACCGTCATTTAAAGTCAAAAGATTAAATGTTAAAATTTCATCAATATTGACCATTTTTTCAACGTTCGACTGGTCCGGGGTCATCGTTTTTCATCAGAAAATTGATTTTTTGGACTCTACCAAAAAAGATTCAAAATGTCTTTTGGATCGGGCCTCATGTTGAATAACCACTTTTTAAACCCTCACAGTGACCAAAATTGCCATTTTTACAGAGTTTTGCTTACTCAAAATCTTCAATTTTGACCAATTTCAGGCACAGAAATAACTTTAAACACACTTATTTCAGTTGAAAAAGTAATAATTCACATCCAACCGTCATTTAAAGTCAAAAGATTAAATGTTAAAATTTCATCAATATTGACCATTTTTTCAACGTTCGACTGGTCCGGGGTCATCGTTTTTCATCAGAAAATGGATTTTTTGGACTCTACCAAAAAAGATTCAAAATGTCTTTTGGATCGGGTCTCATGTTGAATAACCACTTTTTAAACCCTCACAGTGACCAAAATTGCCATTTTTACAGAGTTTTGCTTACTCAAAATCTTCAATTTTGACCAATTTCAGGCACAGAAATGACTTTAAACACACTTATTTTAGTTGAAAAAGTAATAATTCACATCCAACCGTCATTTGAAGTCAAAAGATTAAATGTTAAAATTTCATCAATATTGACCATTTTTTCAACGTTCGACTGGTCCGGGGTCATCGTTTTTCATCAGAAAATGGATTTTTTGGACTCTACCAAAAAAGATTCAAAATGTCTTTTGGATCGGGTCTCATGTTGAATAACCACTTTTTAAACCCTCACAGTGAACAAAATTGCCATTTTTACAGAGTTTTGCTTACTCAAAATCTTCAATTTTGACCAATTTCAGGCACAGAAATGACTTTAAACACACTTATTTTAGTTGAAAAAGTAATAATTCACATCCAACTGTCATTTAAAGTCAAAAGATTAAATGTTAAAATTTCATCAATATTGACCATTTTTTCAACGTTCGACTGGTCCGGGGTCATCGTTTTTCATCAGAAAATGGATTTTTTGGACTCTACCAAAAAAGATTCAAAATGTCTTTTGGATCGGGTCTCATGTTGAATAACCACTTTTTAAACCCTCACAGTGAACAAAATTGCCATTTTTACAGAGTTTTGCTTACTCAAAATCTTCAATTTTGACCAATTTCAGGCACAGAAATAACTTTAAACACACTTATTTTAGTTGAAAAAGTAATAATTCACATCCAACCGTCATTTAAAGTCAAAAGATTAAATGTTAAAATTTCATCAATATTGACCATTTTTTCAACGTTCGACTGGTCCGGGGTCATCATTTTTCATCAGAAAATTGATTTTTTGGACTCTACCAAAAATGATTCAAAATGTCATTTGGATCGGGCCTCATGTTGAATAACCACTTTTTAAACCCTCACAGTGACCAAAATTGCCATTTTTACAGAGTTTTGCTTACTCAAAATCTTAAATTTTGACCAATTTCAGGCACAGAAATGACTTTAAACACACTTATTTTAGTTGAAAAAGTAATAATTCACATCCAACCATCATTTAAAGTCAAAAGATTAAATGTTAAAATTTCATCAATATTGACCATTTTTTCAACGTTCGACTGGTCCGGGGTCATCGTTTTTCATCAGAAAATGGATTTTTTGGACTCTACCAAAAAAGATTCAAAATGTCTTTTGGATCGGGCCTCATGTTGAATAACCACTTTTTAAACCCTCACAGTGACCAAAATTGCCATTTTTACAGAGTTTTGCTTACTCAAAATCTTCAATTTTGACCAATTTCAGGCACAGAAATAACTTTAAACACACTTATTTTAGTTGAAAAAGTAATAATTCACATCCAACCGTCATTTAAAGTCAAAAGATTAAATGTTAAAATTTCATCAATATTGACCATTTTTTCAACGTTCGACTGGTCCGGGGTCATCGTTTTTCATCAGAAAATTGATTTTTTGGACTCTACCAAAAATGATTCAAAATGTCATTTGGATCGGGCCTCATGTTGAATAACCACTTTTTAAACCCTCACAGTGACCAAAATTGCCATTTTTACAGAGTTTTGCTTACTCAAAATCTTCAATTTTGACCAATTTCAGGCACAGAAATGACTTTAAACACACTTATTTTAGTTGAAAAAGTAATAATTCACATCCAACCGTCATTTAAAGTCAAAAGATTAAATGTTAAAATTTCATCAATATTGACCATTTTTTCAACGTTCGACTGGTCCGGGGTCATCGTTTTTCATCAGAAAATGGATTTTTTGGACTCTACCAAAAAAGATTCAAAATGTCTTTTGGATCGGGTCTCATGTTGAATAACAACTTTTTAAACCCTCACAGTGACCAAAATTGCCATTTTTACAGAGTTTTGCTTACTCAAAATCTTCAATTTTGACCAATTTCAGGCACAGAAATGACTTTAAACACACTTATTTTAGTTGAAAAAGTAATAATTCACATCCAACCGTCATTTAAAGTCAAAAGATTAAATGTTAAAATTTCATCAATATTGACCATTTTTTCAACGTTCGACTGGTCCGGGGTCATCGTTTTTCATCAGAAAATGGATTTTTTGGACTCTACCAAAAAAGATTCAAAATGTCTTTTGGATCGGGTCTCATGTTGAATAACCACTTTTTAAACCCTCACAGTGAACAAAATTGCCATTTTTACAGAGTTTTGCTTACTCAAAATCTTCAATTTTGACCAATTTCAGGCACAGAAATGACTTTAAACACACTTATTTTAGTTGAAAAAGTAATAATTCACATCCAACTGTCATTTAAAGTCAAAAGATTAAATGTTAAAATTTCATCAATATTGACCATTTTTTCAACGTTCGACTGGTCCGGGGTCATCGTTTTTCATCAGAAAATGGATTTTTTGGACTCTACCAAAAAAGATTCAAAATGTCTTTTGGATCGGGTCTCATGTTGAATAACCACTTTTTAAACCCTCACAGTGAACAAAATTGCCATTTTTACAGAGTTTTGCTTACTCAAAATCTTCAATTTTGACCAATTTCAGGCACAGAAATAACTTTAAACACACTTATTTTAGTTGAAAAAGTAATAATTCACATCCAACCGTCATTTAAAGTCAAAAGATTAAATGTTAAAATTTCATCAATATTGACCATTTTTTCAACGTTCGACTGGTCCGGGGTCATCGTTTTTCATCAGAAAATGGATTTTTTGGACTCTACCAAAAAAGATTCAAAATGTCTTTTGGATCGGGTCTCATGTTGAATAACCACTTTTTAAACCCTCACAGTGAACAAAATTTCCATTTTTACAGAGTTTTGCTTACTCAAAATCTTCAATTTTGACCAATTTCAGGCACAGAAATGACTTTAAACACACTTATTTTAGTTGAAAAAGTAATAATTCACATCCAACTGTCATTTAAAGTCAAAAGATTAAATGTTAAAATTTCATCAATATTGACCATTTTTTCAACGTTCGACTGGTCCGGGGTCATCGTTTTTCATCAGAAAATGGATTTTTTGGACTCTACCAAAAAAGATTCAAAATGTCTTTTGGATCGGGCCTCATGTTGAATAACCACTTTTTAAACCCTCACAGTGACCAAAATTGCCATTTTTACAGAGTTTTGCTTACTCAAAATCTTCAATTTTGACCAATTTCAGGCACAGAAATAACTTTAAACACACTTATTTCAGTTGAAAAAGTAATAATTCACATCCAACCGTCATTTAAAGTCAAAAGATTAAATGTTAAAATTTCATCAATATTGACCATTTTTTCAACGTTCGACTGGTCCGGGGTCATCGTTTTTCATCAGAAAATGGATTTTTTGGACTCTACCAAAAAAGATTCAAAATGTCTTTTGGATCGGGTCTCATGTTGAATAACCACTTTTTAAACCCTCACAGTGACCAAAATTGCCATTTTTACAGAGTTTTGCTTACTCAAAATCTTCAATTTTGACCAATTTCAGGCACAGAAATGACTTTAAACACACTTATTTTAGTTGAAAAAGTAATAATTCACATCCAACCGTCATTTGAAGTCAAAAGATTAAATGTTAAAATTTCATCAATATTGACCATTTTTTCAACGTTCGACTGGTCCGGGGTCATCGTTTTTCATCAGAAAATTGATTTTTTGGACTCTACCAAAAATGATTCAAAATGTCATTTGGATCGGGCCTCATGTTGAATAACCACTTTTTAAACCCTCACAGTGACCAAAATTGCCATTTTTACAGAGTTTTGCTTACTCAAAATCTTCAATTTTGACCAATTTCAGGCACAGAAATGACTTTAAACACACTTATTTTAGTTGAAAAAGTAATATTTCACATCCAACCGTCATTTAAAGTCAAAAGATTAAATGTTAAAATTTCATCAATATTGACCATTTTTTCAACGTTCGACTGGTCCGGGGTCATCGTTTTTCATCAGAAAATGGATTTTTTGGACTCTACCAAAAAAGATTCAAAATGTCTTTTGGATCGGGCCTCATGTTGAATAACCACTTTTTAAACCCTCACAGTGACCAAAATTGCCATTTTTACAGAGTTTTGCTTACTCAAAATCTTCAATTTTGACCAATTTCAGGCACAGAAATAACTTTAAACACACTTATTTTAGTTGAAAAAGTAATAATTCACATCCAACCGTCATTTAAAGTCAAAAGATTAAATGTTAAAATGTCATCAATATTGACCATTTTTTCAACGTTCGACTGGTCAGGGGTCATCGTTTTTCATCAGAAAATTGATTTTTTGGACTCTACCAAAAATGATTCAAAATGTCATTTGGATCGGGCCTCATGTTGAATAACCACTTTTTAAACCCTCACAGTGACCAAAATTGCCATTTTTACAGAGTTTTGCTTACTCAAAATCTTCAATTTTGACCAATTTCAGGCACAGAAATGACTTTAAACACACTTATTTTAGTTGAAAAAGTAATAATTCACATCCAACCGTCATTTAAAGTCAAAAGATTAAATGTTAAAATTTCATCAATATTGACCATTTTTTCAACGTTCGACTGGTCCGGGGTCATCGTTTTTCATCAGAAAATTGACTTTTTTGGACTCTACCAAAAAAGATTCAAAATGTCTTTTGGATCGGGCCTCATGTTGAATAACCACTTTTTAAACCCTCACAGTGACCAAAATTGCCATTTTTACAGAGTTTTGCTTACTCAAAATCTTCAATTTTGACCAATTTCAGGCACAGAAATGACTTTAAACACACTTATTTTAGTTGAAAAAGTAATAATTCACATCCAACCGTCATTTAAAGTCAAAAGATTAAATGTTAAAATTTCATCAATATTGACCATTTTCTCAACGTTCGACTGGTCCGGGGTCATCGTTTTTCATCAGAAAATGGATTTTTTGGACTCTACCAAAAAAGATTCAAAATGTCTTTTGGATCGGGTCTCATGTTGAATAACCACTTTTTAAACCCTCACAGTGAACAAAATTGCCATTTTTACAGAGTTTTGCTTACTCAAAATCTTCAATTTTGACCAATTTCAGGCACAGAAATGACTTTAAACACACTTATTTTAGTTGAAAAAGTAATAATTCACACCCAACTGTCATTTAAAGTCAAAAGATTAAATGTTAAAATTTCATCAATATTGACCATTTTTTCAACGTTCGACTGGTCCGGGGTCATCGTTTTTCATCAGAAAATGGATTTTTTGGACTCTACCAAAAAAGATTCAAAATGTCTTTTGGATCGGGCCTCATGTTGAATAACCACTTTTTAAACCCTCACAGTGACCAAAATTGCCATTTTTACAGAGTTTTGCTTACTCAAAATCTTCAATTTTGACCAATTTCAGGCACAGAAATAACTTTAAACACACTTATTTTAGTTGAAAAAGTAATAATTCACATCCAACCGTCATTTAAAGTCAAAAGATTAAATGTTAAAATTTCATCAATATTGACCATTTTTTCAACGTTCGACTGGTCCGGGGTCATCGTTTTTCATCAGAAAATTGATTTTTTGGACTCTACCAAAAATGATTCAAAATGTCATTTGGATCGGGCCTCATGTTGAATAACCACTTTTTAAACCCTCACAGTGACCAAAATTGCCATTTTTACAGAGTTTTGCTTACTCAAAATCTTCAATTTTGACCAATTTCAGGCACAGAAATGACTTTAAACACACTTATTTTAGTTGAAAAAGTAATATTTCACATCCAACCGTCATTTAAAGTCAAAAGATTAAATGTTAAAATTTCATCAATATTGACCATTTTTTCAACGTTCGACTGGTCCGGGGTCATCGTTTTTCATCAGAAAATTGATTTTTTGGACTCTACCAAAAAAGATTCAAAATGTCTTTTGGATCGGGTCTCATGTTGAATAACCACTTTTTAAACCCTCACAGTGAACAAAATTGCCATTTTTACAGAGTTTTGCTTACTCAAAATCTTCAATTTTGACCAATTTCAGGCACAGAAATGACTTTAAACACACTTATTTTAGTTGAAAAAGTAATAATTCACATCCAACCGACATTTAAAGTCAAAAGATTAAATGTTAAAATTTCATCAATATTGACCATTTTTTCAACGTTCGACTGGTCCGAGGTCATCCTTTTTCATCAGAAAATTGATTTTTTGGACTGTACCAAAAATGATTCAAAATGTCATTTGGATCGGGCCTCATGTTGAATAACCACTTTTTAAACCCTCACAGTGACCAAAATTGCCATTTTTACAGAGTTTTGCTTACTCAAAATCTTAAATTTTGACCAATTTCAGGCACAGAAATGACTTTAAACACATTTATTTTAGTTGAAAAAGTAATAATTCACATCCAACCGTCATTTAAAGTCAAAAGATTAAATGTTAAAATTTCATCAATATTGACCATTTTTTCAACGTTCGACTGGTCCGGGGTCATCGTTTTTCATCAGATAATGGATTTTTTGGACTCTACCAAAAATGTTTCAAAATGTCTTTTGGATCGGGCCTCATGTTGAATAACCACTTTTTAAACCCTCACAGTGACCAAAATTGCCATTTTTACAGAGTTTTGCTTACTCAAAATCTTCAATTTTGACCAATTTTAGGCACAGAAATAACTTTAAACACACTTATTTTAGTTGAAAAAGTAATAATTCACATCCAACCGTCATTTAAAGTCAAAAGATTAAATGTTAAAATTTCATCAATATTGACCATTTTTTCAACGTTCGACTGGTCCGGGGTCATCATTTTTCATCAGAAAATTGATTTTTTGGACTCTACCAAAAATGATTCAAAATGTCATTTGGATCGGGCCTCATGTTGAATAACCACTTTTTAAACCCTCACAGTGACCAAAATTGCCATTTTTACAGAGTTTTGCTTACTCAAAATCTTAAATTTTGACCAATTTCAGGCACAGAAATGACTTTAAACACACTTATTTTAGTTGAAAAAGTAATAATTCACATCCAACCGTGATTTAAAGTCAAAAGATTAAATGTTAAAATGTCATCAATATTGACCATTTTTTCAACGTTCGACTGGTCAGGGGTCATCGTTTTTCATCAGAAAATTGATTTTTTGGACTCTACCAAAAATGATTCAAAATGTCATTTGGATCGGGCCTCGTGTTGAATAACCACTTTTTAAACCCTCACAGTGACCAAAATTGCCATTTTTACAGAGTTTTGCTTACTCAAAATCTTCAATTTTGACCAATTTCAGGCACAGAAATGACTTTAAACACACTTATTTTAGTTGAAAAAGTAATAATTCACATCCAACCGTCATTTAAAGTCAAAAGATTAAATGTTAAAATTTCATCAATATTGACCATTTTTTCAACGTTCGACTGGTCCGGGGTCATCGTTTTTCATCAGAAAATGGATTTTTTGGACTCTACCAAAAAAGATTCAAAATGTCATTTGGATCGGGCCTCATGTTGAATAACCACTTTTTAAACCCTCACAGTGACCAAAATTGCCATTTTTACAGAGTTTTGCTTACTCAAAATCTTAAATTTTGACCAATTTCAGGCACAGAAATGACTTTAAACACACTTATTTTAGTTGAAAAAGTAATAATTCACATCCAACCGTCATTTAAAGTCAAAAGATTAAATGTTAAAATGTCATCAATATTGACCATTTTTTCAACGTTCGACTGGTCAGGGGTCATCGTTTTTCATCAGAAAATTGATTTTTTGGACTCTACCAAAAATGATTCAAAATGTCATTTGGATCGGGCCTCATGTTGAATAACCACTTTTTAAACCCTCACAGTGACCAAAATTGCCATTTTTACAGAATTTTGCTTACTCAAAATCTTCAATTTTGACCAATTTCAGGCACAGAAATGACTTTAAACACACTTATTTTAGTTGAAAAAGTAATAATTCACATCCAACCGTCATTTAAAGTCAAAAGATTAAATGTTAAAATTTCATCAATATTGACCATTTTTTCAACGTTCGACTGGTCCGGGGTCATCGTTTTTCATCAGAAAATGGATTTTTTGGACTCTACCAAAAAAGATTCAAAATGTCTTTTGGATCGGGTCTCATGTTGAATAACAACTTTTTAAACCCTCACAGTGACCAAAATTGCCATTTTTACAGAGTTTTGCTTACTCAAAATCTTCAATTTTGACCAATTTCAGGCACAGAAATGACTTTAAACACACTTATTTTAGTTGAAAAAGTAATAATTCACATCCAACCGTCATTTAAAGTCAAAAGATTAAATGTTAAAATTTCATCAATATTGACCATTTTTTCAACGTTCGACTGGTCCGGGGTCATCGTTTTTCATCAGAAAATGGATTTTTTGGACTCTACCAAAAAAGATTCAGAATGTCTTTTGGATCGGGTCTCATGTTGAATAACCACTTTTTAAACCCTCACAGTGAACAAAATTGCCATTTTTACAGAGTTTTGCTTACTCAAAATCTTCAATTTTGACCAATTTCAGGCACAGAAATGACTTTAAACACACTTATTTTAGTTGAAAAAGTAATAATTCACATCCAACTGTCATTTAAAGTCAAAAGATTAAATGTTAAAATTTCATCAATATTGACCATTTTTTCAACGTTCGACTGGTCCGGGGTCATCGTTTTTCATCAGAAAATGGATTTTTTGGACTCTACCAAAAAAGATTCAAAATGTCTTTTGGATCGGGCCTCATGTTGAATAACCACTTTTTAAACCCTCACAGTGACCAAAATTGCCATTTTTACAGAGTTTTGCTTACTCAAAATCTTCAATTTTGACCAATTTCAGGCACAGAAATAACTTTAAACACACTTATTTTAGTTGAAAAAGTAATAATTCACATCCAACCGTCATTTAAAGTCAAAAGATTAAATGTTAAAATTTCATCAATATTGACCATTTTTTCAACGTTCGACTGGTCCGGGGTCATCGTTTTTCATCAGAAAATGGATTTTTTGGACTCTACCAAAAAAGATTCAAAATGTCTTTGGGATCGGGTCTCATGTTGAATAACCACTTTTTAAACCCTCACAGTGAACAAAATTGCCATTTTTACAGAGTTTTGCTTACTCAAAATCTTCAATTTTGACCAATTTCAGGCACAGAAATGACTTTAAACACACTTATTTTAGTTGAAAAAGTAATAATTCACATCCAACCGACATTTAAAGTCAAAAGATTAAATGTTAAAATTTCATCAATATTGACCATTTTTTCAACGTTCGACTGGTCCGAGGTCATCCTTTTTCATCAGAAAATTGATTTTTTGGACTGTACCAAAAATGATTCAAAATGTCATTTGGATCGGGCCTCATGTTGAATAACGACTTTTTAAACCCTCACAGTGACCAAAATTGCCATTTTTACAGAGTTTTGCTTACTCAAAATCTTCAATTTTGACCAATTTCAGGCACAGAAATGATTTTAAACACACTTATTTTAGTTGAAAAAGTAATATTTCACATCCAACCGTCATTTAAAGTCAAAAGATTAAATGTTAAAATTTCATCAATATTGACCATTTTTTCAACGTTCGACTGGTCCGGGGTCATCGTTTTTCATCAGAAAATGGATTTTTTGGACTCTACCAAAAAAGATTCAAAATGTCTTTTGGATCGGGCCTCATGTTGAATAACCACTTTTTAAACCCTCACAGTGACCAAAATTGCCATTTTTACAGAGTTTTGCTTACTCAAAATCTTCAATTTTGACCAATTTCAGGCACAGAAATAACTTTAAACACACTTATTTTAGTTGAAAAAGTAATAATTCACATCCAACCGTCATTTAAAGTCAAAAGATTAAATGTTAAAATTTCATCAATATTGACCATTTTTTCAACGTTCGACTGGTCCGGGGTCATCGTTTTTCATCAGAAAATGGATTTTTTGGACTCTACCAAAAAAGATTCAAAATGTCTTTGGGATCGGGTCTCATGTTGAATAACCACTTTTTAAACCCTCACAGTGAACAAAATTGCCATTTTTACAGAGTTTTGCTTACTCAAAATCTTCAATTTTGACCAATTTCAGGCACAGAAATGACTTTAAACACACTTATTTTAGTTGAAAAAGTAATAATTCACATCCAACCGACATTTAAAGTCAAAAGATTAAATGTTAAAATTTCATCAATATTGACCATTTTTTCAACGTTCGACTGGTCCGAGGTCATCCTTTTTCATCAGAAAATTGATTTTTTGGACTGTACCAAAAATGATTCAAAATGTCATTTGGATCGGGCCTCATGTTGAATAACCACTTTTTAAACCCTCACAGTGACCAAAATTGCCATTTTTACAGAGTTTTGCTTACTCAAAATCTTAAATTTTGACCAATTTCAGGCACAGAAATGACTTTAAACACATTTATTTTAGTTGAAAAAGTAATAATTCACATCCAACCGTCATTTAAAGTCAAAAGATTAAATGTTAAAATTTCATCAATATTGACCATTTTTTCAACGTTCGACTGGTCCGGGGTCATCGTTTTTCATCAGATAATGGATTTTTTGGACTCTACCAAAAATGTTTCAAAATGTCTTTTGGATCGGGCCTCATGTTGAATAACCACTTTTTAAACCCTCACAGTGACCAAAATTGCCATTTTTACAGAGTTTTGCTTACTCAAAATCTTCAATTTTGACCAATTTTAGGCACAGAAATAACTTTAAACACACTTATTTTAGTTGAAAAAGTAATAATTCACATCCAACCGTCATTTAAAGTCAAAAGATTAAATGTTAAAATTTCATCAATATTGACCATTTTTTCAACGTTCGACTGGTCCGGGGTCATCATTTTTCATCAGAAAATTGATTTTTTGGACTCTACCAAAAATGATTCAAAATGTCATTTGGATCGGGCCTCATGTTGAATAACCACTTTTTAAACCCTCACAGTGACCAAAATTGCCATTTTTACAGAGTTTTGCTTACTCAAAATCTTAAATTTTGACCAATTTCAGGCACAGAAATGACTTTAAACACACTTATTTTAGTTGAAAAAGTAATAATTCACATCCAACCGTGATTTAAAGTCAAAAGATTAAATGTTAAAATGTCATCAATATTGACCATTTTTTCAACGTTCGACTGGTCAGGGGTCATCGTTTTTCATCAGAAAATTGATTTTTTGGACTCTACCAAAAATGATTCAAAATGTCATTTGGATCGGGCCTCGTGTTGAATAACCACTTTTTAAACCCTCACAGTGACCAAAATTGCCATTTTTACAGAGTTTTGCTTACTCAAAATCTTCAATTTTGACCAATTTCAGGCACAGAAATGACTTTAAACACACTTATTTTAGTTGAAAAAGTAATAATTCACATCCAACCGTCATTTAAAGTCAAAAGATTAAATGTTAAAATTTCATCAATATTGACCATTTTTTCAACGTTCGACTGGTCCGGGGTCATCGTTTTTCATCAGAAAATGGATTTTTTGGACTCTACCAAAAAAGATTCAAAATGTCATTTGGATCGGGCCTCATGTTGAATAACCACTTTTTAAACCCTCACAGTGACCAAAATTGCCATTTTTACAGAGTTTTGCTTACTCAAAATCTTAAATTTTGACCAATTTCAGGCACAGAAATGACTTTAAACACACTTATTTTAGTTGAAAAAGTAATAATTCACATCCAACCGTCATTTAAAGTCAAAAGATTAAATGTTAAAATGTCATCAATATTGACCATTTTTTCAACGTTCGACTGGTCAGGGGTCATCGTTTTTCATCAGAAAATTGATTTTTTGGACTCTACCAAAAATGATTCAAAATGTCATTTGGATCGGGCCTCATGTTGAATAACCACTTTTTAAACCCTCACAGTGACCAAAATTGCCATTTTTACAGAATTTTGCTTACTCAAAATCTTCAATTTTGACCAATTTCAGGCACAGAAATGACTTTAAACACACTTATTTTAGTTGAAAAAGTAATAATTCACATCCAACCGTCATTTAAAGTCAAAAGATTAAATGTTAAAATTTCATCAATATTGACCATTTTTTCAACGTTCGACTGGTCCGGGGTCATCGTTTTTCATCAGAAAATGGATTTTTTGGACTCTACCAAAAAAGATTCAAAATGTCTTTTGGATCGGGTCTCATGTTGAATAACAACTTTTTAAACCCTCACAGTGACCAAAATTGCCATTTTTACAGAGTTTTGCTTACTCAAAATCTTCAATTTTGACCAATTTCAGGCACAGAAATGACTTTAAACACACTTATTTTAGTTGAAAAAGTAATAATTCACATCCAACCGTCATTTAAAGTCAAAAGATTAAATGTTAAAATTTCATCAATATTGACCATTTTTTCAACGTTCGACTGGTCCGGGGTCATCGTTTTTCATCAGAAAATGGATTTTTTGGACTCTACCAAAAAAGATTCAGAATGTCTTTTGGATCGGGTCTCATGTTGAATAACCACTTTTTAAACCCTCACAGTGAACAAAATTGCCATTTTTACAGAGTTTTGCTTACTCAAAATCTTCAATTTTGACCAATTTCAGGCACAGAAATGACTTTAAACACACTTATTTTAGTTGAAAAAGTAATAATTCACATCCAACTGTCATTTAAAGTCAAAAGATTAAATGTTAAAATTTCATCAATATTGACCATTTTTTCAACGTTCGACTGGTCCGGGGTCATCGTTTTTCATCAGAAAATGGATTTTTTGGACTCTACCAAAAAAGATTCAAAATGTCTTTTGGATCGGGCCTCATGTTGAATAACCACTTTTTAAACCCTCACAGTGACCAAAATTGCCATTTTTACAGAGTTTTGCTTACTCAAAATCTTCAATTTTGACCAATTTCAGGCACAGAAATAACTTTAAACACACTTATTTTAGTTGAAAAAGTAATAATTCACATCCAACCGTCATTTAAAGTCAAAAGATTAAATGTTAAAATTTCATCAATATTGACCATTTTTTCAACGTTCGACTGGTCCGGGGTCATCGTTTTTCATCAGAAAATGGATTTTTTGGACTCTACCAAAAAAGATTCAAAATGTCTTTGGGATCGGGTCTCATGTTGAATAACCACTTTTTAAACCCTCACAGTGAACAAAATTGCCATTTTTACAGAGTTTTGCTTACTCAAAATCTTCAATTTTGACCAATTTCAGGCACAGAAATGACTTTAAACACACTTATTTTAGTTGAAAAAGTAATAATTCACATCCAACCGACATTTAAAGTCAAAAGATTAAATGTTAAAATTTCATCAATATTGACCATTTTTTCAACGTTCGACTGGTCCGAGGTCATCCTTTTTCATCAGAAAATTGATTTTTTGGACTGTACCAAAAATGATTCAAAATGTCATTTGGATCGGGCCTCATGTTGAATAACGACTTTTTAAACCCTCACAGTGACCAAAATTGCCATTTTTACAGAGTTTTGCTTACTCAAAATCTTCAATTTTGACCAATTTCAGGCACAGAAATGATTTTAAACACACTTATTTTAGTTGAAAAAGTAATAATTCACATCCAACCGTCATTTAAAGTCAAAAGATTAAATGTTAAAATTTCATCAATATTGACCATTTTTTTAACGTTCGACTGGTCCGGGGTCATCGTTTTTCATCAGAAAATTGATTTTTTGGACTCTACCAAAAATGATTCAAAATGTCATTTGGATCGGGCCTCATGTTGAATAACCACTTTTTAACCCCTCACAGTGACCAAAATTGCCATTTTTACAGAGTTTTGCTTACTCAAAATCTTCAATTTTGACCAATTTCAGGCACAGAAATGACTTTAAACACACTTATTTTAGTTGAAAAAGTAATAATTCACATCCAACCATCATTTAAAGTCAAAAGATTAAATGTTAAAATTTCATCAATATTGACCATTTTTTCAACGTTCGACTGGTCCGGGGTCATCGTTTTTCATCAGAAAATTGATTTTTTTGGACTCTACCAAAAAAGATTCAAAATGTCTTTTGGATCGGGCCTCATGTTGAATAACCACTTTTTAAACCCTCACAGTGACCAAAATTGCCATTTTTACAGAGTTTTGCTTACTCAAAATCTTCACTTTTGACCAATTTCAGGCACAGAAATGACTTTAAACACACTTATTTTAGTTGAAAAAGTAATAATTCACATCCAACCGTCATTTAAAGTCAAAAGATTAAATGTTAAAATTTCATCAATATTGACCATTTTTTCAACGTTCGACTGGTCCGGGGTCATCGTTTTTCATCAGAAAATGGATTTTTTGGACTCTACCAAAAAAGATTCAGAATGTCTTTTGGATCGGGTCTCATGTTGAATAACCACTTTTTAAACCCTCACAGTGAACAAAATTGCCATTTTTACAGAGTTTTGCTTACTCAAAATCTTCAATTTTGACCAATTTCAGGCACAGAAATGACTTTAAACACACTTATTTTAGTTGAAAAAGTAATAATTCACATCCAACTGTCATTTAAAGTCAAAAGATTAAATGTTAAAATTTCATCAATATTGACCATTTTTTCAACGTTCGACTGGTCCGGGGTCATCGTTTTTCATCAGAAAATGGATTTTTTGGACTCTACCAAAAAAGATTCAAAATGTCTTTTGGATCGGGCCTCATGTTGAATAACCACTTTTTAAACCCTCACAGTGACCAAAATTGCCATTTTTACAGAGTTTTGCTTACTCAAAATCTTCAATTTTGACCAATTTCAGGCACAGAAATAACTTTAAACACACTTATTTTAGTTGAAAAAGTAATAATTCACATCCAACCGTCATTTAAAGTCAAAAGATTAAATGTTAAAATTTCATCAATATTGACCATTTTTTCAACGTTCGACTGGTCCGGGGTCATCGTTTTTCATCAGAAAATGGATTTTTTGGACTCTACCAAAAAAGATTCAAAATGTCTTTGGGATCGGGTCTCATGTTGAATAACCACTTTTTAAACCCTCACAGTGAACAAAATTGCCATTTTTACAGAGTTTTGCTTACTCAAAATCTTCAATTTTGACCAATTTCAGGCACAGAAATGACTTTAAACACACTTATTTTAGTTGAAAAAGTAATAATTCACATCCAACCGACATTTAAAGTCAAAAGATTAAATGTTAAAATTTCATCAATATTGACCATTTTTTCAACGTTCGACTGGTCCGAGGTCATCCTTTTTCATCAGAAAATTGATTTTTTGGACTGTACCAAAAATGATTCAAAATGTCATTTGGATCGGGCCTCATGTTGAATAACGACTTTTTAAACCCTCACAGTGACCAAAATTGCCATTTTTACAGAGTTTTGCTTACTCAAAATCTTCAATTTTGACCAATTTCAGGCACAGAAATGATTTTAAACACACTTATTTTAGTTGAAAAAGTAATAATTCACATCCAACCGTCATTTAAAGTCAAAAGATTAAATGTTAAAATTTCATCAATATTGACCATTTTTTTAACGTTCGACTGGTCCGGGGTCATCGTTTTTCATCAGAAAATTGATTTTTTGGACTCTACCAAAAATGATTCAAAATGTCATTTGGATCGGGCCTCATGTTGAATAACCACTTTTTAACCCCTCACAGTGACCAAAATTGCCATTTTTACAGAGTTTTGCTTACTCAAAATCTTCAATTTTGACCAATTTCAGGCACAGAAATGACTTTAAACACACTTATTTTAGTTGAAAAAGTAATAATTCACATCCAACCATCATTTAAAGTCAAAAGATTAAATGTTAAAATTTCATCAATATTGACCATTTTTTCAACGTTCGACTGGTCCGGGGTCATCGTTTTTCATCAGAAAATTGATTTTTTTGGACTCTACCAAAAAAGATTCAAAATGTCTTTTGGATCGGGCCTCATGTTGAATAACCACTTTTTAAACCCTCACAGTGACCAAAATTGCCATTTTTACAGAGTTTTGCTTACTCAAAATCTTCACTTTTGACCAATTTCAGGCACAGAAATGACTTTAAACACACTTATTTTAGTTGAAAAAGTAATAATTCACATCCAACCGTCATTTAAAGTCAAAAGATTAAATGTTAAAATGTCATCAATATTGACCATTTTTTCAACGTTCGACTGGTCAGGGGTCATCGTTTTTCATCAGAAAATTGATTTTTTGGACTCTACCAAAAATGATTCAAAATGTCATTTGGATCGGGCCTCATGTTGAATAACCACTTTTTAAACCCTCACAGTGACCAAAATTGCCATTTTTACAGAGTTTTGCTTACTCAAAATCTTCAATTTTGACCAATTTCAGGCACAGAAATGACTTTAAACACACTTATTTTAGTTGAAAACGTAATAATTCACATCCAACCGTCATTTAAAGTCAAAAGATTAAATGTTAAAATTTCATCAATATTGACCATTTTTTCAACGTTCGACTGGTCCGGGGTCATCGTTTTTCATCAGAAAATGGATTTTTTGGACTCTACCAAAAAAGATTCAAAATGTCTTTTGGATCGGGCCTCATGTTGAATAACCACTTTTTAAACCCTCACAGTGACCAAAATTGCCATTTTTACAGAGTTTTGCTTACTCAAAATCTTCAATTTTGACCAATTTCAGGCACAGAAATAACTTTAAACACACTTATTTTAGTTGAAAAAGTAATAATTCACATCCAACCGTCATTTAAAGTCAAAAGATTAAATGTTAAAATTTCATCAATATTGACCATTTTTTCAACGTTCGACTGGTCCGGGGTCATCGTTTTTCATCAGAAAATTGATTTTTTGGACTCTACCAAAAATGATTCAAAATGTCATTTGGATCGGGCCTCATGTTGAATAACCACTTTTTAAACCCTCACAGTGACCAAAATTGCCATTTTTACAGAGTTTTGCTTACTCAAAATCTTCAATTTTGACCAATTTCAGGCACAGAAATGACTTTAAACACACTTATTTTAGTTGAAAAAGTAATAATTCACATCCAACCGTCATTTAAAGTCAAAAGATTAAATGTTAAAATTTCATCAATATTGACCATTTTTTCAACGTTCGACTGGTCCGGGGTCATCGTTTTTCATCAGAAAATGGATTTTTTGGACTCTACCAAAAAAGATTCAAAATGTCTTTTGGATCGGGTCTCATGTTGAATAACAACTTTTTAAACCCTCACAGTGACCAAAATTGCCATTTTTACAGAGTTTTGCTTACTCAAAATCTTCAATTTTGACCAATTTCAGGCACAGAAATGACTTTAAACACACTTATTTTAGTTGAAAAAGTAATAATTCACATCCAACCGTCATTTAAAGTCAAAAGATTAAATGTTAAAATTTCATCAATATTGACCATTTTTTCAACGTTCGACTGGTCCGGGGTCATCGTTTTTCATCAGAAAATGGATTTTTTGGACTCTACCAAAAAAGATTCAAAATGTCTTTTGGATCGGGTCTCATGTTGAATAACCACTTTTTAAACCCTCACAGTGAACAAAATTGCCATTTTTACAGAGTTTTGCTTACTCAAAATCTTCAATTTTGACCAATTTCAGGCACAGAAATGACTTTAAACACACTTATTTTAGTTGAAAAAGTAATAATTCACATCCAACTGTCATTTAAAGTCAAAAGATTAAATGTTAAAATTTCATCAATATTGACCATTTTTTCAACGTTCGACTGGTCCGGGGTCATCGTTTTTCATCAGAAAATGGATTTTTTGGACTCTACCAAAAAAGATTCAAAATGTCATTTGGATCGGGCCTCATGTTGAATAACCACTTTTTAAACCCTCACAGTGACCAAAATTGCCATTTTTACAGAATTTTGCTTACTCAAAATCTTCAATTTTGACCAATTTCAGGCACAGAAATGACTTTAAACACACTTATTTTAGTTGAAAAAGTAATAATTCACATCCAACCGTCATTTAAAGTCAAAAGATTAAATGTTAAAATTTCATCAATATTGACCATTTTTTCAACGTTCGACTGGTCCGGGGTCATCGTTTTTCATCAGAAAATGGATTTTTTGGACTCTACCAAAAAAGATTCAAAATGTCTTTTGGATCGGGTCTCATGTTGAATAACAACTTTTTAAACCCTCACAGTGACCAAAATTGCCATTTTTACAGAGTTTTGCTTACTCAAAATCTTCAATTTTGACCAATTTCAGGCACAGAAATGACTTTAAACACACTTATTTTAGTTGAAAAAGTAATAATTCACATCCAACCGTCATTTAAAGTCAAAAGATTAAATGTTAAAATTTCATCAATATTGACCATTTTTTCAACGTTCGACTGGTCCGGGGTCATCGTTTTTCATCAGAAAATGGATTTTTTGGACTCTACCAAAAAAGATTCAGAATGTCTTTTGGATCGGGTCTCATGTTGAATAACCACTTTTTAAACCCTCACAGTGAACAAAATTGCCATTTTTACAGAGTTTTGCTTACTCAAAATCTTCAATTTTGACCAATTTCAGGCACAGAAATGACTTTAAACACACTTATTTTAGTTGAAAAAGTAATAATTCACATCCAACTGTCATTTAAAGTCAAAAGATTAAATGTTAAAATTTCATCAATATTGACCATTTTTTCAACGTTCGACTGGTCCGGGGTCATCGTTTTTCATCAGAAAATGGATTTTTTGGACTCTACCAAAAAAGATTCAAAATGTCTTTTGGATCGGGCCTCATGTTGAATAACCACTTTTTAAACCCTCACAGTGACCAAAATTGCCATTTTTACAGAGTTTTGCTTACTCAAAATCTTCAATTTTGACCAATTTCAGGCACAGAAATAACTTTAAACACACTTATTTTAGTTGAAAAAGTAATAATTCACATCCAACCGTCATTTAAAGTCAAAAGATTAAATGTTAAAATTTCATCAATATTGACCATTTTTTCAACGTTCGACTGGTCCGGGGTCATCGTTTTTCATCAGAAAATGGATTTTTTGGACTCTACCAAAAAAGATTCAAAATGTCTTTTGGATCGGGTCTCATGTTGAATAACCACTTTTTAAACCCTCACAGTGACCAAAATTGCCATTTTTACAGAGTTTTGCTTACTCAAAATCTTCAATTTTGACCAATTTCAGGCACAGAAATGACTTTAAACACACTTATTTTAGTTGAAAAAGTAATAATTCACATCCAACCGTCATTTGAAGTCAAAAGATTAAATGTTAAAATTTCATCAATATTGACCATTTTTTCAACGTTCGACTGGTCCGGGGTCATCGTTTTTCATCAGAAAATTGATTTTTTGGACTCTACCAAAAATGATTCAAAATGTCATTTGGATCGGGCCTCATGTTGAATAACCACTTTTTAAACCCTCACAGTGACCAAAATTGCCATTTTTACAGAGTTTTGCTTACTCAAAATCTTCAATTTTGACCAATTTCAGGCACAGAAATGACTTTAAACACACTTATTTTAGTTGAAAAAGTAATATTTCACATCCAACCGTCATTTAAAGTCAAAAGATTAAATGTTAAAATTTCATCAATATTGACCATTTTTTCAACGTTCGACTGGTCCGGGGTCATCGTTTTTCATCAGAAAATGGATTTTTTGGACTCTACCAAAAAAGATTCAAAATGTCTTTTGGATCGGGTCTCATGTTGAATAACCACTTTTTAAACCCTCACAGTGAACAAAATTGCCATTTTTACAGAGTTTTGCTTACTCAAAATCTTCAATTTTGACCAATTTCAGGCACAGAAATGACTTTAAACACACTTATTTTAGTTGAAAAAGTAATAATTCACATCCAACCGACATTTAAAGTCAAAAGATTAAATGTTAAAATTTCATCAATATTGACCATTTTTTCAACGTTCGACTGGTCCGAGGTCATCCTTTTTCATCAGAAAATTGATTTTTTGGACTGTACCAAAAATGATTCAAAATGTCATTTGGATCGGGCCTCATGTTGAATAACGACTTTTTAAACCCTCACAGTGACCAAAATTGCCATTTTTACAGAGTTTTGCTTACTCAAAATCTTCAATTTTGACCAATTTCAGGCACAGAAATGATTTTAAACACACTTATTTTAGTTGAAAAAGTAATAATTCACATCCAACCGTCATTTAAAGTCAAAAGATTAAATGTTAAAATTTCATCAATATTGACCATTTTTTCAACGTTCGACTGGTCAGGGGTCATCGTTTTTCATCAGAAAATTGATTTTTTGGACTCTACCAAAAATGATTCAAAATGTCATTTGGATCGGGCCTCATGTTGAATAACCACTTTTTAAACCCTCACAGTGACCAAAATTGCCATTTTTACAGAGTTTTGCTTACTCAAAATCTTCAATTTTGACCAATTTCAGGCACAGAAATGACTTTAAACACACTTATTTTAGTTGAAAACGTAATAATTCACATCCAACCGTCATTTAAAGTCAAAAGATTAAATGTTAAAATTTCATCAATATTGACCATTTTTTCAACGTTCGACTGGTCCGGGGTCATCGTTTTTCATCAGAAAATGGATTTTTTGGACTCTACCAAAAAAGATTCAAAATGTCTTTTGGATCGGGCCTCATGTTGAATAACCACTTTTTAAACCCTCACAGTGACCAAAATTGCCATTTTTACAGAGTTTTGCTTACTCAAAATCTTCAATTTTGACCAATTTCAGGCACAGAAATAACTTTAAACACACTTATTTTAGTTGAAAAAGTAATAATTCACATCCAACCGTCATTTAAAGTCAAAAGATTAAATGTTAAAATTTCATCAATATTGACCATTTTTTCAACGTTCGACTGGTCCGGGGTCATCGTTTTTCATCAGAAAATTGATTTTTTGGACTCTACCAAAAATGATTCAAAATGTCATTTGGATCGGGCCTCATGTTGAATAACCACTTTTTAAACCCTCACAGTGACCAAAATTGCCATTTTTACAGAGTTTTGCTTACTCAAAATCTTCAATTTTGACCAATTTCAGGCACAGAAATGACTTTAAACACACTTATTTTAGTTGAAAAAGTAATAATTCACATCCAACCGTCATTTAAAGTCAAAAGATTAAATGTTAAAATTTCATCAATATTGACCATTTTTTCAACGTTCGACTGGTCCGGGGTCATCGTTTTTCATCAGAAAATGGATTTTTTGGACTCTACCAAAAAAGATTCAAAATGTCTTTTGGATCGGGTCTCATGTTGAATAACAACTTTTTAAACCCTCACAGTGACCAAAATTGCCATTTTTACAGAGTTTTGCTTACTCAAAATCTTCAATTTTGACCAATTTCAGGCACAGAAATGACTTTAAACACACTTATTTTAGTTGAAAAAGTAATAATTCACATCCAACCGTCATTTAAAGTCAAAAGATTAAATGTTAAAATTTCATCAATATTGACCATTTTTTCAACGTTCGACTGGTCCGGGGTCATCGTTTTTCATCAGAAAATGGATTTTTTGGACTCTACCAAAAAAGATTCAAAATGTCTTTTGGATCGGGTCTCATGTTGAATAACCACTTTTTAAACCCTCACAGTGAACAAAATTGCCATTTTTACAGAGTTTTGCTTACTCAAAATCTTCAATTTTGACCAATTTCAGGCACAGAAATGACTTTAAACACACTTATTTTAGTTGAAAAAGTAATAATTCACATCCAACTGTCATTTAAAGTCAAAAGATTAAATGTTAAAATTTCATCAATATTGACCATTTTTTCAACGTTCGACTGGTCCGGGGTCATCGTTTTTCATCAGAAAATGGATTTTTTGGACTCTACCAAAAAAGATTCAAAATGTCTTTTGGATCGGGTCTCATGTTGAATAACCACTTTTTAAACCCTCACAGTGAACAAAATTGCCATTTTTACAGAGTTTTGCTTACTCAAAATCTTCAATTTTGACCAATTTCAGGCACAGAAATAACTTTAAACACACTTATTTTAGTTGAAAAAGTAATAATTCACATCCAACCGTCATTTAAAGTCAAAAGATTAAATGTTAAAATTTCATCAATATTGACCATTTTTTCAACGTTCGACTGGTCCGGGGTCATCATTTTTCATCAGAAAATTGATTTTTTGGACTCTACCAAAAATGATTCAAAATGTCATTTGGATCGGGCCTCATGTTGAATAACCACTTTTTAAACCCTCACAGTGACCAAAATTGCCATTTTTACAGAGTTTTGCTTACTCAAAATCTTAAATTTTGACCAATTTCAGGCACAGAAATGACTTTAAACACACTTATTTTAGTTGAAAAAGTAATAATTCACATCCAACCGTCATTTAAAGTCAAAAGATTAAATGTTAAAATTTCATCAATATTGACCATTTTTTCAACGTTCGACTGGTCCGGGGTCATCGTTTTTCATCAGAAAATGGATTTTTTGGACTCTACCAAAAAAGATTCAAAATGTCTTTTGGATCGGGCCTCATGTTGAATAACCACTTTTTAAACCCTCACAGTGACCAAAATTGCCATTTTTACAGAGTTTTGCTTACTCAAAATCTTCAATTTTGACCAATTTCAGGCACAGAAATAACTTTAAACACACTTATTTTAGTTGAAAAAGTAATAATTCACATCCAACCGTCATTTAAAGTCAAAAGATTAAATGTTAAAATTTCATCAATATTGACCATTTTTTCAACGTTCGACTGGTCCGGGGTCATCGTTTTTCATCAGAAAATTGATTTTTTGGACTCTACCAAAAATGATTCAAAATGTCATTTGGATCGGGCCTCATGTTGAATAACCACTTTTTAAACCCTCACAGTGACCAAAATTGCCATTTTTACAGAGTTTTGCTTACTCAAAATCTTCAATTTTGACCAATTTCAGGCACAGAAATGACTTTAAACACACTTATTTTAGTTGAAAAAGTAATAATTCACATCCAACCGTCATTTAAAGTCAAAAGATTAAATGTTAAAATTTCATCAATATTGACCATTTTTTCAACGTTCGACTGGTCCGGGGTCATCGTTTTTCATCAGAAAATGGATTTTTTGGACTCTACCAAAAAAGATTCAAAATGTCTTTTGGATCGGGTCTCATGTTGAATAACAACTTTTTAAACCCTCACAGTGACCAAAATTGCCATTTTTACAGAGTTTTGCTTACTCAAAATCTTCAATTTTGACCAATTTCAGGCACAGAAATGACTTTAAACACACTTATTTTAGTTGAAAAAGTAATAATTCACATCCAACCGTCATTTAAAGTCAAAAGATTAAATGTTAAAATTTCATCAATATTGACCATTTTTTCAACGTTCGACTGGTCCGGGGTCATCGTTTTTCATCAGAAAATGGATTTTTTGGACTCTACCAAAAAAGATTCAAAATGTCTTTTGGATCGGGTCTCATGTTGAATAACCACTTTTTAAACCCTCACAGTGAACAAAATTGCCATTTTTACAGAGTTTTGCTTACTCAAAATCTTCAATTTTGACCAATTTCAGGCACAGAAATGACTTTAAACACACTTATTTTAGTTGAAAAAGTAATAATTCACATCCAACTGTCATTTAAAGTCAAAAGATTAAATGTTAAAATTTCATCAATATTGACCATTTTTTCAACGTTCGACTGGTCCGGGGTCATCGTTTTTCATCAGAAAATGGATTTTTTGGACTCTACCAAAAAAGATTCAAAATGTCTTTTGGATCGGGTCTCATGTTGAATAACCACTTTTTAAACCCTCACAGTGAACAAAATTGCCATTTTTACAGAGTTTTGCTTACTCAAAATCTTCAATTTTGACCAATTTCAGGCACAGAAATAACTTTAAACACACTTATTTTAGTTGAAAAAGTAATAATTCACATCCAACCGTCATTTAAAGTCAAAAGATTAAATGTTAAAATTTCATCAATATTGACCATTTTTTCAACGTTCGACTGGTCCGGGGTCATCGTTTTTCATCAGAAAATGGATTTTTTGGACTCTACCAAAAAAGATTCAAAATGTCTTTTGGATCGGGTCTCATGTTGAATAACCACTTTTTAAACCCTCACAGTGAACAAAATTTCCATTTTTACAGAGTTTTGCTTACTCAAAATCTTCAATTTTGACCAATTTCAGGCACAGAAATGACTTTAAACACACTTATTTTAGTTGAAAAAGTAATAATTCACATCCAACTGTCATTTAAAGTCAAAAGATTAAATGTTAAAATTTCATCAATATTGACCATTTTTTCAACGTTCGACTGGTCCGGGGTCATCGTTTTTCATCAGAAAATGGATTTTTTGGACTCTACCAAAAAAGATTCAAAATGTCTTTTGGATCGGGCCTCATGTTGAATAACCACTTTTTAAACCCTCACAGTGACCAAAATTGCCATTTTTACAGAGTTTTGCTTACTCAAAATCTTCAATTTTGACCAATTTCAGGCACAGAAATAACTTTAAACACACTTATTTCAGTTGAAAAAGTAATAATTCACATCCAACCGTCATTTAAAGTCAAAAGATTAAATGTTAAAATTTCATCAATATTGACCATTTTTTCAACGTTCGACTGGTCCGGGGTCATCGTTTTTCATCAGAAAATGGATTTTTTGGACTCTACCAAAAAAGATTCAAAATGTCTTTTGGATCGGGTCTCATGTTGAATAACCACTTTTTAAACCCTCACAGTGACCAAAATTGCCATTTTTACAGAGTTTTGCTTACTCAAAATCTTCAATTTTGACCAATTTCAGGCACAGAAATGACTTTAAACACACTTATTTTAGTTGAAAAAGTAATAATTCACATCCAACCGTCATTTGAAGTCAAAAGATTAAATGTTAAAATTTCATCAATATTGACCATTTTTTCAACGTTCGACTGGTCCGGGGTCATCGTTTTTCATCAGAAAATTGATTTTTTGGACTCTACCAAAAATGATTCAAAATGTCATTTGGATCGGGCCTCATGTTGAATAACCACTTTTTAAACCCTCACAGTGACCAAAATTGCCATTTTTACAGAGTTTTGCTTACTCAAAATCTTCAATTTTGACCAATTTCAGGCACAGAAATGACTTTAAACACACTTATTTTAGTTGAAAAAGTAATATTTCACATCCAACCGTCATTTAAAGTCAAAAGATTAAATGTTAAAATTTCATCAATATTGACCATTTTTTCAACGTTCGACTGGTCCGGGGTCATCGTTTTTCATCAGAAAATGGATTTTTTGGACTCTACCAAAAAAGATTCAAAATGTCTTTTGGATCGGGCCTCATGTTGAATAACCACTTTTTAAACCCTCACAGTGACCAAAATTGCCATTTTTACAGAGTTTTGCTTACTCAAAATCTTCAATTTTGACCAATTTCAGGCACAGAAATAACTTTAAACACACTTATTTTAGTTGAAAAAGTAATAATTCACATCCAACCGTCATTTAAAGTCAAAAGATTAAATGTTAAAATGTCATCAATATTGACCATTTTTTCAACGTTCGACTGGTCAGGGGTCATCGTTTTTCATCAGAAAATTGATTTTTTGGACTCTACCAAAAATGATTCAAAATGTCATTTGGATCGGGCCTCATGTTGAATAACCACTTTTTAAACCCTCACAGTGACCAAAATTGCCATTTTTACAGAGTTTTGCTTACTCAAAATCTTCAATTTTGACCAATTTCAGGCACAGAAATGACTTTAAACACACTTATTTTAGTTGAAAAAGTAATAATTCACATCCAACCGTCATTTAAAGTCAAAAGATTAAATGTTAAAATTTCATCAATATTGACCATTTTTTCAACGTTCGACTGGTCCGGGGTCATCGTTTTTCATCAGAAAATTGACTTTTTTGGACTCTACCAAAAAAGATTCAAAATGTCTTTTGGATCGGGCCTCATGTTGAATAACCACTTTTTAAACCCTCACAGTGACCAAAATTGCCATTTTTACAGAGTTTTGCTTACTCAAAATCTTCAATTTTGACCAATTTCAGGCACAGAAATGACTTTAAACACACTTATTTTAGTTGAAAAAGTAATAATTCACATCCAACCGTCATTTAAAGTCAAAAGATTAAATGTTAAAATTTCATCAATATTGACCATTTTCTCAACGTTCGACTGGTCCGGGGTCATCGTTTTTCATCAGAAAATGGATTTTTTGGACTCTACCAAAAAAGATTCAAAATGTCTTTTGGATCGGGTCTCATGTTGAATAACCACTTTTTAAACCCTCACAGTGAACAAAATTGCCATTTTTACAGAGTTTTGCTTACTCAAAATCTTCAATTTTGACCAATTTCAGGCACAGAAATGACTTTAAACACACTTATTTTAGTTGAAAAAGTAATAATTCACACCCAACTGTCATTTAAAGTCAAAAGATTAAATGTTAAAATTTCATCAATATTGACCATTTTTTCAACGTTCGACTGGTCCGGGGTCATCGTTTTTCATCAGAAAATGGATTTTTTGGACTCTACCAAAAAAGATTCAAAATGTCTTTTGGATCGGGCCTCATGTTGAATAACCACTTTTTAAACCCTCACAGTGACCAAAATTGCCATTTTTACAGAGTTTTGCTTACTCAAAATCTTCAATTTTGACCAATTTCAGGCACAGAAATAACTTTAAACACACTTATTTTAGTTGAAAAAGTAATAATTCACATCCAACCGTCATTTAAAGTCAAAAGATTAAATGTTAAAATTTCATCAATATTGACCATTTTTTCAACGTTCGACTGGTCCGGGGTCATCGTTTTTCATCAGAAAATTGATTTTTTGGACTCTACCAAAAATGATTCAAAATGTCATTTGGATCGGGCCTCATGTTGAATAACCACTTTTTAAACCCTCACAGTGACCAAAATTGCCATTTTTACAGAGTTTTGCTTACTCAAAATCTTCAATTTTGACCAATTTCAGGCACAGAAATGACTTTAAACACACTTATTTTAGTTGAAAAAGTAATATTTCACATCCAACCGTCATTTAAAGTCAAAAGATTAAATGTTAAAATTTCATCAATATTGACCATTTTTTCAACGTTCGACTGGTCCGGGGTCATCGTTTTTCATCAGAAAATTGATTTTTTGGACTCTACCAAAAAAGATTCAAAATGTCTTTTGGATCGGGTCTCATGTTGAATAACCACTTTTTAAACCCTCACAGTGAACAAAATTGCCATTTTTACAGAGTTTTGCTTACTCAAAATCTTCAATTTTGACCAATTTCAGGCACAGAAATGACTTTAAACACACTTATTTTAGTTGAAAAAGTAATAATTCACATCCAACCGACATTTAAAGTCAAAAGATTAAATGTTAAAATTTCATCAATATTGACCATTTTTTCAACGTTCGACTGGTCCGAGGTCATCCTTTTTCATCAGAAAATTGATTTTTTGGACTGTACCAAAAATGATTCAAAATGTCATTTGGATCGGGCCTCATGTTGAATAACCACTTTTTAAACCCTCACAGTGACCAAAATTGCCATTTTTACAGAGTTTTGCTTACTCAAAATCTTAAATTTTGACCAATTTCAGGCACAGAAATGACTTTAAACACATTTATTTTAGTTGAAAAAGTAATAATTCACATCCAACCGTCATTTAAAGTCAAAAGATTAAATGTTAAAATTTCATCAATATTGACCATTTTTTCAACGTTCGACTGGTCCGGGGTCATCGTTTTTCATCAGATAATGGATTTTTTGGACTCTACCAAAAATGTTTCAAAATGTCTTTTGGATCGGGCCTCATGTTGAATAACCACTTTTTAAACCCTCACAGTGACCAAAATTGCCATTTTTACAGAGTTTTGCTTACTCAAAATCTTCAATTTTGACCAATTTTAGGCACAGAAATAACTTTAAACACACTTATTTTAGTTGAAAAAGTAATAATTCACATCCAACCGTCATTTAAAGTCAAAAGATTAAATGTTAAAATTTCATCAATATTGACCATTTTTTCAACGTTCGACTGGTCCGGGGTCATCATTTTTCATCAGAAAATTGATTTTTTGGACTCTACCAAAAATGATTCAAAATGTCATTTGGATCGGGCCTCATGTTGAATAACCACTTTTTAAACCCTCACAGTGACCAAAATTGCCATTTTTACAGAGTTTTGCTTACTCAAAATCTTAAATTTTGACCAATTTCAGGCACAGAAATGACTTTAAACACACTTATTTTAGTTGAAAAAGTAATAATTCACATCCAACCGTGATTTAAAGTCAAAAGATTAAATGTTAAAATGTCATCAATATTGACCATTTTTTCAACGTTCGACTGGTCAGGGGTCATCGTTTTTCATCAGAAAATTGATTTTTTGGACTCTACCAAAAATGATTCAAAATGTCATTTGGATCGGGCCTCGTGTTGAATAACCACTTTTTAAACCCTCACAGTGACCAAAATTGCCATTTTTACAGAGTTTTGCTTACTCAAAATCTTCAATTTTGACCAATTTCAGGCACAGAAATGACTTTAAACACACTTATTTTAGTTGAAAAAGTAATAATTCACATCCAACCGTCATTTAAAGTCAAAAGATTAAATGTTAAAATTTCATCAATATTGACCATTTTTTCAACGTTCGACTGGTCCGGGGTCATCGTTTTTCATCAGAAAATGGATTTTTTGGACTCTACCAAAAAAGATTCAAAATGTCATTTGGATCGGGCCTCATGTTGAATAACCACTTTTTAAACCCTCACAGTGACCAAAATTGCCATTTTTACAGAGTTTTGCTTACTCAAAATCTTAAATTTTGACCAATTTCAGGCACAGAAATGACTTTAAACACACTTATTTTAGTTGAAAAAGTAATAATTCACATCCAACCGTCATTTAAAGTCAAAAGATTAAATGTTAAAATGTCATCAATATTGACCATTTTTTCAACGTTCGACTGGTCAGGGGTCATCGTTTTTCATCAGAAAATTGATTTTTTGGACTCTACCAAAAATGATTCAAAATGTCATTTGGATCGGGCCTCATGTTGAATAACCACTTTTTAAACCCTCACAGTGACCAAAATTGCCATTTTTACAGAATTTTGCTTACTCAAAATCTTCAATTTTGACCAATTTCAGGCACAGAAATGACTTTAAACACACTTATTTTAGTTGAAAAAGTAATAATTCACATCCAACCGTCATTTAAAGTCAAAAGATTAAATGTTAAAATTTCATCAATATTGACCATTTTTTCAACGTTCGACTGGTCCGGGGTCATCGTTTTTCATCAGAAAATGGATTTTTTGGACTCTACCAAAAAAGATTCAAAATGTCTTTTGGATCGGGTCTCATGTTGAATAACAACTTTTTAAACCCTCACAGTGACCAAAATTGCCATTTTTACAGAGTTTTGCTTACTCAAAATCTTCAATTTTGACCAATTTCAGGCACAGAAATGACTTTAAACACACTTATTTTAGTTGAAAAAGTAATAATTCACATCCAACCGTCATTTAAAGTCAAAAGATTAAATGTTAAAATTTCATCAATATTGACCATTTTTTCAACGTTCGACTGGTCCGGGGTCATCGTTTTTCATCAGAAAATGGATTTTTTGGACTCTACCAAAAAAGATTCAGAATGTCTTTTGGATCGGGTCTCATGTTGAATAACCACTTTTTAAACCCTCACAGTGAACAAAATTGCCATTTTTACAGAGTTTTGCTTACTCAAAATCTTCAATTTTGACCAATTTCAGGCACAGAAATGACTTTAAACACACTTATTTTAGTTGAAAAAGTAATAATTCACATCCAACTGTCATTTAAAGTCAAAAGATTAAATGTTAAAATTTCATCAATATTGACCATTTTTTCAACGTTCGACTGGTCCGGGGTCATCGTTTTTCATCAGAAAATGGATTTTTTGGACTCTACCAAAAAAGATTCAAAATGTCTTTTGGATCGGGCCTCATGTTGAATAACCACTTTTTAAACCCTCACAGTGACCAAAATTGCCATTTTTACAGAGTTTTGCTTACTCAAAATCTTCAATTTTGACCAATTTCAGGCACAGAAATAACTTTAAACACACTTATTTTAGTTGAAAAAGTAATAATTCACATCCAACCGTCATTTAAAGTCAAAAGATTAAATGTTAAAATTTCATCAATATTGACCATTTTTTCAACGTTCGACTGGTCCGGGGTCATCGTTTTTCATCAGAAAATGGATTTTTTGGACTCTACCAAAAAAGATTCAAAATGTCTTTGGGATCGGGTCTCATGTTGAATAACCACTTTTTAAACCCTCACAGTGAACAAAATTGCCATTTTTACAGAGTTTTGCTTACTCAAAATCTTCAATTTTGACCAATTTCAGGCACAGAAATGACTTTAAACACACTTATTTTAGTTGAAAAAGTAATAATTCACATCCAACCGACATTTAAAGTCAAAAGATTAAATGTTAAAATTTCATCAATATTGACCATTTTTTCAACGTTCGACTGGTCCGAGGTCATCCTTTTTCATCAGAAAATTGATTTTTTGGACTGTACCAAAAATGATTCAAAATGTCATTTGGATCGGGCCTCATGTTGAATAACGACTTTTTAAACCCTCACAGTGACCAAAATTGCCATTTTTACAGAGTTTTGCTTACTCAAAATCTTCAATTTTGACCAATTTCAGGCACAGAAATGATTTTAAACACACTTATTTTAGTTGAAAAAGTAATATTTCACATCCAACCGTCATTTAAAGTCAAAAGATTAAATGTTAAAATTTCATCAATATTGACCATTTTTTCAACGTTCGACTGGTCCGGGGTCATCGTTTTTCATCAGAAAATGGATTTTTTGGACTCTACCAAAAAAGATTCAAAATGTCTTTTGGATCGGGCCTCATGTTGAATAACCACTTTTTAAACCCTCACAGTGACCAAAATTGCCATTTTTACAGAGTTTTGCTTACTCAAAATCTTCAATTTTGACCAATTTCAGGCACAGAAATAACTTTAAACACACTTATTTTAGTTGAAAAAGTAATAATTCACATCCAACCGTCATTTAAAGTCAAAAGATTAAATGTTAAAATTTCATCAATATTGACCATTTTTTCAACGTTCGACTGGTCCGGGGTCATCGTTTTTCATCAGAAAATGGATTTTTTGGACTCTACCAAAAAAGATTCAAAATGTCTTTGGGATCGGGTCTCATGTTGAATAACCACTTTTTAAACCCTCACAGTGAACAAAATTGCCATTTTTACAGAGTTTTGCTTACTCAAAATCTTCAATTTTGACCAATTTCAGGCACAGAAATGACTTTAAACACACTTATTTTAGTTGAAAAAGTAATAATTCACATCCAACCGACATTTAAAGTCAAAAGATTAAATGTTAAAATTTCATCAATATTGACCATTTTTTCAACGTTCGACTGGTCCGAGGTCATCCTTTTTCATCAGAAAATTGATTTTTTGGACTGTACCAAAAATGATTCAAAATGTCATTTGGATCGGGCCTCATGTTGAATAACGACTTTTTAAACCCTCACAGTGACCAAAATTGCCATTTTTACAGAGTTTTGCTTACTCAAAATCTTCAATTTTGACCAATTTCAGGCACAGAAATGATTTTAAACACACTTATTTTAGTTGAAAAAGTAATAATTCACATCCAACCGTCATTTAAAGTCAAAAGATTAAATGTTAAAATTTCATCAATATTGACCATTTTTTTAACGTTCGACTGGTCCGGGGTCATCGTTTTTCATCAGAAAATTGATTTTTTGGACTCTACCAAAAATGATTCAAAATGTCATTTGGATCGGGCCTCATGTTGAATAACCACTTTTTAACCCCTCACAGTGACCAAAATTGCCATTTTTACAGAGTTTTGCTTACTCAAAATCTTCAATTTTGACCAATTTCAGGCACAGAAATGACTTTAAACACACTTATTTTAGTTGAAAAAGTAATAATTCACATCCAACCATCATTTAAAGTCAAAAGATTAAATGTTAAAATTTCATCAATATTGACCATTTTTTCAACGTTCGACTGGTCCGGGGTCATCGTTTTTCATCAGAAAATTGATTTTTTTGGACTCTACCAAAAAAGATTCAAAATGTCTTTTGGATCGGGCCTCATGTTGAATAACCACTTTTTAAACCCTCACAGTGACCAAAATTGCCATTTTTACAGAGTTTTGCTTACTCAAAATCTTCACTTTTGACCAATTTCAGGCACAGAAATGACTTTAAACACACTTATTTTAGTTGAAAAAGTAATAATTCACATCCAACCGTCATTTAAAGTCAAAAGATTAAATGTTAAAATTTCATCAATATTGACCATTTTTTCAACGTTCGACTGGTCCGGGGTCATCGTTTTTCATCAGAAAATGGATTTTTTGGACTCTACCAAAAAAGATTCAGAATGTCTTTTGGATCGGGTCTCATGTTGAATAACCACTTTTTAAACCCTCACAGTGAACAAAATTGCCATTTTTACAGAGTTTTGCTTACTCAAAATCTTCAATTTTGACCAATTTCAGGCACAGAAATGACTTTAAACACACTTATTTTAGTTGAAAAAGTAATAATTCACATCCAACTGTCATTTAAAGTCAAAAGATTAAATGTTAAAATTTCATCAATATTGACCATTTTTTCAACGTTCGACTGGTCCGGGGTCATCGTTTTTCATCAGAAAATGGATTTTTTGGACTCTACCAAAAAAGATTCAAAATGTCTTTTGGATCGGGCCTCATGTTGAATAACCACTTTTTAAACCCTCACAGTGACCAAAATTGCCATTTTTACAGAGTTTTGCTTACTCAAAATCTTCAATTTTGACCAATTTCAGGCACAGAAATAACTTTAAACACACTTATTTTAGTTGAAAAAGTAATAATTCACATCCAACCGTCATTTAAAGTCAAAAGATTAAATGTTAAAATTTCATCAATATTGACCATTTTTTCAACGTTCGACTGGTCCGGGGTCATCGTTTTTCATCAGAAAATGGATTTTTTGGACTCTACCAAAAAAGATTCAAAATGTCTTTGGGATCGGGTCTCATGTTGAATAACCACTTTTTAAACCCTCACAGTGAACAAAATTGCCATTTTTACAGAGTTTTGCTTACTCAAAATCTTCAATTTTGACCAATTTCAGGCACAGAAATGACTTTAAACACACTTATTTTAGTTGAAAAAGTAATAATTCACATCCAACCGACATTTAAAGTCAAAAGATTAAATGTTAAAATTTCATCAATATTGACCATTTTTTCAACGTTCGACTGGTCCGAGGTCATCCTTTTTCATCAGAAAATTGATTTTTTGGACTGTACCAAAAATGATTCAAAATGTCATTTGGATCGGGCCTCATGTTGAATAACGACTTTTTAAACCCTCACAGTGACCAAAATTGCCATTTTTACAGAGTTTTGCTTACTCAAAATCTTCAATTTTGACCAATTTCAGGCACAGAAATGATTTTAAACACACTTATTTTAGTTGAAAAAGTAATAATTCACATCCAACCGTCATTTAAAGTCAAAAGATTAAATGTTAAAATTTCATCAATATTGACCATTTTTTTAACGTTCGACTGGTCCGGGGTCATCGTTTTTCATCAGAAAATTGATTTTTTGGACTCTACCAAAAATGATTCAAAATGTCATTTGGATCGGGCCTCATGTTGAATAACCACTTTTTAACCCCTCACAGTGACCAAAATTGCCATTTTTACAGAGTTTTGCTTACTCAAAATCTTCAATTTTGACCAATTTCAGGCACAGAAATGACTTTAAACACACTTATTTTAGTTGAAAAAGTAATAATTCACATCCAACCATCATTTAAAGTCAAAAGATTAAATGTTAAAATTTCATCAATATTGACCATTTTTTCAACGTTCGACTGGTCCGGGGTCATCGTTTTTCATCAGAAAATTGATTTTTTTGGACTCTACCAAAAAAGATTCAAAATGTCTTTTGGATCGGGCCTCATGTTGAATAACCACTTTTTAAACCCTCACAGTGACCAAAATTGCCATTTTTACAGAGTTTTGCTTACTCAAAATCTTCACTTTTGACCAATTTCAGGCACAGAAATGACTTTAAACACACTTATTTTAGTTGAAAAAGTAATAATTCACATCCAACCGTCATTTAAAGTCAAAAGATTAAATGTTAAAATGTCATCAATATTGACCATTTTTTCAACGTTCGACTGGTCAGGGGTCATCGTTTTTCATCAGAAAATTGATTTTTTGGACTCTACCAAAAATGATTCAAAATGTCATTTGGATCGGGCCTCATGTTGAATAACCACTTTTTAAACCCTCACAGTGACCAAAATTGCCATTTTTACAGAGTTTTGCTTACTCAAAATCTTCAATTTTGACCAATTTCAGGCACAGAAATGACTTTAAACACACTTATTTTAGTTGAAAACGTAATAATTCACATCCAACCGTCATTTAAAGTCAAAAGATTAAATGTTAAAATTTCATCAATATTGACCATTTTTTCAACGTTCGACTGGTCCGGGGTCATCGTTTTTCATCAGAAAATGGATTTTTTGGACTCTACCAAAAAAGATTCAAAATGTCTTTTGGATCGGGCCTCATGTTGAATAACCACTTTTTAAACCCTCACAGTGACCAAAATTGCCATTTTTACAGAGTTTTGCTTACTCAAAATCTTCAATTTTGACCAATTTCAGGCACAGAAATAACTTTAAACACACTTATTTTAGTTGAAAAAGTAATAATTCACATCCAACCGTCATTTAAAGTCAAAAGATTAAATGTTAAAATTTCATCAATATTGACCATTTTTTCAACGTTCGACTGGTCCGGGGTCATCGTTTTTCATCAGAAAATTGATTTTTTGGACTCTACCAAAAATGATTCAAAATGTCATTTGGATCGGGCCTCATGTTGAATAACCACTTTTTAAACCCTCACAGTGACCAAAATTGCCATTTTTACAGAGTTTTGCTTACTCAAAATCTTCAATTTTGACCAATTTCAGGCACAGAAATGACTTTAAACACACTTATTTTAGTTGAAAAAGTAATAATTCACATCCAACCGTCATTTAAAGTCAAAAGATTAAATGTTAAAATTTCATCAATATTGACCATTTTTTCAACGTTCGACTGGTCCGGGGTCATCGTTTTTCATCAGAAAATGGATTTTTTGGACTCTACCAAAAAAGATTCAAAATGTCTTTTGGATCGGGTCTCATGTTGAATAACAACTTTTTAAACCCTCACAGTGACCAAAATTGCCATTTTTACAGAGTTTTGCTTACTCAAAATCTTCAATTTTGACCAATTTCAGGCACAGAAATGACTTTAAACACACTTATTTTAGTTGAAAAAGTAATAATTCACATCCAACCGTCATTTAAAGTCAAAAGATTAAATGTTAAAATTTCATCAATATTGACCATTTTTTCAACGTTCGACTGGTCCGGGGTCATCGTTTTTCATCAGAAAATGGATTTTTTGGACTCTACCAAAAAAGATTCAAAATGTCTTTTGGATCGGGTCTCATGTTGAATAACCACTTTTTAAACCCTCACAGTGAACAAAATTGCCATTTTTACAGAGTTTTGCTTACTCAAAATCTTCAATTTTGACCAATTTCAGGCACAGAAATGACTTTAAACACACTTATTTTAGTTGAAAAAGTAATAATTCACATCCAACTGTCATTTAAAGTCAAAAGATTAAATGTTAAAATTTCATCAATATTGACCATTTTTTCAACGTTCGACTGGTCCGGGGTCATCGTTTTTCATCAGAAAATGGATTTTTTGGACTCTACCAAAAAAGATTCAAAATGTCATTTGGATCGGGCCTCATGTTGAATAACCACTTTTTAAACCCTCACAGTGACCAAAATTGCCATTTTTACAGAATTTTGCTTACTCAAAATCTTCAATTTTGACCAATTTCAGGCACAGAAATGACTTTAAACACACTTATTTTAGTTGAAAAAGTAATAATTCACATCCAACCGTCATTTAAAGTCAAAAGATTAAATGTTAAAATTTCATCAATATTGACCATTTTTTCAACGTTCGACTGGTCCGGGGTCATCGTTTTTCATCAGAAAATGGATTTTTTGGACTCTACCAAAAAAGATTCAAAATGTCTTTTGGATCGGGTCTCATGTTGAATAACAACTTTTTAAACCCTCACAGTGACCAAAATTGCCATTTTTACAGAGTTTTGCTTACTCAAAATCTTCAATTTTGACCAATTTCAGGCACAGAAATGACTTTAAACACACTTATTTTAGTTGAAAAAGTAATAATTCACATCCAACCGTCATTTAAAGTCAAAAGATTAAATGTTAAAATTTCATCAATATTGACCATTTTTTCAACGTTCGACTGGTCCGGGGTCATCGTTTTTCATCAGAAAATGGATTTTTTGGACTCTACCAAAAAAGATTCAGAATGTCTTTTGGATCGGGTCTCATGTTGAATAACCACTTTTTAAACCCTCACAGTGAACAAAATTGCCATTTTTACAGAGTTTTGCTTACTCAAAATCTTCAATTTTGACCAATTTCAGGCACAGAAATGACTTTAAACACACTTATTTTAGTTGAAAAAGTAATAATTCACATCCAACTGTCATTTAAAGTCAAAAGATTAAATGTTAAAATTTCATCAATATTGACCATTTTTTCAACGTTCGACTGGTCCGGGGTCATCGTTTTTCATCAGAAAATGGATTTTTTGGACTCTACCAAAAAAGATTCAAAATGTCTTTTGGATCGGGCCTCATGTTGAATAACCACTTTTTAAACCCTCACAGTGACCAAAATTGCCATTTTTACAGAGTTTTGCTTACTCAAAATCTTCAATTTTGACCAATTTCAGGCACAGAAATAACTTTAAACACACTTATTTTAGTTGAAAAAGTAATAATTCACATCCAACCGTCATTTAAAGTCAAAAGATTAAATGTTAAAATTTCATCAATATTGACCATTTTTTCAACGTTCGACTGGTCCGGGGTCATCGTTTTTCATCAGAAAATGGATTTTTTGGACTCTACCAAAAAAGATTCAAAATGTCTTTTGGATCGGGTCTCATGTTGAATAACCACTTTTTAAACCCTCACAGTGACCAAAATTGCCATTTTTACAGAGTTTTGCTTACTCAAAATCTTCAATTTTGACCAATTTCAGGCACAGAAATGACTTTAAACACACTTATTTTAGTTGAAAAAGTAATAATTCACATCCAACCGTCATTTGAAGTCAAAAGATTAAATGTTAAAATTTCATCAATATTGACCATTTTTTCAACGTTCGACTGGTCCGGGGTCATCGTTTTTCATCAGAAAATTGATTTTTTGGACTCTACCAAAAATGATTCAAAATGTCATTTGGATCGGGCCTCATGTTGAATAACCACTTTTTAAACCCTCACAGTGACCAAAATTGCCATTTTTACAGAGTTTTGCTTACTCAAAATCTTCAATTTTGACCAATTTCAGGCACAGAAATGACTTTAAACACACTTATTTTAGTTGAAAAAGTAATATTTCACATCCAACCGTCATTTAAAGTCAAAAGATTAAATGTTAAAATTTCATCAATATTGACCATTTTTTCAACGTTCGACTGGTCCGGGGTCATCGTTTTTCATCAGAAAATGGATTTTTTGGACTCTACCAAAAAAGATTCAAAATGTCTTTTGGATCGGGTCTCATGTTGAATAACCACTTTTTAAACCCTCACAGTGAACAAAATTGCCATTTTTACAGAGTTTTGCTTACTCAAAATCTTCAATTTTGACCAATTTCAGGCACAGAAATGACTTTAAACACACTTATTTTAGTTGAAAAAGTAATAATTCACATCCAACCAACATTTAAAGTCAAAAGATTAAATGTTAAAATTTCATCAATATTGACCATTTTTTCAACGTTCGACTGGTCCGAGGTCATCCTTTTTCATCAGAAAATTGATTTTTTGGACTGTACCAAAAATGATTCAAAATGTCATTTGGATCGGGCCTCATGTTGAATAACGACTTTTTAAACCCTCACAGTGACCAAAATTGCCATTTTTACAGAGTTTTGCTTACTCAAAATCTTCAATTTTGACCAATTTCAGGCACAGAAATGATTTTAAACACACTTATTTTAGTTGAAAAAGTAATAATTCACATCCAACCGTCATTTAAAGTCAAAAGATTAAATGTTAAAATTTCATCAATATTGACCATTTTTTTAACGTTCGACTGGTCCGGGGTCATCGTTTTTCATCAGAAAATTGATTTTTTGGACTCTACCAAAAATGATTCAAAATGTCATTTGGATCGGGCCTCATGTTGAATAACCACTTTTTAACCCCTCACAGTGACCAAAATTGCCATTTTTACAGAGTTTTGCTTACTCAAAATCTTCAATTTTGACCAATTTCAGGCACAGAAATGACTTTAAACACACTTATTTTAGTTGAAAAAATAATAATTCACATCCAACCATCATTTAAAGTCAAAAGATTAAATGTTAAAATTTCATCAATATTGACCATTTTTTCAACGTTCGACTGGTCCGGGGTCATCGTTTTTCATCAGAAAATTGATTTTTTTGGACTCTACCAAAAAAGATTCAAAATGTCTTTTGGATCGGGCCTCATGTTGAATAACCACTTTTTAAACCCTCACAGTGACCAAAATTGCCATTTTTACAGAGTTTTGCTTACTCAAAATCTTCACTTTTGACCAATTTCAGGCACAGAAATGACTTTAAACACACTTATTTTAGTTGAAAAAGTAATAATTCACATCCAACCGTCATTTAAAGTCAAAAGATTAAATGTTAAAATGTCATCAATATTGACCATTTTTTCAACGTTCGACTGGTCAGGGGTCATCGTTTTTCATCAGAAAATTGATTTTTTGGACTCTACCAAAAATGATTCAAAATGTCATTTGGATCGGGCCTCATGTTGAATAACCACTTTTTAAACCCTCACAGTGACCAAAATTGCCATTTTTACAGAGTTTTGCTTACTCAAAATCTTCAATTTTGACCAATTTCAGGCACAGAAATGACTTTAAACACACTTATTTTAGTTGAAAACGTAATAATTCACATCCAACCGTCATTTAAAGTCAAAAGATTAAATGTTAAAATTTCATCAATATTGACCATTTTTTCAACGTTCGACTGGTCCGGGGTCATCGTTTTTCATCAGAAAATGGATTTTTTGGACTCTACCAAAAAAGATTCAAAATGTCTTTTGGATCGGGCCTCATGTTGAATAACCACTTTTTAAACCCTCACAGTGACCAAAATTGCCATTTTTACAGAGTTTTGCTTACTCAAAATCTTCAATTTTGACCAATTTCAGGCACAGAAATAACTTTAAACACACTTATTTTAGTTGAAAAAGTAATAATTCACATCCAACCGTCATTTAAAGTCAAAAGATTAAATGTTAAAATTTCATCAATATTGACCATTTTTTCAACGTTCGACTGGTCCGGGGTCATCGTTTTTCATCAGAAAATTGATTTTTTGGACTCTACCAAAAATGATTCAAAATGTCATTTGGATCGGGCCTCATGTTGAATAACCACTTTTTAAACCCTCACAGTGACCAAAATTGCCATTTTTACAGAGTTTTGCTTACTCAAAATCTTCAATTTTGACCAATTTCAGGCACAGAAATGACTTTAAACACACTTATTTTAGTTGAAAAAGTAATAATTCACATCCAACCGTCATTTAAAGTCAAAAGATTAAATGTTAAAATTTCATCAATATTGACCATTTTTTCAACGTTCGACTGGTCCGGGGTCATCGTTTTTCATCAGAAAATGGATTTTTTGGACTCTACCAAAAAAGATTCAAAATGTCTTTTGGATCGGGTCTCATGTTGAATAACAACTTTTTAAACCCTCACAGTGACCAAAATTGCCATTTTTACAGAGTTTTGCTTACTCAAAATCTTCAATTTTGACCAATTTCAGGCACAGAAATGACTTTAAACACACTTATTTTAGTTGAAAAAGTAATAATTCACATCCAACCGTCATTTAAAGTCAAAAGATTAAATGTTAAAATTTCATCAATATTGACCATTTTTTCAACGTTCGACTGGTCCGGGGTCATCGTTTTTCATCAGAAAATGGATTTTTTGGACTCTACCAAAAAAGATTCAAAATGTCTTTTGGATCGGGTCTCATGTTGAATAACCACTTTTTAAACCCTCACAGTGAACAAAATTGCCATTTTTACAGAGTTTTGCTTACTCAAAATCTTCAATTTTGACCAATTTCAGGCACAGAAATGACTTTAAACACACTTATTTTAGTTGAAAAAGTAATAATTCACATCCAACTGTCATTTAAAGTCAAAAGATTAAATGTTAAAATTTCATCAATATTGACCATTTTTTCAACGTTCGACTGGTCCGGGGTCATCGTTTTTCATCAGAAAATGGATTTTTTGGACTCTACCAAAAAAGATTCAAAATGTCTTTTGGATCGGGTCTCATGTTGAATAACCACTTTTTAAACCCTCACAGTGAACAAAATTGCCATTTTTACAGAGTTTTGCTTACTCAAAATCTTCAATTTTGACCAATTTCAGGCACAGAAATAACTTTAAACACACTTATTTTAGTTGAAAAAGTAATAATTCACATCCAACCGTCATTTAAAGTCAAAAGATTAAATGTTAAAATTTCATCAATATTGACCATTTTTTCAACGTTCGACTGGTCCGGGGTCATCATTTTTCATCAGAAAATTGATTTTTTGGACTCTACCAAAAATGATTCAAAATGTCATTTGGATCGGGCCTCATGTTGAATAACCACTTTTTAAACCCTCACAGTGACCAAAATTGCCATTTTTACAGAGTTTTGCTTACTCAAAATCTTAAATTTTGACCAATTTCAGGCACAGAAATGACTTTAAACACACTTATTTTAGTTGAAAAAGTAATAATTCACATCCAACCGTCATTTAAAGTCAAAAGATTAAATGTTAAAATTTCATCAATATTGACCATTTTTTCAACGTTCGACTGGTCCGGGGTCATCGTTTTTCATCAGAAAATGGATTTTTTGGACTCTACCAAAAAAGATTCAAAATGTCTTTTGGATCGGGCCTCATGTTGAATAACCACTTTTTAAACCCTCACAGTGACCAAAATTGCCATTTTTACAGAGTTTTGCTTACTCAAAATCTTCAATTTTGACCAATTTCAGGCACAGAAATAACTTTAAACACACTTATTTTAGTTGAAAAAGTAATAATTCACATCCAACCGTCATTTAAAGTCAAAAGATTAAATGTTAAAATTTCATCAATATTGACCATTTTTTCAACGTTCGACTGGTCCGGGGTCATCGTTTTTCATCAGAAAATTGATTTTTTGGACTCTACCAAAAATTATTCAAAATGTCATTTGGATCGGGCCTCATGTTGAATAACCACTTTTTAAACCCTCACAGTGACCAAAATTGCCATTTTTACAGAGTTTTGCTTACTCAAAATCTTCAATTTTGACCAATTTCAGGCACAGAAATGACTTTAAACACACTTATTTTAGTTGAAAAAGTAATAATTCACATCCAACCGTCATTTAAAGTCAAAAGATTAAATGTTAAAATTTCATCAATATTGACCATTTTTTCAACGTTCGACTGGTCCGGGGTCATCGTTTTTCATCAGAAAATGGATTTTTTGGACTCTACCAAAAAAGATTCAAAATGTCTTTTGGATCGGGTCTCATGTTGAATAACAACTTTTTAAACCCTCACAGTGACCAAAATTGCCATTTTTACAGAGTTTTGCTTACTCAAAATCTTCAATTTTGACCAATTTCAGGCACAGAAATGACTTTAAACACACTTATTTTAGTTGAAAAAGTAATAATTCACATCCAACCGTCATTTAAAGTCAAAAGATTAAATGTTAAAATTTCATCAATATTGACCATTTTTTCAACGTTCGACTGGTCCGGGGTCATCGTTTTTCATCAGAAAATGGATTTTTTGGACTCTACCAAAAAAGATTCAAAATGTCTTTTGGATCGGGTCTCATGTTGAATAACCACTTTTTAAACCCTCACAGTGAACAAAATTGCCATTTTTACAGAGTTTTGCTTACTCAAAATCTTCAATTTTGACCAATTTCAGGCACAGAAATGACTTTAAACACACTTATTTTAGTTGAAAAAGTAATAATTCACATCCAACTGTCATTTAAAGTCAAAAGATTAAATGTTAAAATTTCATCAATATTGACCATTTTTTCAACGTTCGACTGGTCCGGGGTCATCGTTTTTCATCAGAAAATGGATTTTTTGGACTCTACCAAAAAAGATTCAAAATGTCTTTTGGATCGGGTCTCATGTTGAATAACCACTTTTTAAACCCTCACAGTGAACAAAATTGCCATTTTTACAGAGTTTTGCTTACTCAAAATCTTCAATTTTGACCAATTTCAGGCACAGAAATAACTTTAAACACACTTATTTTAGTTGAAAAAGTAATAATTCACATCCAACCGTCATTTAAAGTCAAAAGATTAAATGTTAAAATTTCATCAATATTGACCATTTTTTCAACGTTCGACTGGTCCGGGGTCATCATTTTTCATCAGAAAATTGATTTTTTGGACTCTACCAAAAATGATTCAAAATGTCATTTGGATCGGGCCTCATGTTGAATAACCACTTTTTAAACCCTCACAGTGACCAAAATTGCCATTTTTACAGAGTTTTGCTTACTCAAAATCTTAAATTTTGACCAATTTCAGGCACAGAAATGACTTTAAACACACTTATTTTAGTTGAAAAAGTAATAATTCACATCCAACCGTCATTTAAAGTCAAAAGATTAAATGTTAAAATGTCATCAATATTGACCATTTTTTCAACGTTCGACTGGTCAGGGGTCATCGTTTTTCATCAGAAAATTGATTTTTTGGACTCTACCAAAAATGATTCAAAATGTCATTTGGATCGGGCCTCGTGTTGAATAACCACTTTTTAAACCCTCACAGTGACCAAAATTGCCATTTTTACAGAGTTTTGCTTACTCAAAATCTTCAATTTTGACCAATTTCAGGCACAGAAATGACTTTAAACACACTTATTTTAGTTGAAAAAGTAATAATTCACATCCAACCGTCATTTAAAGTCAAAAGATTAAATGTTAAAATTTCATCAATATTGACCATTTTTTCAACGTTCGACTGGTCCGGGGTCATCGTTTTTCATCAGAAAATGGATTTTTTGGACTCTACCAAAAAAGATTCAAAATGTCATTTGGATCGGGCCTCATGTTGAATAACCACTTTTTAAACCCTCACAGTGACCAAAATTGCCATTTTTACAGAGTTTTGCTTACTCAAAATCTTAAATTTTGACCAATTTCAGGCACAGAAATTACTTTAAACACACTTATTTTAGTTGAAAAAGTAATAATTCACATCCAACCGTCATTTAAAGTCAAAAGATTAAATGTTAAAATGTCATCAATATTGACCATTTTTTCAACGTTCGACTGGTCAGGGGTCATTGTTTTTCATCAGAAAATTGATTTTTTGGACTCTACCAAAAATGATTCAAAATGTCATTTGGATCGGGCCTCATGTTGAATAACCACTTTTTAAACCCTCACAGTGACCAAAATTGCCATTTTTACAGAGTTTTGCTTACTCAAAATCTTCAATTTTGACCAATTTCAGGCACAGAAATGACTTTAAACACACTTATTTTAGTTGAAAAGTAAAAATTCACATCCAACCGTTATTTAAAGTCAAAAGATTAAATGTTAAAATTTCATCAATATTGACCATTTTTTCAACGTTCGACTGGTCCGGGGTCATCGTTTTTCATCAGAAAATGGATTTTTTGGACTCTACCAAAAAAGATTCAAAATGTCTTTTGGATCGGGCCTCATGTTGAATAACCACTTTTTAAACCCTCACAGTGACCAAAATTGCCATTTTTACAGAGTTTTGCTTACTCAAAATCTTCAATTTTGACCAATTTCAGGCACAGAAATAACTTTAAACACACTTATTTTAGTTGAAAAAGTAATAATTCACATCCAACCGTCATTTAAAGTCAAAAGATTAAATGTTAAAATTTCATCAATATTGACCATTTTTTCAACGTTCGACTGGTCCGGGGTCATCGTTTTTCATCAGAAAATTGATTTTTTGGACTCTACCAAAAATGATTCAAAATGTCATTTGGATCGGGCCTCATGTTGAATAACCACTTTTTAAACCCTCACAGTGACCAAAATTGCCATTTTTACAGAATTTTGCTTACTCAAAATCTTCAATTTTGACCAATTTCAGGCACAGAAATGACTTTAAACACACTTATTTTAGTTGAAAAAGTAATAATTCACATCCAACCGTCATTTAAAGTCAAAAGATTAAATGTTAAAATTTCATCAATATTGACCATTTTTTCAACGTTCGACTGGTCCGGGGTCATCGTTTTTCATCAGAAAATGGATTTTTTGGACTCTACCAAAAAAGATTCAAAATGTCATTTGGATCGGGCCTCATGTTGAATAACCACTTTTTAAACCCTCACAGTGACCAAAATTGCCATTTTTACAGAGTTTTGCTTACTCAAAATCTTAAATTTTGACCAATTTCAGGCACAGAAATGACTTTAAACACACTTATTTTAGTTGAAAAAGTAATAATTCACATCCAACCGTCATTTAAAGTCAAAAGATTAAATGTTAAAATGTCATCAATATTGACCATTTTTTCAACGTTCGACTGGTCAGGGGTCATCGTTTTTCATCAGAAAATTGATTTTTTGGACTCTACCAAAAATGATTCAAAATGTCATTTGGATCGGGCCTCATGTTGAATAACCACTTTTTAAACCCTCACAGTGACCAAAATTGCCATTTTTACAGAGTTTTGCTTACTCAAAATCTTCAATTTTGACCAATTTCAGGCACAGAAATGACTTTAAACACACTTATTTTAGTTGAAAAGTAATAATTCACATCCAACCGTTATTTAAAGTCAAAAGATTAAATGTTAAAATTTCATCAATATTGACCATTTTTTCAACGTTCGACTGGTCCGGGGTCATCGTTTTTCATCAGAAAATGGATTTTTTGGACTCTACCAAAAAAGATTCAAAATGTCTTTTGGATCGGGCCTCATGTTGAATAACCACTTTTTAAACCCTCACAGTGACCAAAATTGCCATTTTTACAGAGTTTTGCTTACTCAAAATCTTCAATTTTGACCAATTTCAGGCACAGAAATAACTTTAAACACACTTATTTTAGTTGAAAAAGTAATAATTCACATCCAACCGTCATTTAAAGTCAAAAGATTAAATGTTAAAATTTCATCAATATTGACCATTTTTTCAACGTTCGACTGGTCCGGGGTCATCGTTTTTCATCAGAAAATTGATTTTTTGGACTCTACCAAAAATGATTCAAAATGTCATTTGGATCGGGCCTCATGTTGAATAACCACTTTTTAAACCCTCACAGTGACCAAAATTGCCATTTTTACAGAATTTTGCTTACTCAAAATCTTCAATTTTGACCAATTTCAGGCACAGAAATGACTTTAAACACACTTATTTTAGTTGAAAAAGTAATAATTCACATCCAACCGTCATTTAAAGTCAAAAGATTAAATGTTAAAATTTCATCAATATTGACCATTTTTTCAACGTTCGACTGGTCCGGGGTCATCGTTTTTCATCAGAAAATGGATTTTTTGGACTCTACCAAAAAAGATTCAAAATGTCTTTTGGATCGGGTCTCATGTTGAATAACAACTTTTTAAACCCTCACAGTGACCAAAATTGCCATTTTTACAGAGTTTTGCTTACTCAAAATCTTCAATTTTGACCAATTTCAGGCACAGAAATGACTTTAAACACACTTATTTTAGTTGAAAAAGTAATAATTCACATCCAACCGTCATTTAAAGTCAAAAGATTAAATGTTAAAATTTCATCAATATTGACCATTTTTTCAACGTTCGACTGGTCCGGGGTCATCGTTTTTCATCAGAAAATGGATTTTTTGGACTCTACCAAAAAAGATTCAAAATGTCTTTTGGATCGGGTCTCATGTTGAATAACCACTTTTTAAACCCTCACAGTGAACAAAATTGCCATTTTTACAGAGTTTTGCTTACTCAAAATCTTCAATTTTGACCAATTTCAGGCACAGAAATGACTTTAAACACACTTATTTTAGTTGAAAAAGTAATATTCACATCCAACTGTCATTTAAAGTCAAAAGATTAAATGTTAAAATTTCATCAATATTGACCATTTTTTCAACGTTCGACTGGTCCGGGGTCATCGTTTTTCATCAGAAAATGGATTTTTTGGACTCTACCAAAAAAGATTCAAAATGTCTTTTGGATCGGGCCTCATGTTGAATAACCACTTTTTAAACCCTCACAGTGACCAAAATTGCCATTTTTACAGAGTTTTGCTTACTCAAAATCTTCAATTTTGACCAATTTCAGGCACAGAAATAACTTTAAACACACTTATTTTAGTTGAAAAAGTAATAATTCACATCCAACCGTCATTTAAAGTCAAAAGATTAAATGTTAAAATTTCATCAATATTGACCATTTTTTCAACGTTCGACTGGTCCGGGGTCATCGTTTTTCATCAGAAAATGGATTTTTTGGACTCTACCAAAAAAGATTCAAAATGTCTTTTGGATCGGGTCTCATGTTGAATAACCACTTTTTAAACCCTCACAGTGACCAAAATTGCCATTTTTACAGAGTTTTGCTTACTCAAAATCTTCAATTTTGACCAATTTCAGGCACAGAAATGACTTTAAACACACTTATTTTAGTTGAAAAAGTAATAATTCACATCCAACCGTCATTTGAAGTCAAAAGATTAAATGTTAAAATTTCATCAATATTGACCATTTTTTCAACGTTCGACTGGTCCGGGGTCATCGTTTTTCATCAGAAAATTGATTTTTTGGACTCTACCAAAAATGATTCAAAATGTCATTTGGATCGGGCCTCATGTTGAATAACCACTTTTTAAACCCTCACAGTGACCAAAATTGCCATTTTTACAGAGTTTTGCTTACTCAAAATCTTCAATTTTGACCAATTTCAGGCACAGAAATGACTTTAAACACACTTATTTTAGTTGAAAAAGTAATATTTCACATCCAACCGTCATTTAAAGTCAAAAGATTAAATGTTAAAATTTCATCAATATTGACCATTTTTTCAACGTTCGACTGGTCCGGGGTCATCGTTTTTCATCAGAAAATGGATTTTTTGGACTCTACCAAAAAAGATTCAAAATGTCTTTTGGATCGGGTCTCATGTTGAATAACCACTTTTTAAACCCTCACAGTGAACAAAATTGCCATTTTTACAGAGTTTTGCTTACTCAAAATCTTCAATTTTGACCAATTTCAGGCACAGAAATGACTTTAAACACACTTATTTTAGTTGAAAAAGTAATAATTCACATCCAACCGACATTTAAAGTCAAAAGATTAAATGTTAAAATTTCATCAATATTGACCATTTTTTCAACGTTCGACTGGTCCGAGGTCATCCTTTTTCATCAGAAAATTGATTTTTTGGACTGTACCAAAAATGATTCAAATTGTCATTTGGATCGGGCCTCATGTTGAATAACGACTTTTTAAACCCTCACAGTGACCAAAATTGCCATTTTTACAGAGTTTTGCTTACTCAAAATCTTCAATTTTGACCAATTTCAGGCACAGAAATGATTTTAAACACACTTATTTTAGTTGAAAAAGTAATAATTCACATCCAACCGTCATTTAAAGTCAAAAGATTAAATGTTAAAATTTCATCAATATTGACCATTTTTTTAACGTTCGACTGGTCCGGGGTCATCGTTTTTCATCAGAAAATTGATTTTTTGGACTCTACCAAAAATGATTCAAAATGTCATTTGGATCGGGCCTCATGTTGAATAACCACTTTTTAACCCCTCACAGTGACCAAAATTGCCATTTTTACAGAGTTTTGCTTACTCAAAATCTTCAATTTTGACCAATTTCAGGCACAGAAATGACTTTAAACACACTTATTTTAGTTGAAAAAGTAATAATTCACATCCAACCATCATTTAAAGTCAAAAGATTAAATGTTAAAATTTCATCAATATTGACCATTTTTTCAACGTTCGACTGGTCCGGGGTCATCGTTTTTCATCAGAAAATTGATTTTTTTGGACTCTACCAAAAAAGATTCAAAATGTCTTTTGGATCGGGCCTCATGTTGAATAACCACTTTTTAAACCCTCACAGTGACCAAAATTGCCATTTTTACAGAGTTTTGCTTACTCAAAATCTTCACTTTTGACCAATTTCAGGCACAGAAATGACTTTAAACACACTTATTTTAGTTGAAAAAGTAATAATTCACATCCAACCGTCATTTAAAGTCAAAAGATTAAATGTTAAAATGTCATCAATATTGACCATTTTTTCAACGTTCGACTGGTCAGGGGTCATCGTTTTTCATCAGAAAATTGATTTTTTGGACTCTACCAAAAATGATTCAAAATGTCATTTGGATCGGGCCTCATGTTGAATAACCACTTTTTAAACCCTCACAGTGACCAAAATTGCCATTTTTACAGAGTTTTGCTTACTCAAAATCTTAAATTTTGACCAATTTCAGGCACAGAAATGACTTTAAACACACTTATTTTAGTTGAAAACGTAATAATTCACATCCAACCGTCATTTAAAGTCAAAAGATTAAATGTTAAAATTTCATCAATATTGACCATTTTTTCAACGTTCGACTGGTCCGGGGTCATCGTTTTTCATCAGAAAATGGATTTTTTGGACTCTACCAAAAAAGATTCAAAATGTCTTTTGGATCGGGCCTCATGTTGAATAACCACTTTTTAAACCCTCACAGTGACCAAAATTGCCATTTTTACAGAGTTTTGCTTACTCAAAATCTTCAATTTTGACCAATTTCAGGCACAGAAATAACTTTAAACACACTTATTTTAGTTGAAAAAGTAATAATTCACATCCAACCGTCATTTAAAGTCAAAAGATTAAATGTTAAAATTTCATCAATATTGACCATTTTTTCAACGTTCGACTGGTCCGGGGTCATCGTTTTTCATCAGAAAATTGATTTTTTGGACTCTACCAAAAATGATTCAAAATGTCATTTGGATCGGGCCTCATGTTGAATAACCACTTTTTAAACCCTCACAGTGACCAAAATTGCCATTTTTACAGAGTTTTGCTTACTCAAAATCTTCAATTTTGACCAATTTCAGGCACAGAAATGACTTTAAACACACTTATTTTAGTTGAAAAAGTAATAATTCACATCCAACCGTCATTTAAAGTCAAAAGATTAAATGTTAAAATTTCATCAATATTGACCATTTTTTCAACGTTCGACTGGTCCGGGGTCATCGTTTTTCATCAGAAAATTGATTTTTTGGACTCTACCAAAAAAGATTCAAAATGTCTTTTGGATCGGGTCTCATGTTGAATAACAACTTTTTAAACCCTCACACTGACCAAAATTGCCATTTTTACAGAGTTTTGCTTACTCAAAATCTTCAATTTTGACCAATTTCAGGCACAGAAATGACTTTAAACACACTTATTTTAGTTGAAAAAGTAATAATTCACATCCAACCGTCATTTAAAGTCAAAAGATTAAATGTTAAAATTTCATCAATATTGACCATTTTTTCAACGTTCGACTGGTCCGGGGTCATCGTTTTTCATCAGAAAATGGATTTTTTGGACTCTACCAAAAAAGATTCAAAATGTCTTTTGGATCGGGTCTCATGTTGAATAACCACTTTTTAAACCCTCACAGTGAACAAAATTGCCATTTTTACAGAGTTTTGCTTACTCAAAATCTTCAATTTTGACCAATTTCAGGCACAGAAATGACTTTAAACACACTTATTTTAGTTGAAAAAGTAATAATTCACATCCAACTGTCATTTAAAGTCAAAAGATTAAATGTTAAAATTTCATCAATATTGACCATTTTTTCAACGTTCGACTGGTCCGGGGTCATCGTTTTTCATCAGAAAATGGATTTTTTGGACTCTACCAAAAAAGATTCAAAATGTCTTTTGGATCGGGTCTCATGTTGAATAACCACTTTTTAAACCCTCACAGTGAACAAAATTGCCATTTTTACAGAGTTTTGCTTACTCAAAATCTTCAATTTTGACCAATTTCAGGCACAGAAATGACTTTAAACACACTTATTTTAGTTGAAAAAGTAATAATTCACATCCAACCGACATTTAAAGTCAAAAGATTAAATGTTAAAATTTCATCAATATTGACCATTTTTTCAACGTTCGACTGGTCCGGGGTCATCGTTTTTCATCAGAAAATGGATTTTTTGGACTCTACCAAAAAAGATTCAAAATGTCTTTTGGATCGGGTCTCATGTTGAATAACCACTTTTTAAACCCTCACAGTGAACAAAATTGCCATTTTTACAGAGTTTTGCTTACTCAAAATCTTCAATTTTGACCAATTTCAGGCACAGAAATGACTTTAAACACACTTATTTTAGTTGAAAAAGTAATAATTCACATCCAACTGTCATTTAAAGTCAAAAGATTAAATGTTAAAATTTCATCAATATTGACCATTTTTTCAACGTTCGACTGGTCCGGGGTCATCGTTTTTCATCAGAAAATGGATTTTTTGGACTCTACCAAAAAAGATTCAAAATGTCTTTTGGATCGGGTCTCATGTTGAATAACCACTTTTTAAACCCTCACAGTGAACAAAATTGCCATTTTTACAGAGTTTTGCTTACTCAAAATCTTCAATTTTGACCAATTTCAGGCACAGAAATGACTTTAAACACACTTATTTTAGTTGAAAAAGTAATAATTCACATCCAACCGACATTTAAAGTCAAAAGATTAAATGTTAAAATTTCATCAATATTGACCATTTTTTCAACGTTCGACTGGTCCGGGGTCATCGTTTTTCATCAGAAAATTGATTTTTTGGACTGTACCAAAAATGATTCAAAATGTCATTTGGATCGGGCCTCATGTTGAATAACGACTTTTTAAACCCTCACAGTGACCAAAATTGCCATTTTTACAGAGTTTTGCTTACTCAAAATCTTCAATTTTGACCAATTTCAGGCACAGAAATGACTTTAAACACACTTATTTTAGTTGAAAAAGTAATAATTCACATCCAACCGTCATTTAAAGTCAAAAGATTAAATGTTAAAATTTCATCAATATTGACCATTTTTTCAACGTTCGACTGGTCCGGGGTCATCGTTTTTCATCAGAAAATGGATTTTTTGGACTTTACCAAAAAAGATTCAAAATGTCTTTTGGATCGGGTCTCATGTTGAATAACAACTTTTTAAACCCTCACAGTGACCAAAATTGCCATTTTTACAGAGTTTTGCTTACTCAAAATCTTCAATTTTGACCAATTTCAGGCACAGAAATGACTTTAAACACACTTATTTTAGTTGAAAAAGTAATAATTCACATCCAACCGTCATTTAAAGTCAAAAGATTAAATGTTAAAATTTCATCAATATTGACCATTTTTTCAACGTTCGACTGGTCCGGGGTCATCGTTTTTCATCAGAAAATGGATTTTTTGGACTCTACCAAAAAAGATTCAAAATGTCTTTTGGATCGGGCCTCATGTTGAATAACCACTTTTTAAACCCTCACAGTGACCAAAATTGCCATTTTTACAGAGTTTTGCTTACTCAAAATCTTCAATTTTGACCAATTTCAGGCACAGAAATAACTTTAAACACACTTATTTTAGTTGAAAAAGTAATAATTCACATCCAACCGTCATTTAAAGTCAAAAGATTAAATGTTAAAATTTCATCAATATTGACCATTTTTTCAACGTTCGACTGGTCCGGGGTCATCGTTTTTCATCAGAAAATGGATTTTTTGGACTCTACCAAAAAAGATTCAAAATGTCTTTTGGATCGGGTCTCATGTTGAATAACCACTTTTTAAACCCTCACAGTGACCAAAATTGCCATTTTTACAGAGTTTTGCTTACTCAAAATCTTCAATTTTGACCAATTTCAGGCACAGAAATGACTTTAAACACACTTATTTTAGTTGAAAAAGTAATAATTCACATCCAACCGTCATTTGAAGTCAAAAGATTAAATGTTAAAATTTCATCAATATTGACCATTTTTTCAACGTTCGACTGGTCCGGGGTCATCGTTTTTCATCAGAAAATTGATTTTTTGGACTCTACCAAAAATGATTCAAAATGTCATTTGGATCGGGCCTCATGTTGAATAACCACTTTTTAAACCCTCACAGTGACCAAAATTGCCATTTTTACAGAGTTTTGCTTACTCAAAATCTTCAATTTTGACCAATTTCAGGCACAGAAATGACTTTAAACACACTTATTTTAGTTGAAAAAGTAATATTTCACATCCAACCGTCATTTAAAGTCAAAAGATTAAATGTTAAAATTTCATCAATATTGACCATTTTTTCAACGTTCGACTGGTCCGAGGTCATCCTTTTTCATCAGAAAATTGATTTTTTGGACTCTTCCAAAAATGATTCAAAATGTCATTTGGATCGGGCCTCATGTTGAATAACCACTTTTTAACCCCTCACAGTGACCAAAATTGCCATTTTTACAGAGTTTTGCTTACTCAAAATCTTCAATTTTGACCAATTTCAGGCACAGAAATGACTTTAAACACACTTATTTTAGTTGAAAAAGTAATAATTCACATCCAACCATCATTTAAAGTCAAAAGATTAAATGTTAAAATTTCATCAATATTGACCATTTTTTCAACGTTCGACTGGTCCGGGGTCATCGTTTTTCATCAGAAAATTGATTTTTTTGGACTCTACCAAAAAAGATTCAAAATGTCTTTTGGATCGGGCCTCATGTTGAATAACCACTTTTTAAACCCTCACAGTGACCAAAATTGCCATTTTTACAGAGTTTTGCTTACTCAAAATCTTCACTTTTGACCAATTTCAGGCACAGAAATGACTTTAAACACACTTATTTTAGTTGAAAAAGTAATAATTCACATCCAACCGTCATTTAAAGTCAAAAGATTAAATGTTAAAATGTCATCAATATTGACCATTTTTTCAACGTTCGACTGGTCAGGGGTCATCGTTTTTCATCAGAAAATTGATTTTTTGGACTCTACCAAAAATGATTCAAAATGTCATTTGGATCGGGCCTCATGTTGAATAACCACTTTTTAAACCCTCACAGTGACCAAAATTGCCATTTTTACAGAGTTTTGCTTACTCAAAATCTTAAATTTTGACCAATTTCAGGCACAGAAATGACTTTAAACACACTTATTTTAGTTGAAAACGTAATAATTCACATCCAACCGTCATTTAAAGTCAAAAGATTAAATGTTAAAATTTCATCAATATTGACCATTTTTTCAACGTTCGACTGGTCCGGGGTCATCGTTTTTCATCAGAAAATGGATTTTTTGGACTCTACCAAAAAAAGATTCAAAATGTCTTTTGGATCGGGCCTCATGTTGAATAACCACTTTTTAAACCCTCACAGTGACCAAAATTGCCATTTTTACAGAGTTTTGCTTACTCAAAATCTTCAATTTTGACCAATTTCAGGCACAGAAATAACTTTAAACACACTTATTTTAGTTGAAAAAGTAATAATTCACATCCAACCGTCATTTAAAGTCAAAAGATTAAATGTTAAAATTTCATCAATATTGACCATTTTTTCAACGTTCGACTGGTCCGGGGTCATCGTTTTTCATCAGAAAATTGATTTTTTGGACTCTACCAAAAATGATTCAAAATGTCATTTGGATCGGGCCTCATGTTGAATAACCACTTTTTAAACCCTCACAGTGACCAAAATTGCCATTTTTACAGAGTTTTGCTTACTCAAAATCTTCAATTTTGACCAATTTCAGGCACAGAAATGACTTTAAACACACTTATTTTAGTTGAAAAAGTAATAATTCACATCCAACCGTCATTTAAAGTCAAAAGATTAAATGTTAAAATTTCATCAATATTGACCATTTTTTCAACGTTCGACTGGTCCGGGGTCATCGTTTTTCATCAGAAAATGGATTTTTTGGACTCTACCAAAAAAGATTCAAAATGTCTTTTGGATCGGGTCTCATGTTGAATAACAACTTTTTAAACCCTCACAGTGACCAAAATTGCCATTTTTACAGAGTTTTGCTTACTCAAAATCTTCAATTTTGACCAATTTCAGGCACAGAAATGACTTTAAACACACTTATTTTAGTTGAAAAAGTAATAATTCACATCCAACCGTCATTTAAAGTCAAAAGATTAAATGTTAAAATTTCATCAATATTGACCATTTTTTCAACGTTCGACTGGTCCGGGGTCATCGTTTTTCATCAGAAAATGGATTTTTTGGACTCTACCAAAAAAGATTCAAAATGTCTTTTGGATCGGGTCTCATGTTGAATAACCACTTTTTAAACCCTCACAGTGAACAAAATTGCCATTTTTACAGAGTTTTGCTTACTCAAAATCTTCAATTTTGACCAATTTCAGGCACAGAAATGACTTTAAACACACTTATTTTAGTTGAAAAAGTAATAATTCACATCCAACTGTCATTTAAAGTCAAAAGATTAAATGTTAAAATTTCATCAATATTGACCATTTTTTCAACGTTCGACTGGTCCGGGGTCATCGTTTTTCATCAGAAAATGGATTTTTTGGACTCTACCAAAAAAGATTCAAAATGTCTTTTGGATCGGGTCTCATGTTGAATAACCACTTTTTAAACCCTCACAGTGAACAAAATTGCCATTTTTACAGAGTTTTGCTTACTCAAAATCTTCAATTTTGACCAATTTCAGGCACAGAAATGACTTTAAACACACTTATTTTAGTTGAAAAAGTAATAATTCACATCCAACCGACATTTAAAGTCAAAAGATTAAATGTTAAAATTTCATCAATATTGACCATTTTTTCAACGTTCGACTGGTCCGGGGTCATCGTTTTTCATCAGAAAATTGATTTTTTGGACTGTACCAAAAATGATTCAAAATGTCATTTGGATCGGGCCTCATGTTGAATAACGACTTTTTAAACCCTCACAGTGACCAAAATTGCCATTTTTACAGAGTTTTGCTTACTCAAAATCTTCAATTTTGACCAATTTCAGGCACAGAAATGACTTTAAACACACTTATTTTAGTTGAAAAAGTAATAATTCACATCCAACCGTCATTTAAAGTCAAAAGATTAAATGTTAAAATTTCATCAATATTGACCATTTTTTCAACGTTCGACTGGTCCGGGGTCATCGTTTTTCATCAGAAAATGGATTTTTTGGACTCTACCAAAAAAGATTCAAAATGTCTTTTGGATCGGGTCTCATGTTGAATAACAACTTTTTAAACCCTCACAGTGACCAAAATTGCCATTTTTACAGAGTTTTGCTTACTCAAAATCTTCAATTTTGACCAATTTCAGGCACAGAAATGACTTTAAACACACTTATTTTAGTTGAAAAAGTAATAATTCACATCCAACCGTCATTTAAAGTCAAAAGATTAAATGTTAAAATTTCATCAATATTGACCATTTTTTCAACGTTCGACTGGTCCGGGGTCATCGTTTTTCAACAGAAAATGGATTTTTTGGACTCTACCAAAAAAGATTCAAAATGTCTTTTGGATCGGGCCTCATGTTGAATAACCACTTTTTAAACCCTCACAGTGACCAAAATTGCCATTTTTACAGAGTTTTGCTTACTCAAAATCTTCAATTTTGACCAATTTCAGGCACAGAAATAACTTTAAACACACTTATTTTAGTTGAAAAAGTAATAATTCACATCCAACCGTCATTTAAAGTCAAAAGATTAAATGTTAAAATTTCATCAATATTGACCATTTTTTCAACGTTCGACTGGTCCGGGGTCATCGTTTTTCATCAGAAAATTGATTTTTTGGACTCTACCAAAAATGATTCAAAATGTCATTTGGATCGGGCCTCATGTTGAATAACCACTTTTTAAACCCTCACAGTGACCAAAATTGCCATTTTTACAGAGTTTTGCTTACTCAAAATCTTCAATTTTGACCAATTTCAGGCACAGAAATGACTTTAAACACACTTATTTTAGTTGAAAAAGTAATAATTCACATCCAACCGTCATTTAAAGTCAAAAGATTAAATGTTAAAATTTCATCAATATTGACCATTTTTTCAACGTTCGACTGGTCCGGGGTCATCGTTTTTCATCAGAAAATGGATTTTTTGGACTCTACCAAAAAAGATTCAAAATGTCTTTTGGATCGGGTCTCATGTTGAATAACAACTTTTTAAACCCTCACAGTGACCAAAATTGCCATTTTTACAGAGTTTTGCTTACTCAAAATCTTCAATTTTGACCAATTTCAGGCACAGAAATGACTTTAAACACACTTATTTTAGTTGAAAAAGTAATAATTCACATCCAACCGTCATTTAAAGTCAAAAGATTAAATGTTAAAATTTCATCAATATTGACCATTTTTTCAACGTTCGACTGGTCCGGGGTCATCGTTTTTCATCAGAAAATGGATTTTTTGGACTCTACCAAAAAAGATTCAAAATGTCTTTTGGATCGGGTCTCATGTTGAATAACCACTTTTTAAACCCTCACAGTGAACAAAATTGCCATTTTTACAGAGTTTTGCTTACTCAAAATCTTCAATTTTGACCAATTTCAGGCACAGAAATGACTTTAAACACACTTATTTTAGTTGAAAAAGTAATAATTCACATCCAACTGTCATTTAAAGTCAAAAGATTAAATGTTAAAATTTCATCAATATTGACCATTTTTTCAACGTTCGACTGGTCCGGGGTCATCGTTTTTCATCAGAAAATGGATTTTTTGGACTCTACCAAAAAAGATTCAAAATGTCTTTTGGATCGGGTCTCATGTTGAATAACCACTTTTTAAACCCTCACAGTGAACAAAATTGCCATTTTTACAGAGTTTTGCTTACTCAAAATCTTCAATTTTGACCAATTTCAGGCACAGAAATGACTTTAAACACACTTATTTTAGTTGAAAAAGTAATAATTCACATCCAACCGACATTTAAAGTCAAAAGATTAAATGTTAAAATTTCATCAATATTGACCATTTTTTCAACGTTCGACTGGTCCGGGGTCATCGTTTTTCATCAGAAAATTGATTTTTTGGACTGTACCAAAAATGATTCAAAATGTCATTTGGATCGGGCCTCATGTTGAATAACGACTTTTTAAACCCTCACAGTGACCAAAATTGCCATTTTTACAGAGTTTTGCTTACTCAAAATCTTCAATTTTGACCAATTTCAGGCACAGAAATGACTTTAAACACACTTATTTTAGTTGAAAAAGTAATAATTCACATCCAACCGTCATTTAAAGTCAAAAGATTAAATGTTAAAATTTCATCAATATTGACCATTTTTTCAACGTTCGACTGGTCCGGGGTCATCGTTTTTCATCAGAAAATGGATTTTTTGGACTCTACCAAAAAAGATTCAAAATGTCTTTTGGATCGGGTCTCATGTTGAATAACAACTTTTTAAACCCTCACAGTGACCAAAATTGCCATTTTTACAGAGTTTTGCTTACTCAAAATCTTCAATTTTGACCAATTTCAGGCACAGAAATGACTTTAAACACACTTATTTTAGTTGAAAAAGTAATAATTCACATCCAACCGTCATTTAAAGTCAAAAGATTAAATGTTAAAATTTCATCAATATTGACCATTTTTTCAACGTTCGACTGGTCCGGGGTCATCGTTTTTCAACAGAAAATGGATTTTTTGGACTCTACCAAAAAAGATTCAAAATGTCTTTTGGATCGGGTCTCATGTTGAATAACCACTTTTTAAACCCTCACAGTGAACAAAATTTCCATTTTTACAGAGTTTTGCTTACTCAAAATCTTCAATTTTGACCAATTTCAGGCACAGAAATGACTTTAAACACACTTATTTTATTTGAAAAAGTAATAATTCACATCCAACTGTCATTTAAAGTCAAAAGATTAAATGTTAAAATTTCATCAATATTGACCATTTTTTCAACGTTCGACTGGTCCGGGGTCATCGTTTTTCATCAGAAAATGGATTTTTTGGACTCTACCAAAAAAGATTCAAAATGTCTTTTGGATCGGGCCTCATGTTGAATAACCACTTTTTAAACCCTCACAGTGACCAAAATTGCCATTTTTACAGAGTTTTGCTTACTCAAAATCTTCAATTTTGACCAATTTCAGGCACAGAAATAACTTTAAACACACTTATTTTAGTTGAAAAAGTAATAATTCACATCCAACCGTCATTTAAAGTCAAAAGATTAAATGTTAAAATTTCATCAATATTGACCATTTTTTCAACGTTCGACTGGTCCGGGGTCATCGTTTTTCATCAGAAAATGGATTTTTTGGACTCTACCAAAAAAGATTCAAAATGTCTTTTGGATCGGGTCTCATGTTGAATAACCACTTTTTAAACCCTCACAGTGACCAAAATTGCCATTTTTACAGAGTTTTGCTTACTCAAAATCTTCAATTTTGACCAATTTCAGGCACAGAAATGACTTTAAACACACTTATTTTAGTTGAAAAAGTAATAATTCACATCCAACCGTCATTTGAAGTCAAAAGATTAAATGTTAAAATTTCATCAATATTGACCATTTTTTCAACGTTCGACTGGTCCGGGGTCATCGTTTTTCATCAGAAAATTGATTTTTTGGACTCTACCAAAAATGATTCAAAATGTCATTTGGATCGGGCCTCATGTTGAATAACCACTTTTTAAACCCTCACAGTGACCAAAATTGCCATTTTTACAGAGTTTTGCTTACTCAAAATCTTCAATTTTGACCAATTTCAGGCACAGAAATGACTTTAAACACACTTATTTTAGTTGAAAAAGTAATATTTCACATCCAACCGTCATTTAAAGTCAAAAGATTAAATGTTAAAATTTCATCAATATTGACCATTTTTTCAACGTTCGACTGGTCCGAGGTCATCCTTTTTCATCAGAAAATTGATTTTTTGGACTGTACCAAAAATGATTCAAAATGTCATTTGGATCGGGCCTCATGTTGAATAACGACTTTTTAAACCCTCACAGTGACCAAAATTGCCATTTTTACAGAGTTTTGCTTACTCAAAATCTTCAATTTTGACCAATTTCAGGCACAGAAATGATTTTAAACACACTTATTTTAGTTGAAAAAGTAATAATTCACATCCAACCGTCATTTAAAGTCAAAAGATTAAATGTTAAAATTTCATCAATATTGACCATTTTTTTAACGTTCGACTGGTCCGGGGTCATCGTTTTTCATCAGAAAATTGATTTTTTGGACTCTACCAAAAATGATTCAAAATGTCATTTGGATCGGGCCTCATGTTGAATAACCACTTTTTAAACCCTCACAGTGACCAAAATTGCCATTTTTACAGAGTTTTGCTTACTCAAAATCTTCAATTTTGACCAATTTCAGGCACAGAAATGACTTTAAACACACTTATTTTAGTTGAAAAAGTAATAATTCACATCCAACCATCATTTAAAGTCAAAAGATTAAATGTTAAAATTTCATCAATATTGACCATTTTTTCAACGTTCGACTGGTCCGGGGTCATCGTTTTTCATCAGAAAATTGATTTTTTGGACTCTACCAAAAAAGATTCAAAATGTCTTTTGGATCGGGCCTCATGTTGAATAACCACTTTTTAAACCCTCACAGTGACCAAAATTGCCATTTTTACAGAGTTTTGCTTACTCAAAATCTTCAATTTTGACCAATTTCAGGCACAGAAATGACTTTAAACACACTTATTTTAGTTGAAAAAGTAATAATTCACATCCAACCGTCATTTAAAGTCAAAAGATTAAATGTTAAAATGTCATCAATATTGACCATTTTTTCAACGTTCGACTGGTCAGGGGTCATCGTTTTTCATCAGAAAATTGATTTTTTGGACTCTACCAAAAATGATTCAAAATGTCATTTGGATCGGGCCTCATGTTGAATAACCACTTTTTAAACCCTCACAGTGACCAAAATTGCCATTTTTACAGAGTTTTGCTTACTCAAAATCTTCAATTTTGACCAATTTCAGGCACAGAAATGACTTTAAACACACTTATTTTAGTTGAAAAAGTAATAATTCACATCCAACCGTCATTTAAAGTCAAAAGATTAAATGTTAAAATTTCATCAATATTGACCATTTTTTCAACGTTCGACTGGTCCGGGGTCATCGTTTTTCATCAGAAAATGGATTTTTTGGACTCTACCAAAAAAGATTCAAAATGTCTTTTGGATCGGGCCTCATGTTGAATAACCACTTTTTAAACCCTCACAGTGACCAAAATTGCCATTTTTACAGAGTTTTGCTTACTCAAAATCTTCAATTTTGACCAATTTCAGGCACAGAAATGACTTTAAACACACTTATTTTAGTTGAAAAAGTAATAATTCACATCCAACCGTCATTTAAAGTCAAAAGATTAAATGTTAAAATTTCATCAATATTGACCATTTTTTCAACGTTCGACTGGTCCGGGGTCATCGTTTTTCATCAGAAAATTGATTTTTTGGACTCTACCAAAAATGATTCAAAATGTCATTTGGATCGGGCCTCATGTTGAATAACCACTTTTTAAACCCTCACAGTGACCAAAATTGCCATTTTTACAGAGTTTTGCTTACTCAAAATCTTCAATTTTGACCAATTTCAGGCACAGAAATGACTTTAAACACACTTATTTTAGTTGAAAAAGTAATAATTCACATCCAACCGTCATTTAAAGTCAAAAGATTAAATGTTAAAATTTCATCAATATTGACCATTTTTTCAACGTTCGACTGGTCCCGGGTCATCGTTTTTCATCAGAAAATGGATTTTTTGGACTCTACCAAAAAAGATTCAAAATGTCTTTTGGATCGGGTCTCATGTTGAATAACAACTTTTTTTTTTTTCACAACCAAGTTTATTGAGCAGAAGAATGACAAGCATGAGGCACCTTCCCACACCAAGGTCACCACATCAAGATCAATGTATGGATCACATACACAAGAAATACTAAGCAAGTATCAATGAAGCTCAGCTTTAAAATCCCAACTACCCATCCCAACCCCAACTACACCCCCACCCGTACCCACTATCCCCCCCCCCTTTCCACACATGTACAGAGGCAACACAGAGATGGTTCATATAAGAGAAGCAGGCATGAAGCAACCTGGGATGTGCCTTTAGGGCCAGAGACAGCGCTGCGATCAAATGTCCTCCTCCGGTTCCGCTGGGGGTTCCAAGGATAGGCCACGATAGTCAGCCCACCGCTTCCAGATCTTGAAGTGCTTGCGCGGGCAGCCCCGCGCCTCAAAAATTGGCTTCTCAAGACCCATAAAATAGTCCAGTCCCGCCTTCCATGCCGACAAGGGGGGGGCCCTCACAGATTTCCAGGCCCGAGCCAAGTCGCGCTTAGCCACCACCAGGCCCAGTAGCAATAGGTGACGTTTATAGATGTTGCCCCCAACCCCGTCCATGACGTGCAGCAGGCCCAGCCGGTGGGTACGGGGAAGATCCCAGCCCAGGACCTCAGCCAGGCAATTCCATACACCCCTCCAGAAGCCAGCCAGGCGACCACATGACCATACTGTGTGCAACAAGGTGCCAGGCACTTCCCCACATCGCAGGCACTCCGATGACTCAATCAAACCAGCCCTCCACAGTCGTTCACGTGTGTAATAGGCACGATGTAGATACTTGAATTGTATGAGACGGAGCCGAACCGCGATAGCGGTGCCACGGGGAGACTCCAGGGCCTCTCTCCAGTCGTCCTCGTCTAGGGTGCCCACGTCCACTTCCCAGGCTTCCCGGAGGGAGCTGAGAGTAGACGAGCAGTGAATAACCAGAGTCTGGTAGATCCTGGAAACCTTCTTGTCTCCCAGGTCGCCCATAAAGACTTTCGCCTCAATTGGGCTAAACTCCGGAAGGGAGTCGAGGCCGGCAATGCTTGGGGCGAGGGCATGTCGCAGCTGTAGGTAACGGAAAAACTGGGACTGGGGCATTTGGAATTCCACTCGGAGGTCTGCAAAGGACTTGAGGGTTGTGCCGGACACGACGTGACCCAGTTGAGTAATCCCAATAGTCTCCCAACCCTCGAACCCAGCCAGAGTCGCCAGCTCTGGAAGCAGACCGTTGTGCCACAGCGGCGTTTCCGCCGTCAGCTTGCCCCACCATCCCATGCGGCGCAAGGACTGCCGCCACACTGCAAAGACCACCCTTGTCACCGATGGCAACCCACGGCGTATACGCGCCGAGTATAGAACGGTGTGAAGCGTATGGTCACCCATAAGATGCCTTTCCAGGGCATATGCTGGATCACTCCTATCCCCATACCACCAATCGTTAAGAACAAGCAGATGCGATGCTTGGTAGTAGGAGAGGAGATCAGACGTGGCCAAGCCACCACAGTAGGTGGATAGAAAACATGTCTTGAGGGCCACCCTGGCTGCTCCGCTCTCCCACAGGAAGCGGCCCAGCACAGAGTTCACCTGGCGAAACCACTCCATGCCGATAGGGTGCGGGAAATGCTGGAGTTGGTACAGCAGTCTCGGCAGCGCCACCATCTTAAAGATGGCCGTCCTTCCAAAGATCGTAAGCGGCATCCTGGACCACGTTTTAACATCCGTCTGAACCCGTTCCCACACCGGTAGGACACTACGCGTCCAGGCCACGGCCCGCGAAGTCGAGAGGAAAACACCCAAGTATTTCAGGCCGTCCGTTGCCACTCGTAGATCAGCAGCCCAATCGTCGGCCACCGCTCCGCCATGCAGAACCCACAGGGTCGACTTAGATAGGTTAAGGGTAAGCCCGGAGACTTCGCCAAACCCCCGCATGATCTCCAGGATTCGAGGGCCAGAGCGCCGCAGATCCGTAAGGAACAGGAGGACATCGTCCGCGTAGAGTGCAATTCTATCTGTAAGAGTATCGTTCCAGACAAAGCCACGCAGCTGGGCATCTAGCCGCACCCGCGCCGCGAGGGGCTCCATGGCCAGGGCAAATAGGTATGGGGACAACGGGCAACCCTGGCGCGTACCGCGGCCGATTGGGAAGCGTCCTGAGACCGCGCCTGCCACCCGGACCGACGCCGTGACATTGGTATACAGGAGGCGGACATAGGACAGAAAGACCGGCCCGAGGTTTAGGCGGGCCAATAAGGCGAAGAGATACGCCCAGCTCACCGAATCAAAGGCCCGGTCCATGTCCGCAAGGAGAAGTGCGGCCTGTTCATCCCTAGCACTCATGGCGTCGATCGCTGCCTGCGCCCGCCGGATATTGTGTCGGGTGGCTCTGTGCGGCATGAACCCGGCCTGGTCGGGGTGGACCAGGTCGGCTATAAGGGGCAGAAGGCGGTTCGCCAGGGCTTTCGCCAAGATCTTGGCCTCGATGTTGAGGAGGGAGATAGGCCTGTATGAATCATGACGGTCAGGCGCCCTACCAGGCTTCAAAAAGACCACAATCTCAGCATGGCGCCAGTCAGGTGGCAGCTCGCCCCTAGACCGCGCTGCCTCTAGCGCATTGCGAAAGTGGGGTCCCAGCTGGACGTGGAATTTTTTATAAAATTCGGCAGGGTAGCCACTAGGGCCGGGCGCCTTCCCAGTGTTCAGTTGGCCAAGGGCCTCCCCTAACTCCTCGGACGTAAGTGGGACCTCTAGGGCCGTTCTAGTCTCCTCCGGGACTGCCTGCGGGAGTAAAGCATCCAAGTACGGGGCAATCCCGCTCTCCCTCAGCGGATCGCGAGGGGCATATTGTGCCTCGTAGTAGCGGGCAAAGCTGGCCGCCAATTGGTCCGGGTCGGTCATGACTGAGCCATCCCCCGCCGTAAGACCGGGTAGCTCCAGGGGCTGGAAGGTCGCCTGGCAAAGTCTATGCAACATGGTGCAGGACTTATCGCCCCACTGATATACCCTACTGCGCGTGGCGAGCCACGCCTGCCGGGCCTCCTCATGTAGGATCGAGGAGTAAGTCTGCTGGGCCTGCAGGAGCTGGCGCACCACGCCCTCCTCACCTCCAAGTCGACCACGCTGCTCCAACTCCTCCACGTGGGCCGCGGCAGCCACAATGGCCTCCCGGTGCTTCCGCCGAGCGGCCGCACACCAAGTTATGTCAATGCCCCGGATCGTGGGCTTCAGCGCCTCCCACACTACAACAGCGTCGGCTCCCCCCACCAAGTTCTCGCGCCAAAAGTGGTCGATCGCCTCCCGTAGGTGCGCCACATAGTCCGGCCGCTGCAACTGCCAGGCGGACATACGCCAGCGAAAAGGTTGCCGTTTAACGGGGAGGGTCAGAGTGGCCAGGACAGGGGAATGATCCGAAAGGCCCCTGGGGAGTATCGAGGCGTCCCTAACACGGCTCAGGCAGGCCCCGGGTACAAACAAGTAATCAAGCCTCGAGAATGACCCATGCACCGCCGATACATACGTGAAGGCCTGTACTGCGGGATGAAAATGCCGCCACACATCGACCCAGCCCATACTGCGCGCCGTTGCACTCAACCGGGTGGGGGCAGCCGCGGGGGGGGGGTTAGGTACCACACACGCTCGCCGCTGGCGGTCCAAGCCCACATCCATGACTTCATTCCAATCACCCCCCACCACAGTCAGGACCTCGGGGACTTCGTCCCACAACGCAAACAGCCGTTCAGACAGTGCCCATTGCAGGGGGGGAGGGGCATAGACACTACCAAAAACCACTGGCTCGGAACCCAGTAGACCTTTAACAAAAACAAATCTGCCCTGGGGGTCAATCCATTGCTTCTCGTGGACATAGGCCACCCTACGATGAATCAGTATGGCCACCCCCCTCGAGCCCCTCGTAAAGCCAGCATGATAGACCTGGTGGTAGCCAAACCTCTGGAGGCTAAGGGCTTTGGATCCCAGCATGTGCGTTTCCTGAAGCAAAAGAACATCCACCATCTCCCTTTTCCCCCACCGCAGCACAGCCCCCCGCTTAATCTTATCCAGGACACCCCGCACATTCCACGTTACCACCCGCAGGGTCTTCGAAGGAGTCACACTCGCAGCACTAGCCATTATCGACACACAGTTCAAGATCCGGCCCACCCTCCCACCCAGGTGCTACCCGCAAAACGACAAAAAGCACAGCCCTCGACACGTGTGGACCCACCCCCCCAGCCCGCAAACACAACACCCCCGTTCCAGCCCAGAGCCCCCCCAACAACAAGTGCAACACCAAAACACCCCCCCATACCCCACTCCCCCCACCCCAATACCTCAGAAAACAGTGAAGTACCTGTCGCGGCATGGAGAGACCCGAGCCCAAAACAGAGGACTCAGGGCCCGCCATACCAATGGATCCCCAAAACCCCACCAAGACGCACACACACCACCCCCCCAACGACACTCACATCCGTGAGGGTCTGAGGCCCGTATAAGGTACCCTCCGAGCCACACAGTGTCCCCACGTCTATAGCTGAGGTCTCCACATGGGAGCCGGCTGGTACATCAAGGACAAAGTAAAACAGTCTCACCAGCCAAGGCAGAGCAAGTCCATATGCCGCCGACAGAATGTATGGAGGCCCAACAGTGTTCAGCTGCCCGCATCGGAGTGTTCAGAGTCCCTGGCGCCACCCGATTGCGACGCACAGGCGGAAGCCGATCTTTTCTTGGAGCGAGACCTCCGATGTCGGCCCTTCTTGGGCTGGCGTTGTGTCCGCTCCGGCGACGACCCTGGAGACCTGCCCGGGTCCAGTCCCGGTTGGGCGTGGGGACGTAGTCGCACTGCCTCATCCGTCAAGCGAAACACCTCCTCTGGCGAGTCAAAGAAGTGGGTACGAGACTGGTATACGACCCGCAAGCGAGCTGGATACAGGAGCGAATACTGGAGCTTGAGGCCCCGGAGCTTGGCCTTAGCGTCCATGAAGGAGTGCCGCTGTTGTTGCACCATTTTTGTGTAGTCCGGGAAGACCATAATGGTATGATTCTCAAAGGCGAGGGAGCCCTTGTTCCTCGCCTCCCGCAGGATAACATCCCGGTCATGATAGTTCAGCAGGCGGGCTATAACCGGCCGCGGGCGCTCACCCTCCGGCGGCCGCTGGGTCAGGGCCCTGTGGGCCCTCTCGATCACGAAACACCTAGATAACGCCCCTTCAGGGAGCCAGCTCTCCAGCCATCCGGTCAGGAACCTCTCCATGCTGTCCTTCTCGCACCGCTCCGGAAAACCAATGAAGCGGAGGTTGTTGCGCCGCGCGCGCCCTTCTGCATCCTCCACTCGGGCCGCCAGTGTCTTCTGGACGCTTTCCACCTCCGCAAGGCGCTTCTTTAGGCCACCAATGTCCGCCTCAGCCTCCGTGACACGGGTTTCGACCCCAGCAATCCGCTCCACTGCATTGCGAAGGTCCTGGCGTAGGAGCGTGACATCCGCCCCGACCGCGCCGATCTTGGCATCGAGCATGTCCCGAGACTGGGTTATGGCCGCTAGGATAGCTGCGTTGTCTGGCCCGGGGCCGCCGCTGCCACCGGTCGCCCCAGCGCCACCACTCGGCCCTGTGAATTTATCTATGGGTCCATGCTTGGGCGGGCCACCTCCTCTGTCCCTGGTCATGGCAAGCGCCGGGCAGGGCCCACACCACTCTCAGGCACTGTCGCAAAAACTGGAACGGGGCTGCCCAGATGAGGCCCCGGGGAGGGACGCTGCGACCGGGTGTCGCGAAAATCGAGGCCCCGGCGTCACCCCAGCAGGACAGGCCGCACCCACACTCGTCCCCACGGGCAGCCGTCCAGGATATGTCAGGAGGAATCAGCGGGTCCGCGGTCCATGGGTCGCCGTATCCAGTGGGCCTAGCCAGGGGAGGCGGATCAGGGGGGGCCAGCCGACCACCAGTCCAGCCCCGGTTGTCCCCGCCACCAGACTGTCGCAGGGCCCGGCCACGCTGCCACCACTCGCCGGTCGTGCAGGGGAAGAACCGATGGGTAGAAGTCGCTGGTTCCGCCTCAAACTCCAGGCGATCGCTGGCTGAGAGATAAGCCCAGGACGGCGTGGCGGATGCCACCCGCACCCGCCAGGTCACAGCTGCCACCAGGCGTCGCGAAACTCGAGGACCCCGGTTCCGGCCGGCCACCAGGCCGCACTCTGCCGCCGACTCCCCTCGATCACAGGAAGGGAGGAATCACAGGATCTATACACCAATGCAGACTGGAGACTTCACCGGATCGAGTACAGGCACTGGGCACCAACAGTGGGCTCGGGGGTCAGGATAAATGATCGGATTCAGTCCGGGCCGGCGGGAGCTCTACAAGGCTGCGACCGCCATCTTCGCCCGCCAAGCCACGCCCCCCGAATAACAACTTTTTAAACCCCCACAGTGACCAAAATTGCCATTTTTACAGAGTTTTGCTTACTCAAAATCTTCAATTTTGACCAATTTCAGGCACAGAAATGACTTTAAACACACTTATTTTAGTTGAAAAAGTAATAATTCACATCCAACCGTCATTTAAAGTCAAAAGATTAAATGTTAAAATTTCATCAATATTGACCATTTTTTCAACGTTCGACTGGTCCGGGGTCATCGTTTTTCATCAGAAAATGGATTTTTTGGACTCTACCAAAAAAAGATTCAAAATGTCTTTTGGATCGGGTCTCATGTTGAATAACCACTTTTTAAACCCTCACAGTGAACAAAATTGCCATTTTTACAGAGTTTTGCTTACTCAAAATCTTCAATTTTGACCAATTTCAGGCACAGAAATGACTTTAAACACACTTATTTTAGTTGAAAAAGTAATAATTCACATCCAACTGTCATTTAAAGTCAAAAGATTAAATGTTAAAATTTCATCAATATTGACCATTTTTTCAACGTTCGACTGGTCCGGGGTCATCGTTTTTCATCAGAAAATGGATTTTTTGGACTCTACCAAAAAAAAAGATTCAAAATGTCTTTTGGATCGGGCCTCATGTTGAATAACCACTTTTTAAACCCTCACAGTGACCAAAATTGCCATTTTTACAGAGTTTTGCTTACTCAAAATCTTCAATTTTGACCAATTTCAGGCACAGAAATAACTTTAAACACACTTATTTTAGTTGAAAAAGTAATAATTCACATCCAACCGTCATTTAAAGTCCAAAGATTAAATGTTAAAATTTCATCAATATTGACCATTTTTTCAACGTTCGACTGGTCCGGGGTCATCGTTTTTCATCAGAAAATGGATTTTTTGGACTCTACCAAAAAAAAAGATTCAAAATGTCTTTTGGATCGGGTCTCATGTTGAATAACCACTTTTTAAACCCTCACAGTGACCAAAATTGCCATTTTTACAGAGTTTTGCTTACTCAAAATCTTCAATTTTGACCAATTTCAGGCACAGAAATGACTTTAAACACACTTATTTTAGTTGAAAAAGTAATAATTCACATCCAACCGTCATTTGAAGTCAAAAGATTAAATGTTAAAATTTCATCAATATTGACCATTTTTTCAACGTTCGACTGGTCCGGGGTCATCGTTTTTCATCAGAAAATTGATTTTTTGGACTCTACCAAAAATGATTCAAAATGTCATTTGGATCGGGCCTCATGTTGAATAACCACTTTTTAAACCCTCACAGTGACCAAAATTGCCATTTTTACAGAGTTTTGCTTACTCAAAATCTTCAATTTTGACCAATTTCAGGCACAGAAATGACTTTAAACACACTTATTTTAGTTGAAAAAGTAATATTTCACATCCAACCGTCATTTAAAGTCAAAAGATTAAATGTTAAAATTTCATCAATATTGACCATTTTTTCAACGTTCGACTGGTCCGGGGTCATCGTTTTTCATCAGAAAATGGATTTTTTGGACTCTACCAAAAAAGATTCAAAATGTCTTTTGGATCGGGTCTCATGTTGAATAACCACTTTTTAAACCCTCACAGTGAACAAAATTGCCATTTTTACAGAGTTTTGCTTACTCAAAATCTTCAATTTTGACCAATTTCAGGCACAGAAATGACTTTAAACACACTTATTTTAGTTGAAAAAGTAATAATTCACATCCAACCGACATTTAAAGTCAAAATATTAAATGTTAAAATTTCATCAATATTGACCATTTTTTCAACGTTCGACTGGTCCGAGGTCATCCTTTTTCATCAGAAAATTGATTTTTTGGACTGTACCAAAAATGATTCAAAATGTCATTTGGATCGGGCCTCATGTTGAATAACGACTTTTTAAACCCTCACAGTGACCGAAATTGCCATTTTTACAGAGTTTTGCTTACTCAAAATCTTCAATTTTGACCAATTTCAGGCACAGAAATGATTTTAAACACACTTATTTTAGTTGAAAAAGTAATAATTCACATCCAACCGTCATTTAAAGTCAAAAGATTAAATGTTAAAATTTCATCAATATTGACCATTTTTTTAACGTTCGACTGGTCCGGGGTCATCGTTTTTCATCAGAAAATTGATTTTTTGGACTCTACCAAAAATGATTCAAAATGTCATTTGGATCGGGCCTCATGTTGAATAACCACTTTTTAAACCCTCACAGTGACCAAAATTGCCATTTTTACAGAGTTTTGCTTACTCAAAATCTTCAATTTTGACCAATTTCAGGCACAGAAATGACTTTAAACACACTTATTTTAGTTGAAAAAGTAATAATTCACATCCAACCATCATTTAAAGTCAAAAGATTAAATGTTAAAATTTCATCAATATTGACCATTTTTTCAACGTTCGACTGGTCCGGGGTCATCATTTTTCATCAGAAAATTGATTTTTTGGACTCTACCAAAAAAGATTCAAAATGTCTTTTGGATCGGGCCTCATGTTGAATAACCACTTTTTAAACCCTCACAGTGACCAAAATTGCCATTTTTACAGAGTTTTGCTTACTCAAAATCTTCAATTTTGACCAATTTCAGGCACAGAAATAACTTTAAACACACTTATTTTAGTTGAAAAAGTAATAATTCACATCCAACCGTCATTTAAAGTCAAAAGATTAAATGTTAAAATTTCATCAATATTGACCATTTTTTCAACGTTCGACTGGTCCGGGGTCATCGTTTTTCATCAGAAAATGGATTTTTTGGACTCTACCAAAAAAGATTTAAAATGTCTTTTGGATCGGGTCTCATGTTGAATAACCACTTTTTAAACCCTCACAGTGACCAAAATTGCCATTTTTACAGAGTTTTGCTTACTCAAAATCTTCAATTTTGACCAATTTCAGGCACAGAAATGACTTTAAACACACTTATTTTAGTTGAAAAAGTAATAATTCACATCCAACTGTCATTTAAAGTCAAAAGATTAAATGTTAAAATTTCATCAATATTGACCATTTTTTCAACGTTCGACTGGTCCGGGGTCATCGTTTTTCATCAGAAAATGGATTTTTTGGACTCTACCAAAAAAGATTCAAAATGTCTTTTGGATCGGGTCTCATGTTGAATAACCACTTTTTAAACCCTCACAGTGAACAAAATTGCCATTTTTACAGAGTTTTGCTTACTCAAAATCTTCAATTTTGACCAATTTCAGGCACAGAAATGACTTTAAACACACTTATTTTAGTTGAAAAAGTAATAATTCACATCCAACTGTCATTTAAAGTCAAAAGATTAAATGTTAAAATTTCATCAATATTGACCATTTTTTCAACGTTCGACTGGTCCGGGGTCATCGTTTTTCATCAGAAAATGGATTTTTTGGACTCTACCAAAAAAGATTCAAAATGTCTTTTGGATCGGGCCTCATGTTGAATAACCACTTTTTAAACCCTCACAGTGACCAAAATTGCCATTTTTACAGAGTTTTGCTTACTCAAAATCTTCAATTTTGACCAATTTCAGGCACAGAAATAACTTTAAACACACTTATTTTAGTTGAAAAAGTAATAATTCACATCCAACCGTCATTTAAAGTCAAAAGATTAAATGTTAAAATTTCATCAATATTGACCATTTTTTCAACGTTCGACTGGTCCGGGGTCATCGTTTTTCATCAGAAAATGGATTTTTTGGACTCTACCAAAAAAGATTCAAAATGTCTTTTGGATCGGGTCTCATGTTGAATAACCACTTTTTAAACCCTCACAGTGACCAAAATTGCCATTTTTACAGAGTTTTGCTTACTCAAAATCTTCAATTTTGACCAATTTCAGGCACAGAAATGACTTTAAACACACTTATTTTAGTTGAAAAAGTAATAATTCACATCCAACCGTCATTTGAAGTCAAAAGATTAAATGTTAAAATTTCATCAATATTGACCATTTTTTCAACGTTCGACTGGTCCGGGGTCATCGTTTTTCATCAGAAAATTGAATTTTTGGACTCTACCAAAAATGATTCAAAATGTCATTTGGATCGGGCCTCATGTTGAATAACCACTTTTTAAACCCTCACAGTGACCAAAATTGCCATTTTTACAGAGTTTTGCTTACTCAAAATCTTCAATTTTGACCAATTTCAGGCACAGAAATGACTTTAAACACACTTATTTTAGTTGAAAAAGTAATATTTCACATCCAACCGTCATTTAAAGTCAAAAGATTAAATGTTAAAATTTCATCAATATTGACCATTTTTTCAACGTTCGACTGGTCCGGGGTCATCGTTTTTCATCAGAAAATGGATTTTTTGGACTCTACCAAAAAAGATTCAAAATGTCTTTTGGATCGGGTCTCATGTTGAATAACCACTTTTTAAACCCTCACAGTGAACAAAATTGCCATTTTTACAGAGTTTTGCTTACTCAAAATCTTCAATTTTGACCAATTTCAGGCACAGAAATGACTTTAAACACACTTATATTAGTTGAAAAAGTAATAATTCACATCCAACCGACATTTAAAGTCAAAAGATTAAATGTTAAAATTTCATCAATATTGACCATTTTTTCAACGTTCGACTGGTCCGAGGTCATCCTTTTTCATCAGAAAATTGATTTTTTGGACTGTACCAAAAATGATTCAAAATGTCATTTGGATCGGGCCTCATGTTGAATAACGACTTTTTAAACCCTCACAGTGACCAAAATTGCCATTTTTACAGAGTTTTGCTTACTCAAAATCTTCAATTTTGACCAATTTCAGGCACAGAAATGATTTTAAACACACTTATTTTAGTTGAAAAAGTAATAATTCACATCCAACCGTCATTTAAAGTCAAAAGATTAAATGTTAAAATTTCATCAATATTGACAATTTTTTTAACGTTTGACTGGTCCGGGGTCATCGTTTTTCATCAGAAAATTGATTTTTTGGACTCTACCAAAAATGATTCAAAATGTCATTTGGATCGGGCCTCATGTTGAATAACCACTTTTTAAACCCTCACAGTGACCAAAATTGCCATTTTTACAGAGTTTTGCTTACTCAAAATCTTCAATTTTGACCAATTTCAGGCACAGAAATGACTTTAAACACACTTATTTTAGTTGAAAAAGTAATAATTCACATCCAACCATCATTTAAAGTCAAAAGATTAAATGTTAAAATTTCATCAATATTGACCATTTTTTCAACGTTCGACTGGTCCGGGGTTATCGTTTTTCATCAGAAAATTGATTTTTTGGACTCTACCAAAAAAGATTCAAAATGTCTTTTGGATCGGGCCTCATGTTGAATAACCACTTTTTAAACCCTCACAGTGACCAAAATTGCCATTTTTACAGAGTTTTGCTTACTCAAAATCTTCAATTTTGACCAATTTCAGGCACAGAAATGACTTTAAACACACTTATTTTAGTTGAAAAAGTAATAATTCACATCCAACCGTCATTTAAAGTCAAAAGATTAAATGTTAAAATGTCATCAATATTGACCATTTTTTCAACGTTCGACTGGTCAGGGGTCATCGTTTTTCATCAGAAAATTGATTTTTTGGACTCTACCAAAAATGATTCAAAATGTCATTTGGATCGGGCCTCATGTTGAATAACCACTTTTTAAACCCTCACAGTGACCAAAATTGCCATTTTTACAGAGTTTTGCTTACTCAAAATCTTCAATTTTGACCAATTTCAGGCACAGAAATGACTTTAAACACACTTATTTTAGTTGAAAAAGTAATAATTCACATCCAACCGTCATTTAAAGTCAAAAGATTAAATGTTAAAATTTCATCAATATTGACCATTTTTTCAACGTTCGACTGGTCCGGGGTCATCGTTTTTCATCAGAAAATGGATTTTTTGGACTCTACCAAAAAAGATTCAAAATGTCTTTTGGATCGGGCCTCATGTTGAATAACCACTTTTTAAACCCTCACAGTGACCAAAATTGCCATTTTTACAGAGTTTTGCTTACTCAAAATCTTCAATTTTGACCAATTTCAGGCACAGAAATGACTTTAAACACACTTATTTTAGTTGAAAAAGTAATAATTCACATCCAACCGTCATTTAAAGTCAAAAGATTAAATGTTAAAATTTCATCAATATTGACCATTTTTTCAACGTTCGACTGGTCCGGGGTCATCGTTTTTCATCAGAAAATTGATTTTTTGGACTCTACCAAAAATGATTCAAAATGTCATTTGGATCGGGCCTCATGTTGAATAACCACTTTTTAAACCCTCACAGTGACCAAAATTGCCATTTTTACAGAGTTTTGCTTACTCAAAATCTTCAATTTTGACCAATTTCAGGCACAGAAATGACTTTAAACACACTTATTTTAGTTGAAAAAGTAATAATTCACATCCAACCGTCATTTAAAGTCAAAAGATTAAATGTTAAAATTTCATCAATATTGACCATTTTTTCAACGTTCGACTGGTCCGGGGTCATCGTTTTTCATCAGAAAATGGATTTTTTGGACTCTACCAAAAAAGATTCAAAATGTCTTTTGGATCGGGTCTCATGTTGAATAACAACTTTTTAAACCCTCACAGTGACCCAAATTGCCATTTTTACAGAGTTTTGCTTATTCAAAATCTTCAATTTTGACCAATTTCAGGCACAGAAATGACTTTAAACACACTTATTTTAGTTGAAAAAGTAATAATTCACATCCAACCGTCATTTAAAGTCAAAAGATTAAATGTTAAAATTTCATCAATATTGACCATTTTTTCAACGTTCGACTGGTCCGGGGTCATCGTTTTTCATCAGAAAATGGATTTTTGGGACTCTACCAAAAAAGATTCAAAATGTCTTTTGGATCGGGTCTCATGTTGAATAACCACTTTTTAAACCCTCACAGTGAACAAAATTGCCATTTTTACAGAGTTTTGCTTACTCAAAATCTTCAATTTTGACCAATTTCAGGCACAGAAATGACTTTAAACACACTTATTTTAGTTGAAAAAGTAATAATTCACATCCAACTGTCATTTAAAGTCAAAAGATTAAATGTTAAAATTTCATCAATATTGACCATTTTTTCAACGTTCGACTGGTCCGGGGTCATCGTTTTTCATCAGAAAATGGATTTTTTGGACTCTACCAAAAAAGATTCAAAATGTCTTTTGGATCGGGCCTCATGTTGAATAACCACTTTTTAAACCCTCACAGTGACCAAAATTGCCATTTTTACAGAGTTTTGCTTACTCAAAATCTTCAATTTTGACCAATTTCAGGCACAGAAATAACTTTAAACACACTTATTTTAGTTGAAAAAGTAATAATTCACATCCAACCGTCATTTAAAGTCCAAAGATTAAATGTTAAAATTTCATCAATATTGACCATTTTTTCAACGTTCGACTGGTCCGGGGTCATCGTTTTTCATCAGAAAATGGATTTTTTGGACTCTACCAAAAAAGATTCAAAATGTCTTTTGGATCGGGTCTCATGTTGAATAACCACTTTTTAAACCCTCACAGTGACCAAAATTGCCATTTTTACAGAGTTTTGCTTACTCAAAATCTTCAATTTTGACCAATTTCAGGCACAGAAATGACTTTAAACACACTTATTTTAGTTGAAAAAGTAATAATTCACATCCAACCGTCATTTGAAGTCTAAAGATTAAATGTTAAAATTTCATCAATATTGACCATTTTTTCAACGTTCGACTGGTCCGGGGTCATCGTTTTTCATCAGAAAATTGATTTTTTGGACTCTACCAAAAATGATTCAAAATGTCATTTGGATCGGGCCTCATGTTGAATAACCACTTTTTAAACCCTCACAGTGACCAAAATTGCCATTTTTACAGAGTTTTGCTTACTCAAAATCTTCAATTTTGACCAATTTCAGGCACAGAAATGACTTTAAACACACTTATTTTAGTTGAAAAAGTAATATTTCACATCCAACCGTCATTTAAAGTCAAAAGATTAAATGTTAAAATTTCATCAATATTGACCATTTTTTCAACGTTCGACTGGTCCGGGGTCATTGTTTTTCATCAGAAAATGGATTTTTTGGACTCTACCAAAAAAGATTCAAAATGTCTTTTGGATCGGGTCTCATGTTGAATAACCACTTTTTAAACCCTCACAGTGAACAAAATTGCCATTTTTACAGAGTTTTGCTTACTCAAAATCTTCAATTTTGACCAATTTCAGGCACAGAAATGACTTTAAACACACTTATTTTAGTTGAAAAAGTAATAATTCACATCCAACCGACATTTAAAGTCAAAAGATTAAATGTTAAAATTTCATCAATATTGACCATTTTTTCAACGTTCGACTGGTCCGAGGTCATCCTTTTTCATCAGAAAATTGATTTTTTGGACTGTACCAAAAATGATTCAAAATGTCATTTGGATCGGGCCTCATGTTGAATAACGACTTTTTAAACCCTCACAGTGACCAAAATTGCCATTTTTACAGAGTTTTGCTTACTCAAAATCTTCAATTTTGACCAATTTCAGGCACAGAAATGATTTTAAACACACTTATTTTAGTTGAAAAAGTAATAATTCACATCCAACCGTCATTTAAAGTCAAAAGATTAAATGTTAAAATTTCATCAATATTGACCATTTTTTTAACGTTCGACTGGTCCGGGGTCATCGTTTTTCATCAGAAAATTGATTTTTTGGACTCTACCAAAAATGATTCAAAATGTCATTTGGATCGGGCCTCATGTTGAATAACCACTTTTTAAACCCTCACAGTGACCAAAATTGCCATTTTTACAGAGTTTTGCTTACTCAAAATCTTCAATTTTGACCAATTTCAGGCACAGAAATGACTTTAAACACACTTATTTTAGTTGAAAAAGTAATAATTCACATCCAACCATCATTTAAAGTCAAAAGATTAAATGTTAAAATTTCATTAATATTGACCATTTTTTCAACGTTCGACTGGTCCGGGGTCATCATTTTTCATCAGAAAATTGATTTTTTGGACTCTACCAAAAAAGATTCAAAATGTCTTTTGGATCGGGCCTCATGTTGAATAACCACTTTTTAAACCCTCACAGTGAACAAAATTGCCATTTTTACAGAGTTTTGCTTACTCAAAATCTTCAATTTTGACCAATTTCAGGCACAGAAATGACTTTAAACACACTTATATTAGTTGAAAAAGTAATAATTCACATCCAACCGACATTTAAAGTCAAAAGATTAAATGTTAAAATTTCATCAATATTGACCATTTTTTCAACGTTCGACTGGTCCGAGGTCATCCTTTTTCATCAGAAAATTGATTTTTTGGACTGTACCAAAAATGATTCAAAATGTCATTTGGATCGGGCCTCATGTTGAATAACGACTTTTTAAACCCTCACAGTGACCAAAATTGCAATTTTTACAGAGTTTTGCTTACTCAAAATCTTCAATTTTGACCAATTTCAGGCACAGAAATGATTTTAAACACACTTATTTTAGTTGAAAAAGTAATAATTCACATCCAACCGTCATTTAAAGTCAAAAGATTAAATGTTAAAATTTCATCAATATTGACAATTTTTTTAACGTTTGACTGGTCCGGGGTCATCGTTTTTCATCAGAAAATTGATTTTTTGGACTCTACCAAAAATGATTCAAAATGTCATTTGGATCGGGCCTCATGTTGAATAACCACTTTTTAAACCCTCACAGTGACCAAAATTGCCATTTTTACAGAGTTTTGCTTACTCAAAATCTTCAATTTTGACCAATTTCAGGCACAGAAATGACTTTAAACACACTTATTTTAGTTGAAAAAGTAATAATTCACATCCAACCATCATTTAAAGTCAAAAGATTAAATGTTAAAATTTCATCAATATTGACCATTTTTTCAACGTTCGACTGGTCCGGGGTTATCGTTTTTCATCAGAAAATTGATTTTTTGGACTCTACCAAAAAAGATTCAAAATGTCTTTTGGATCGGGCCTCATGTTGAATAACCACTTTTTAAACCCTCACAGTGACCAAAATTGCCATTTTTACAGAGTTTTGCTTACTCAAAATCTTCAATTTTGACCAATTTCAGGCACAGAAATGACTTTAAACACACTTATTTTAGTTGAAAAAGTAATAATTCACATCCAACCGTCATTTAAAGTCAAAAGATTAAATGTTAAAATGTCATCAATATTGACCATTTTTTCAACGTTCGACTGGTCAGGGGTCATCGTTTTTCATCAGAAAATTGATTTTTTGGACTCTACCAAAAATGATTCAAAATGTCATTTGGATCGGGCCTCATGTTGAATAACCACTTTTTAAACCCTCACAGTGACCAAAATTGCCATTTTTACAGAGTTTTGCTTACTCAAAATCTTCAATTTTGACCAATTTCAGGCACAGAAATGACTTTAAACACACTTATTTTAGTTGAAAAAGTAATAATTCACATCCAACCGTCATTTAAAGTCAAAAGATTAAATGTTAAAATTTCATCAATATTGACCATTTTTTCAACGTTCGACTGGTCCGGGGTCATCGTTTTTCATCAGAAAATGGATTTTTTGGACTCTACCAAAAAAGATTCAAAATGTCTTTTGGATCGGGCCTCATGTTGAATAACCACTTTTTAAACCCTCACAGTGACCAAAATTGCCATTTTTACAGAGTTTTGCTTACTCAAAATCTTCAATTTTGACCAATTTCAGGCACAGAAATGACTTTAAACACACTTATTTTAGTTGAAAAAGTAATAATTCACATCCAACCGTCATTTAAAGTCAAAAGATTAAATGTTAAAATTTCATCAATATTGACCATTTTTTCAACGTTCGACTGGTCCGGGGTCATCGTTTTTCATCAGAAAATTGATTTTTTGGACTCTACCAAAAATGATTCAAAATGTCATTTGGATCGGGCCTCATGTTGAATAACCACTTTTTAAACCCTCACAGTGACCAAAATTGCCATTTTTACAGAGTTTTGCTTACTCAAAATCTTCAATTTTGACCAATTTCAGGCACAGAAATGACTTTAAACACACTTATTTTAGTTGAAAAAGTAATAATTCACATCCAACCGTCATTTAAAGTCAAAAGATTAAATGTTAAAATTTCATCAATATTGACCATTTTTTCAACGTTCGACTGGTCCGGGGTCATCGTTTTTCATCAGAAAATGGATTTTTTGGACTCTACCAAAAAAGATTCAAAATGTCTTTTGGATCGGGTCTCATGTTGAATAACAACTTTTTAAACCCTCACAGTGACCCAAATTGCCATTTTTACAGAGTTTTGCTTATTCAAAATCTTCAATTTTGACCAATTTCAGGCACAGAAATGACTTTAAACACACTTATTTTAGTTGAAAAAGTAATAATTCACATCCAACCGTCATTTAAAGTCAAAAGATTAAATGTTAAAATTTCATCAATATTGACCATTTTTTCAACGTTCGACTGGTCCGGGGTCATCGTTTTTCATCAGAAAATGGATTTTTGGGACTCTACCAAAAAAGATTCAAAATGTCTTTTGGATCGGGTCTCATGTTGAATAACCACTTTTTAAACCCTCACAGTGACCAAAATTGCCATTTTTACAGAGTTTTGCTTACTCAAAATCTTCAATTTTGACCAATTTCAGGCACAGAAATAACTTTAAACACACTTATTTTAGTTGAAAAAGTAATAATTCACATCCAACCGTCATTTAAAGTCCAAAGATTAAATGTTAAAATTTCATCAATATTGACCATTTTTTCAACGTTCGACTGGTCCGGGGTCATCGTTTTTCATCAGAAAATGGATTTTTTGGACTCTACCAAAAAAGATTCAAAATGTCTTTTGGATCGGGTCTCATGTTGAATAACCACTTTTTAAACCCTCACAGTGACCAAAATTGCCATTTTTACAGAGTTTTGCTTACTCAAAATCTTCAATTTTGACCAATTTCAGGCACAGAAATGACTTTAAACACACTTATTTTAGTTGAAAAAGTAATAATTCACATCCAACCGTCATTTGAAGTCTAAAGATTAAATGTTAAAATTTCATCAATATTGACCATTTTTTCAACGTTCGACTGGTCCGGGGTCATCGTTTTTCATCAGAAAATTGATTTTTTGGACTCTACCAAAAATGATTCAAAATGTCATTTGGATCGGGCCTCATGTTGAATAACCACTTTTTAAACCCTCACAGTGACCAAAATTGCCATTTTTACAGAGTTTTGCTTACTCAAAATCTTCAATTTTGACCAATTTCAGGCACAGAAATGACTTTAAACACACTTATTTTAGTTGAAAAAGTAATATTTCACATCCAACCGTCATTTAAAGTCAAAAGATTAAATGTTAAAATTTCATCAATATTGACCATTTTTTCAACGTTCGACTGGTCCGGGGTCATTGTTTTTCATCAGAAAATGGATTTTTTGGACTCTACCAAAAAAGATTCAAAATGTCTTTTGGATCGGGTCTCATGTTGAATAACCTCTTTTTAAACCCTCACAGTGAACAAAATTGCCATTTTTACAGAGTTTTGCTTACTCAAAATCTTCAATTTTGACCAATTTCAGGCACAGAAATGACTTTAAACACACTTATTTTAGTTGAAAAAGTAATAATTCACATCCAACCGACATTTAAAGTCAAAAGATTAAATGTTAAAATTTCATCAATATTGACCATTTTTTCAACGTTCGACTGGTCCGAGGTCATCCTTTTTCATCAGAAAATTGATTTTTTGGACTGTACCAAAAATGATTCAAAATGTCATTTGGATCGGGCCTCATGTTGAATAACGACTTTTTAAACCCTCACAGTGACCAAAATTGCCATTTTTACAGAGTTTTGCTTACTCAAAATCTTCAATTTTGACCAATTTCAGGCACAGAAATGATTTTAAACACACTTATTTTAGTTGAAAAAGTAATAATTCACATCCAACCGTCATTTAAAGTCAAAAGATTAAATGTTAAAATTTCATCAATATTGACCATTTTTTTAACGTTCGACTGGTCCGGGGTCATCGTTTTTCATCAGAAAATTGATTTTTTGGACTCTACCAAAAATGATTCAAAATGTCATTTGGATCGGGCCTCATGTTGAATAACCACTTTTTAAACCCTCACAGTGACCAAAATTGCCATTTTTACAGAGTTTTGCTTACTCAAAATCTTCAATTTTGACCAATTTCAGGCACAGAAATGACTTTAAACACACTTATTTTAGTTGAAAAAGTAATAATTCACATCCAACCATCATTTAAAGTCAAAAGATTAAATGTTAAAATTTCATCAATATTGACCATTTTTTCAACGTTCGACTGGTCCGGGGTCATCATTTTTCATCAGAAAATTGATTTTTTGGACTCTACCAAAAAAGATTCAAAATGTCTTTTGGATCGGGCCTCATGTTGAATAACCACTTTTTAAACCCTCACAGTGAACAAAATTGCCATTTTTACAGAGTTTTGCTTACTCAAAATCTTCAATTTTGACCAATTTCAGGCACAGAAATGACTTTAAACACACTTATATTAGTTGAAAAAGTAATAATTCACATCCAACCGACATTTAAAGTCAAAAGATTAAATGTTAAAATTTCATCAATATTGACCATTTTTTCAACGTTCGACTGGTCCGAGGTCATCCTTTTTCATCAGAAAATTGATTTTTTGGACTGTACCAAAAATGATTCAAAATGTCATTTGGATCGGGCCTCATGTTGAATAACGACTTTTTAAACCCTCACAGTGACCAAAATTGCCATTTTTACAGAGTTTTGCTTACTCAAAATCTTCAATTTTGACCAATTTCAGGCACAGAAATGATTTTAAACACACTTATTTTAGTTGAAAAAGTAATAATTCACATCCAACCGTCATTTAAAGTCAAAAGATTAAATGTTAAAATTTCATCAATATTGACAATTTTTTTAACGTTTGACTGGTCCGGGGTCATCGTTTTTCATCAGAAAATTGATTTTTTGGACTCTACCAAAAATGATTCAAAATGTCATTTGGATCGGGCCTCATGTTGAATAACCACTTTTTAAACCCTCACAGTGACCAAAATTGCCATTTTTACAGAGTTTTGCTTACTCAAAATCTTCAATTTTGACCAATTTCAGGCACAGAAATGACTTTAAACACACTTATTTTAGTTGAAAAAGTAATAATTCACATCCAACCATCATTTAAAGTCAAAAGATTAAATGTTAAAATTTCATCAATATTGACCATTTTTTCAACGTTCGACTGGTCCGGGGTTATCGTTTTTCATCAGAAAATTGATTTTTTGGACTCTACCAAAAAAGATTCAAAATGTCTTTTGGATCGGGCCTCATGTTGAATAACCACTTTTTAAACCCTCACAGTGACCAAAATTGCCATTTTTACAGAGTTTTGCTTACTCAAAATCTTCAATTTTGACCAATTTCAGGCACAGAAATGACTTTAAACACACTTATTTTAGTTGAAAAAGTAATAATTCACATCCAACCGTCATTTAAAGTCAAAAGATTAAATGTTAAAATGTCATCAATATTGACCATTTTTTCAACGTTCGACTGGTCAGGGGTCATCGTTTTTCATCAGAAAATTGATTTTTTGGACTCTACCAAAAATGATTCAAAATGTCATTTGGATCGGGCCTCATGTTGAATAACCACTTTTTAAACCCTCACAGTGACCAAAATTGCCATTTTTACAGAGTTTTGCTTACTCAAAATCTTCAATTTTGACCAATTTCAGGCACAGAAATGACTTTAAACACACTTATTTTAGTTGAAAAAGTAATAATTCACATCCAACCGTCATTTAAAGTCAAAAGATTAAATGTTAAAATTTCATCAATATTGACCATTTTTTCAACGTTCGACTGGTCCGGGGTCATCGTTTTTCATCAGAAAATGGATTTTTTGGACTCTACCAAAAAAGATTCAAAATGTCTTTTGGATCGGGCCTCATGTTGAATAACCACTTTTTAAACCCTCACAGTGACCAAAATTGCCATTTTTACAGAGTTTTGCTTACTCAAAATCTTCAATTTTGACCAATTTCAGGCACAGAAATGACTTTAAACACACTTATTTTAGTTGAAAAAGTAATAATTCACATCCAACCGTCATTTAAAGTCAAAAGATTAAATGTTAAAATTTCATCAATATTGACCATTTTTTCAACGTTCGACTGGTCCGGGGTCATCGTTTTTCATCAGAAAATTGATTTTTTGGACTCTACCAAAAATGATTCAAAATGTCATTTGGATCGGGCCTCATGTTGAATAACCACTTTTTAAACCCTCACAGTGACCAAAATTGCCATTTTTACAGAGTTTTGCTTACTCAAAATCTTCAATTTTGACCAATTTCAGGCACAGAAATGACTTTAAACACACTTATTTTAGTTGAAAAAGTAATAATTCACATCCAACCGTCATTTAAAGTCAAAAGATTAAATGTTAAAATTTCATCAATATTGACCATTTTTTCAACGTTCGACTGGTCCGGGGTCATCGTTTTTCATCAGAAAATGGATTTTTTGGACTCTACCAAAAAAGATTCAAAATGTCTTTTGGATCGGGTCTCATGTTGAATAACAACTTTTTAAACCCTCACAGTGACCCAAATTGCCATTTTTACAGAGTTTTGCTTATTCAAAATCTTCAATTTTGACCAATTTCAGGCACAGAAATGACTTTAAACACACTTATTTTAGTTGAAAAAGTAATAATTCACATCCAACCGTCATTTAAAGTCAAAAGATTAAATGTTAAAATTTCATCAATATTGACCATTTTTTCAACGTTCGACTGGTCCGGGGTCATCGTTTTTCATCAGAAAATGGATTTTTTGGACTCTACCAAAAAAGATTCAAAATGTCTTTTGGATCGGGTCTCATGTTGAATAACCACTTTTTAAACCCTCACAGTGAACAAAATTGCCATTTTTACAGAGTTTTGCTTACTCAAAATCTTCAATTTTGACCAATTTCAGGCACAGAAATGACTTTAAACACACTTATTTTAGTTGAAAAAGTAATAATTCACATCCAACTGTCATTTAAAGTCAAAAGATTAAATGTTAAAATTTCATCAATATTGACCATTTTTTCAACGTTCGACTGGTCCGGGGTCATCGTTTTTCATCAGAAAATGGATTTTTTGGACTCTACCAAAAAAGATTCAAAATGTCTTTTGGATCGGGCCTCATGTTGAATAACCACTTTTTAAACCCTCACAGTGACCAAAATTGCCATTTTTACAGAGTTTTGCTTACTCAAAATCTTCAATTTTGACCAATTTCAGGCACAGAAATAACTTTAAACACACTTATTTTAGTTGAAAAAGTAATAATTCACATCCAACCGTCATTTAAAGTCCAAAGATTAAATGTTAAAATTTCATCAATATTGACCATTTTTTCAACGTTCGACTGGTCCGGGGTCATCGTTTTTCATCAGAAAATGGATTTTTTGGACTCTACCAAAAAAGATTCAAAATGTCTTTTGGATCGGGTCTCATGTTGAATAACCACTTTTTAAACCCTCACAGTGACCAAAATTGCCATTTTTACAGAGTTTTGCTTACTCAAAATCTTCAATTTTGACCAATTTCAGGCACAGAAATGACTTTAAACACACTTATTTTAGTTGAAAAAGTAATAATTCACATCCAACCGTCATTTGAAGTCTAAAGATTAAATGTTAAAATTTCATCAATATTGACCATTTTTTCAACGTTCGACTGGTCCGGGGTCATCGTTTTTCATCAGAAAATTGATTTTTTGGACTCTACCAAAAATGATTCAAAATGTCATTTGGATCGGGCCTCATGTTGAATAACCACTTTTTAAACCCTCACAGTGACCAAAATTGCCATTTTTACAGAGTTTTGCTTACTCAAAATCTTCAATTTTGACCAATTTCAGGCACAGAAATGACTTTAAACACACTTATTTTAGTTGAAAAAGTAATATTTCACATCCAACCGTCATTTAAAGTCAAAAGATTAAATGTTAAAATTTCATCAATATTGACCATTTTTTCAACGTTCGACTGGTCCGGGGTCATTGTTTTTCATCAGAAAATGGATTTTTTGGACTCTACCAAAAAAGATTCAAAATGTCTTTTGGATCGGGTCTCATGTTGAATAACCACTTTTTAAACCCTCACAGTGAACAAAATTGCCATTTTTACAGAGTTTTGCTTACTCAAAATCTTCAATTTTGACCAATTTCAGGCACAGAAATGACTTTAAACACACTTATTTTAGTTGAAAAAGTAATAATTCACATCCAACCGACATTTAAAGTCAAAAGATTAAATGTTAAAATTTCATCAATATTGACCATTTTTTCAACGTTCGACTGGTCCGAGGTCATCCTTTTTCATCAGAAAATTGATTTTTTGGACTGTACCAAAAATGATTCAAAATGTCATTTGGATCGGGCCTCATGTTGAATAACGACTTTTTAAACCCTCACAGTGACCAAAATTGCCATTTTTACAGAGTTTTGCTTACTCAAAATCTTCAATTTTGACCAATTTCAGGCACAGAAATGATTTTAAACACACTTATTTTAGTTGAAAAAGTAATAATTCACATCCAACCGTCATTTAAAGTCAAAAGATTAAATGTTAAAATTTCATCAATATTGACCATTTTTTTAACGTTCGACTGGTCCGGGGTCATCGTTTTTCATCAGAAAATTGATTTTTTTGGACTCTACCAAAAATGATTCAAAATGTCATTTGGATCGGGCCTCATGTTGAATAACCACTTTTTAAACCCTCACAGTGACCAAAATTGCCATTTTTACAGAGTTTTGCTTACTCAAAATCTTCAATTTTGACCAATTTCAGGCACAGAAATGACTTTAAACACACTTATTTTAGTTGAAAAAGTAATAATTCACATCCAACCATCATTTAAAGTCAAAAGATTAAATGTTAAAATTTCATCAATATTGACCATTTTTTCAACGTTCGACTGGTCCGGGGTCATCATTTTTCATCAGAAAATTGATTTTTTGGACTCTACCAAAAAAGATTCAAAATGTCTTTTGGATCGGGCCTCATGTTGAATAACCACTTTTTAAACCCTCACAGTGACCAAAATTGCCATTTTTACAGAGTTTTGCTTACTCAAAATCTTCAATTTTGACCAATTTCAGGCACAGAAATAACTTTAAACACACTTATTTTAGTTGAAAAAGTAATAATTCACATCCAACCGTCATTTAAAGTCAAAAGATTAAATGTTACAATTTCATCAATATTGACCATTTTTTCAACGTTCGACTGGTCCGGGGTCATCGTTTTTCATCAGAAAATGGATTTTTTGGACTCTACCAAAAAAGATTTAAAATGTCTTTTGGATCGGGTCTCATGTTGAATAACCACTTTTTAAACCCTCACAGTGACCAAAATTGCCATTTTTACAGAGTTTTGCTTACTCAAAATCTTCAATTTTGACCAATTTCAGGCACAGAAATGACTTTAAACACACTTATTTTAGTTGAAAAAGTAATAATTCACATCCAACCGTCATTTAAAGTCAAAAGATTAAATGTTAAAATTTCATCAATATTGACCATTTTCTCAACGTTCGACTGGTCCGGGGTCATCGTTTTTCATCAGAAAATTGATTTTTTGGACTCTACCAAAAATGTTTCAAAATGTCATTTGGATCGGGCCTCATGTTGAATAACCACTTTTTAAACCCTCACAGTGACCAAAATTGCCATTTTTACAGAGTTTTGTTTACTCAAAATCTTCAATTTTGACCAATTTCAGGCACAGAAATGATTTTAAACACACTTATTTTAGTTGAAAAAGTAATAATTCACATCCAACCGTCATTTAAAGTCAAAAGATTAAATGTTAAAATTTCATCAATATTGACCATTTTTTCAACGTTCGACTGGTCCGGGGTCATCGTTTTTCATCAGAAAATTGATTTTTTGGACTCTACCAAAAAAGATTCAAAATGTTTTTTGGATCGGGTCTCATGTTGAATAACCACTTTTTAAACCCTCACAGTGACCAAAATTGCCATTTTTACAGAGTTTTGCTTACTCAAAATCTTCAATTTTGACCAATTTCAGGCACAGAAATGACTTTAAACACACTTATTTTAGTTGAAAAAGTAATAATTCACATCCAACCGTCATTTAAAGTCAAAAGATTAAATGTTAAAATTTCATCAATATTGACCATTTTTTCAACGTTCGACTGGTCCGGGGTCATCGTTTTTCATCAGAAAATTGATTTTTTGGACTCTACCAAAAATGTTTCAAAATGTCATTTGGATCGGGCCTCATGTTGAATAACCACTTTTTAAACCCTCACAGTGACCAAAATTGCCATTTTTACAGAGTTTTGCTTACTCAAAATCTTCAATTTTGACCAATTTCAGGCACAGAAATGACTTTAAACACGCTTATTTTAGTTGAAAAAGTAATAATTCACATCCAACCGTCATTTAAAGTCAAAAGATTAAATGTAAAAATTTCATCAATATTGACCATTTTTTCAACGTTCGACTGGTCCGGGGTCATCGTTTTTCATCAGAAAATTGATTTTTTGGACTCTACCAAAAATGTTTCAAAATGTCATTTGGATCGGGCCTCATGTTGAATAACCACTTTTTAAACCCTCACAGTGACCAAAATTGCCATTTTTACAGAGTTTTGCTTACTCAAAATCTTCAATTTTGACCAATTTCAGGCACAGAAATGACTTTAAACACACTTATTTTAGTTGAAAAAGTAATAATTCACATCCAACCGTCATTTAAAGTCAAAAGATTAAATGTAAAAATGTCATCAATATTGACCATTTTTTCAACGTTCGACTGGTCCGGGGTCATCGTTTTTCATCAGAAAATTGATTTTTTGGACTCTACCAAAAATGTTTCAAAATGTCATTTGGATCGGGCCTCATGTTGAATAACCACTTTTTAAACCCTCACAGTGACCAAAATTGCCATTTTTACAGAGTTTTGCTTACTCAAAATCTTCAATTTTGACCAATTTCAGGCACAGAAATGACTTTAAACACACTTATTTTAGTTGAAAAAGTAATAATTCACATCCAACCGTCATTTAAAGTCAAAAGATTAAATGTTAAAATTTCATCAATATTGACCATTTTTTCAATGTTCGACTGGTCCGGGGTCATCGTTTTTCATCAGAAAATTGATTTTTTGGACTCTACCAAAAATGTTTCAAAATGTCATTTGGATCGGGCCTCATGTTGAATAACCACTTTTTAAACCCTCACAGTGACCAAAATTGCCATTTTTACAGAGTTTTGTTTACTCAAAATCTTCAATTTTGACCAATTTCAGGCACAGAAATGATTTTAAACACACTTATTTTAGTTGAAAAAGTAATAATTCACATCCAACCGTCATTTAAAGTCAAAAGATTAAATGTTAAAATTTCATCAATATTGACCATTTTTTCAACGTTCGACTGGTCCGGGGTCATCGTTTTTCATCAGAAAATTGATTTTTTGGACTCTACCAAAAAAGATTCAAAATGTTTTTTGGATCGGGTCTCATGTTGAATAACCACTTTTTAAACCCTCACAGTGACCAAAATTGCCATTTTTACAGAGTTTTGCTTACTCAAAATCTTCAATTTTGACCAATTTCAGGCACAGAAATGACTTTAAACACACTTATTTTAGTTGAAAAAGTAATAATTCACATCCAACCGTCATTTAAAGTCAAAAGATTAAATGTTAAAATTTCATCAATATTGACCATTTTTTCAACGTTCGACTGGTCCGGGGTCATCGTTTTTCATCAGAAAATTGATTTTTTGGACTCTACCAAAAATGATTCAAAATGTCATTTGGATCGGGCCTCATGTTGAATAACCACTTTTTAAACCCTCACAGTGACCAAAATTGCCATTTCTACAGAGTTTTGCTTACTCAAAATCTTAAATTTTGACCAATTTCAGGCACAGAAATGACTTTAAACACACTTATTTTAGTTGAAAAAGTAATAATTCACATCCAACCGTCATTTAAAGTCAAAAGATTAAATGTTAAAATTTCATCAATATTGACCATTTTTTCAACGTTCGACTGGTCCGGGGTCATCGTTTTTCATCAGATAATGGATTTTTTGGACTCTACCAAAAATGTTTCAAAATGTCATTTGGATCGGGCCTCATGTTGAATAACCACTTTTTAAACCCTCACAGTGACCAAAATTGCCATTTTTACAGAGTTTTGCTTACTCAAAATCTTAAATTTTGACCAATTTCAGGCACAGAAATGACTTTAAACACACTTATTTTAGTTGAAAAAGTAATAATTCACATCCAACCGTCATTTAAAGTCAAAAGATTAAATGTTAAAATTTCATCAATATTGACCATTTTTTCAACGTTCAACTGGTCCGCGAGGTCATCGTTTTTCATCAGATAATGGATTTTTTGGACTCTACCAAAAATGTTTCAAAATGTCTTTTGGATCGGGCCTCATGTTGAATAACCACTTTTTAAACCCTCACAGTGACCAAAATTGCCATTTTTACAGAGTTTTGCTTACTCAAAATCTTCAATTTTGACCAATTTCAGGCACAGAAATAACTTTAAACACACTTATTTTAGTTGAAAAAGTAATAATTCACATCCAACCGTCATTTAAAGTCAAAAGATTAAATGTTAAAATTTCATCAATATTGACCATTTTTTCAACGTTCGACTGGTCCGGGGTCATCGTTTTTCATCAGAAAATGGATTTTTTGGACTCTACCAAAAAAGATTCAAAATGTCTTTTGGATCGGGTCTCATGTTGAATAACCACTTTTTAAACCCTCACAGTGACCAAAATTGCCATTTTTACAGAGTTTTGCTTACTCAAAATCTTAAATTTTGACCAATTTCAGGCACAGAAATGACTTTAAACACACTTATTTTAGTTGAAACAAGTAATAATTCACATCCAACCGTCATTTAAAGTCAAAAGATTAAATGTTAAAATTTCATCAATATTGACCATTTTTTCAACGTTCGACTGGTCCGGGGTCATCGTTTTTCATCAGAAAATGGATTTTTTGGACTCTACCAAAAAAGATTCAAAATGTCTTTTGGATCGGGTCTCATGTTGAATAACCACTTTTTAAACCCTCACAGTGACCAAAATTGCCATTTTTACAGAGTTTTGCTTACTCAAAATCTTCAATTTTGACCAATTTCAGGCACAGAAATGACTTTAAACACACTTATTTTAGTTGAAAAAGTAATAATTCACATCCAACCGTCATTTGAAGTCAAAAGATTAAATGTTAAAATTTCATCAATATTGACCATTTTTTCAACGTTCGACTGGTCCGGGGTCATCGTTTTTCATCAGAAAATTGATTTTTTGGACTCTACCAAAAATGATTCAAAATGTCATTTGGATCGGGCCTCATGTTGAATAACCACTTTTTAAACCCTCACAGTGACCAAAATTGCCATTTTTACAGAGTTTTGCTTACTCAAAATCTTCAATTTTGACCAATTTCAGGCACAGAAATGACTTTAAACACACTTATTTTAGTTGAAAAAGTAATATTTCACATCCAACCGTCATTTAAAGTCAAAAGATTAAATGTTAAAATTTCATCAATATTGACCATTTTTTCAACGTTCGACTGGTCCGGGGTCATCGTTTTTCATCAGAAAATGGATTTTTTGGACTCTACCAAAAAAGATTCAAAATGTCTTTTGGATCGGGTCTCATGTTGAATAACCACTTTTTAAACCCTCACAGTGAACAAAATTGCCATTTTTACAGAGTTTTGCTTACTCAAAATCTTCAATTTTGACCAATTTCAGGCACAGAAATGACTTTAAACACACTTATATTAGTTGAAAAAGTAATAATTCACATCCAACCGACATTTAAAGTCAAAAGATTAAATGTTAAAATTTCATCAATATTGACCATTTTTTCAACGTTCGACTGGTCCGAGGTCATCCTTTTTCATCAGAAAATTGATTTTTTGGACTGTACCAAAAATGATTCAAAATGTCATTTGGATCGGGCCTCATGTTGAATAACGACTTTTTAAACCCTCACAGTGACCAAAATTGCCATTTTTACAGAGTTTTGCTTACTCAAAATCTTCAATTTTGACCAATTTCAGGCACAGAAATGATTTTAAACACACTTATTTTAGTTGAAAAAGTAATAATTCACATCCAACCGTCATTTAAAGTCAAAAGATTAAATGTTAAAATTTCATCAATATTGACAATTTTTTTAACGTTTGACTGGTCCGGGGTCATCGTTTTTCATCAGAAAATTGATTTTTTGGACTCTACCAAAAATGATTCAAAATGTCATTTGGATCGGGCCTCATGTTGAATAACCACTTTTTAAACCCTCACAGTGACCAAAATTGCCATTTTTACAGAGTTTTGCTTACTCAAAATCTTCAATTTTGACCAATTTCAGGCACAGAAATGACTTTAAACACACTTATTTTAGTTGAAAAAGTAATAATTCACATCCAACCATCATTTAAAGTCAAAAGATTAAATGTTAAAATTTCATCAATATTGACCATTTTTTCAACGTTCGACTGGTCCGGGGTTATCATTTTTCATCAGAAAATTGATTTTTTGGACTCTACCAAAAAAGATTCAAAATGTCTTTTGGATCGGGCCTCATGTTGAATAACCACTTTTTAAACCCTCACAGTGACCAAAATTGCCATTTTTACAGAGTTTTGCTTACTCAAAATCTTCAATTTTGACCAATTTCAGGCACAGAAATGACTTTAAACACACTTATTTTAGTTGAAAAAGTAATAATTCACATCCAACCGTCATTTAAAGTCAAAAGATTAAATGTTAAAATGTCATCAATATTGACCATTTTTTCAACGTTCGACTGGTCAGGGGTCATCGTTTTTCATCAGAAAATTGATTTTTTGGACTCTACCAAAAATGATTCAAAATGTCATTTGGATCGGGCCTCATGTTGAATAACCACTTTTTAAACCCTCACAGTGACCAAAATTGCCATTTTTACAGAGTTTTGCTTACTCAAAATCTTCAATTTTGACCAATTTCAGGCACAGAAATGACTTTAAACACACTTATTTTAGTTGAAAAAGTAATAATTCACATCCAACCGTCATTTAAAGTCAAAAGATTAAATGTTAAAATTTCATCAATATTGACCATTTTTTCAACGTTCGACTGGTCCGGGGTCATCGTTTTTCATCAGAAAATGGATTTTTTGGACTCTACCAAAAAAGATTCAAAATGTCTTTTGGATCGGGCCTCATGTTGAATAACCACTTTTTAAACCCTCACAGTGACCAAAATTGCCATTTTTACAGAGTTTTGCTTACTCAAAATCTTCAATTTTGACCAATTTCAGGCACAGAAATGACTTTAAACACACTTATTTTAGTTGAAAAAGTAATAATTCACATCCAACCGTCATTTAAAGTCAAAAGATTAAATGTTAAAATTTCATCAATATTGACCATTTTTTCAACGTTCGACTGGTCCGGGGTCATCGTTTTTCATCAGAAAATTGATTTTTTGGACTCTACCAAAAATGATTCAAAATGTCATTTGGATCGGGCCTCATGTTGAATAACCACTTTTTAAACCCTCACAGTGACCAAAATTGCCATTTTTACAGAGTTTTGCTTACTCAAAATCTTCAATTTTGACCAATTTCAGGCACAGAAATGACTTTAAACACACTTATTTTAGTTGAAAAAGTAATAATTCACATCCAACTGTCATTTAAAGTCAAAAGATTAAATGTTAAAATTTCATCAATATTGACCATTTTTTCAACGTTCGACTGGTCCGGGGTCATCGTTTTTCATCAGAAAATGGATTTTTTGGACTCTACCAAAAAAGATTCAAAATGTCTTTTGGATCGGGCCTCATGTTGAATAACCACTTTTTAAACCCTCACAGTGACCAAAATTGCCATTTTTACAGAGTTTTGCTTACTCAAAATCTTCAATTTTGACCAATTTCAGGCACAGAAATAACTTTAAACACACTTATTTTAGTTGAAAAAGTAATAATTCACATCCAACCGTCATTTAAAGTCCAAAGATTAAATGTTAAAATTTCATCAATATTGACCATTTTTTCAACGTTCGACTGGTCCGGGGTCATCGTTTTTCATCAGAAAATGGATTTTTTGGACTCTACCAAAAAAGATTCAAAATGTCTTTTGGATCGGGTCTCATGTTGAATAACCACTTTTTAAACCCTCACAGTGACCAAAATTGCCATTTTTACAGAGTTTTGCTTACTCAAAATCTTCAATTTTGACCAATTTCAGGCACAGAAATGACTTTAAACACACTTATTTTAGTTGAAAAAGTAATAATTCACATCCAACCGTCATTTGAAGTCTAAAGATTAAATGTTAAAATTTCATCAATATTGACCATTTTTTCAACGTTCGACTGGTCCGGGGTCATCGTTTTTCATCAGAAAATTGATTTTTTGGACTCTACCAAAAATGATTCAAAATGTCATTTGGATCGGGCCTCATGTTGAATAACCACTTTTTAAACCCTCACAGTGACCAAAATTGCCATTTTTACAGAGTTTTGCTTACTCAAAATCTTCAATTTTGACCAATTTCAGGCACAGAAATGACTTTAAACACACTTATTTTAGTTGAAAAAGTAATATTTCACATCCAACCGTCATTTAAAGTCAAAAGATTAAATGTTAAAATTTCATCAATATTGACCATTTTTTCAACGTTCGACTGGTCCGGGGTCATCGTTTTTCATCAGAAAATGGATTTTTTGGACTCTACCAAAAAAGATTCAAAATGTCTTTTGGATCGGGTCTCATGTTGAATAACCACTTTTTAAACCCTCACAGTGAACAAAATTGCCATTTTTACAGAGTTTTGCTTACTCAAAATCTTCAATTTTGACCAATTTCAGGCACAGAAATGACTTTAAACACACTTATTTTAGTTGAAAAAGTAATAATTCACATCCAACCGACATTTAAAGTCAAAAGATTAAATGTTAAAATTTCATCAATATTGACCATTTTTTCAACGTTCGACTGGTCCGAGGTCATCCTTTTTCATCAGAAAATTGATTTTTTGGACTGTACCAAAAATGATTCAAAATGTCATTTGGATCGGGCCTCATGTTGAATAACGACTTTTTAAACCCTCACAGTGACCAAAATTGCCATTTTTACAGAGTTTTGCTTACTCAAAATCTTAAATTTTGACCAATTTCAGGCACAGAAATGATTTTAAACACACTTATTTTAGTTGAAAAAGTAATAATTCACATCCAACCGTCATTTAAAGTCAAAAGATTAAATGTTAAAATTTCATCAATATTGACCATTTTTTTAACGTTCGACTGGTCCGGGGTCATCGTTTTTCATCAGAAAATTGATTTTTTGGACTCTACCAAAAATGATTCAAAATGTCATTTGGATCGGGCCTCATGTTGAATAACCACTTTTTAAACCCTCACAGTGACCAAAATTGCCATTTTTACAGAGTTTTGCTTACTCAAAATCTTCAATTTTGACCAATTTCAGGCACAGAAATGACTTTAAACACACTTATTTTAGTTGAAAAAGTAATAATTCACATCCAACCATCATTTAAAGTCAAAAGATTAAATGTTAAAATTTCATCAATATTGACCATTTTTTCAACGTTCGACTGGTCCGGGGTCATCATTTTTCATCAGAAAATTGATTTTTTGGACTCTACCAAAAAAGATTCAAAATGTCTTTTGGATCGGGCCTCATGTTGAATAACCACTTTTTAAACCCTCACAGTGACCAAAATTGCCATTTTTACAGAGTTTTGCTTACTCAAAATCTTCAATTTTGACCAATTTCAGGCACAGAAATAACTTTAAACACACTTATTTTAGTTGAAAAAGTAATAATTCACATCCAACCGTCATTTAAAGTCAAAAGATTAAATGTTAAAATTTCATCCATATTGACCATTTTTTCAACGTTCGACTGGTCCGGGGTCATCGTTTTTCATCAGAAAATGGATTTTTTGGACTCTACCAAAAAAGATTTAAAATGTCTTTTGGATCGGGTCTCATGTTGAATAACCACTTTTTAAACCCTCACAGTGACCAAAATTGCCATTTTTACAGAGTTTTGCTTACTCAAAATCTTCAATTTTGACCAATTTCAGGCACAGAAATGACTTTAAACACACTTATTTTAGTTGAAAAAGTAATAATTCACATCCAACCGTCATTTAAAGTCAAAAGATTAAATGTTAAAATTTCATCAATATTGACCATTTTCTCAACGTTCGACTGGTCCGGGGTCATCGTTTTTCATCAGAAAATTGATTTTTTGGACTCTACCAAAAATGATTCAAAATGTCATTTGGATCGGGCCTCATGTTGAATAACCACTTTTTAAACCCTCACAGTTACCAAAATTGCCATTTTTACAGAGTTTTGCTTACTCAAAATCTTCAATTTTGACCAATTTCAGGCACAGAAATGACTTTAAACACACTTATTTTAGTTGAAAAAGTAATAATTCACATCCAACCGTCATTTAAAGTCAAAAGATTAAATGTTAAAATTTCATCAATATTGACCATTTTTTCAACGTTCGACTGGTCCGGGGTCATCGTTTTTCATCAGAAAATGGATTTTTGGGACTCTACCAAAAAAGATTCAAAATGTCTTTTGGATCAGGTCTCATGTTGAATAACCACTTTTTAAACCCTCACAGTGACCAAAATTGCCATTTTTACAGAGTTTTGCTTACTCAAAATCTTAAATTTTGACCAATTTCAGGCACAGAAATGACTTTAAACACACTTATTTTAGTTGAAAAAGTAATAATTCACATCCAACCGTCATTTAAAGTCAAAAGATTAAATGTTAAAATTTCATCAATATTGACCATTTTTTCAACGTTCGACTGGTCCGGGGTCATCGTTTTTCATCAGAAAATTGATTTTTTGGACTCTACCAAAAAAGATTCAAAATGTCTTTTGGATCGGGCCTCATGTTGAATAACCACTTTTTAAACCCTCACAGTGACCAAAATTGCCATTTTTACAGAGTTTTGCTTACTCAAAATCTTCAATTTTGACCAATTTCAGGCACAGAAATAACTTTAAACACACTTATTTTAGTTGAAAAAGTAATAATTCACATCCAACCGTCATTTAAAGTCAAAAGATTAAATGTTAAAATTTCATCAATATTGACCATTTTTTCAACGTTCGACTGGTCCGGGGTCATCGTTTTTCATCAGAAAATGGATTTTTTGGACTCTACCAAAAAAGATTCAAAATGTCTTTTGGATCGGGCCTCATGTTGAATAACCACTTTTTAAACCCTCACAGTGACCAAAATTGCCATTTTTACAGAGTTTTGCCTACTCAAAATCTTCAATTGTTACCAATTTCAGGCACAGAAATGACTTTAAACACACTTATTTTAGTTGAAAAAGTAATAATTCACATCCAACCGTCATTTAAAGTCAAAAGATTAAATGTTAAAATTTCATCAATATTGACCATTTTTTCAACGTTCGACTGGTCCGGGGTCATCGTTTTTCATCATAAAATGGATTTTTTGGACTCTACCAAAAAAGATTCAAAATGTCTTTTGGATCGGGTCTCATGTTGAATAACCACTTTTTAAACCCTCACAGTGACCAAAATTGCCATTTTTACAGAGTTTTGCTTACTCAAAATCTTCAATTTTGACCAATTTCAGGCACAGAAATGACTTTAAACACACTTATTTTAGTTGAAAAAGTAATAATTCACATCCAACCGTCATTTGAAAGTCAAAAGATTAAATGTTAAAATTTCATCAATATTGACCATTTTTTCAACGTTCGACTGGTCCGGGGTCATCGTTTTTCATCAGAAAATTGATTTTTTGGACTCTACCAAAAATGTTTCAAAATGTCATTTGGATCGGGCCTCATGTTGAATAACCACTTTTTAAACCCTCACAGTGACCAAAATTGCCATTTTTACAGAGTTTTGCTTACTCAAAATCTTCAATTTTGACCAATTTCAGGCACAGAAATGACTTTAAACACGCTTATTTTAGTTGAAAAAGTAATAATTCACATCCAACCGTCATTTAAAGTCAAAAGATTAAATGTAAAAATTTCATCAATATTGACCATTTTTTCAACGTTCGACTGGTCCGGGGTCATCGTTTTTCATCAGAAAATTGATTTTTTGGACTCTACCAAAAATGTTTCAAAATGTCATTTGGATCGGGCCTCATGTTGAATAACCACTTTTTAAACCCTCACAGTGACCAAAATTGCCATTTTTACAGAGTTTTGCTTACTCAAAATCTTCAATTTTGACCAATTTCAGGCACAGAAATGACTTTAAACACACTTATTTTAGTTGAAAAAGTAATAATTCACATCCAACCATCATTTAAAGTCAAAAGATTAAATGTTAAAATTTCATCAATATTGACCATTTTTTCAACGTTCGACTGGTCCGGGGTCATCATTTTTCATCAGAAAATTGATTTTTTGGACTCTACCAAAAAAGATTCAAAATGTCTTTTGGATCGGGCCTCATGTTGAATAACCACTTTTTAAACCCTCACAGTGACCAAAATTGCCATTTTTACAGAGTTTTGCTTACTCAAAATCTTCAATTTTGACCAATTTCAGGCACAGAAATAACTTTAAACACACTTATTTTAGTTGAAAAAGTAATAATTCACATCCAACCGTCATTTAAAGTCAAAAGATTAAATGTTAAAATTTCATCAATATTGACCATTTTTTCAACGTTCGACTGGTCCGGGGTCATCGTTTTTCATCAGAAAATGGATTTTTTGGACTCTACCAAAAAAGATTTAAAATGTCTTTTGGATCGGGTCTCATGTTGAATAACCACTTTTTAAACCCTCACAGTGACCAAAATTGCCATTTTTACAGAGTTTTGCTTACTCAAAATCTTCAATTTTGACCAATTTCAGGCACAGAAATGACTTTAAACACACTTATTTTAGTTGAAAAAGTAATAATTCACATCCAACCGTCATTTAAAGTCAAAAGATTAAATGTTAAAATTTCATCAATATTGACCATTTTCTCAACGTTCGACTGGTCCGGGGTCATCGTTTTTCATCAGAAAATTGATTTTTTGGACTCTACCAAAAATGATTCAAAATGTCATTTGGATCGGGCCTCATGTTGAATAACCACTTTTTAAACCCTCACAGTTACCAAAATTGCCATTTTTACAGAGTTTTGCTTACTCAAAATCTTCAATTTTGACCAATTTCAGGCACAGAAATGACTTTAAACACACTTATTTTAGTTGAAAAAGTAATAATTCACATCCAACCGTCATTTAAAGTCAAAAGATTAAATGTTAAAATTTCATCAATATTGACCATTTTTTCAACGTTCGACTGGTCCGGGGTCATCGTTTTTCATCAGAAAATGGATTTTTTGGACTCTACCAAAAAAGATTCAAAATGTCTTTTGGATCAGGTCTCATGTTGAATAACCACTTTTTAAACCCTCACAGTGACCAAAATTGCCATTTTTACAGAGTTTTGCTTACTCAAAATCTTAAATTTTGACCAATTTCAGGCACAGAAATGACTTTAAACACACTTATTTTAGTTGAAAAAGTAATAATTCACATCCAACCGTCATTTAAAGTCAAAAGATTAAATGTTAAAATTTCATCAATATTGACCATTTTTTCAACGTTCGACTGGTCCGGGGTCATCGTTTTTCATCAGAAAATTGATTTTTTGGACTCTACCAAAAAAGATTCAAAATGTCTTTTGGATCGGGCCTCATGTTGAATAACCACTTTTTAAACCCTCACAGTGACCAAAATTGCCATTTTTACAGAGTTTTGCTTACTCAAAATCTTCAATTTTGACCAATTTCAGGCACAGAAATAACTTTAAACACACTTATTTTAGTTGAAAAAGTAATAATTCACATCCAACCGTCATTTAAAGTCAAAAGATTAAATGTTAAAATTTCATCAATATTGACCATTTTTTCAACGTTCGACTGGTCCGGGGTCATCGTTTTTCATCAGAAAATGGATTTTTTGGACTCTACCAAAAAAGATTCAAAATGTCTTTTGGATCGGGTCTCATGTTGAATAACCAGTTTTTAAACCCTCACAGTGACCAAAATTGCCATTTTTACAGAGTTTTGCTTACTCAAAATCTTCAATTGTTACCAATTTCAGGCACAGAAATGACTTTAAACACACTTATTTTAGTTGAAAAAGTAATAATTCACATCCAACCGTCATTTAAAGTCAAAAGATTAAATGTTAAAATTTCATCAATATTGACCATTTTTTCAACGTTCGACTGGTCCGGGGTCATCGTTTTTCATCATAAAATGGATTTTTTGGACTCTACCAAAAAAGATTCAAAATGTCTTTTGGATCGGGTCTCATGTTGAATAACCACTTTTTAAACCCTCACAGTGACCAAAATTGCCATTTTTACAGAGTTTTGCTTACTCAAAATCTTCAATTTTGACCAATTTCAGGCACAGAAATGACTTTAAACACACTTATTTTAGTTGAAAAAGTAATAATTCACATCCAACCGTCATTTGAAAGTCAAAAGATTAAATGTTAAAATTTCATCAATATTGACCATTTTTTCAACGTTCGACTGGTCCGGGGTCATCGTTTTTCATCAGAAAATTGATTTTTTGGACTCTACCAAAAATGTTTCAAAATGTCATTTGGATCGGGCCTCATGTTGAATAACCACTTTTTAAACCCTCACAGTGACCAAAATTGCCATTTTTACAGAGTTTTGCTTACTCAAAATCTTCAATTTTGACCAATTTCAGGCACAGAAATGACTTTAAACACGCTTATTTTAGTTGAAAAAGTAATAATTCACATCCAACCGTCATTTAAAGTCAAAAGATTAAATGTAAAAATTTCATCAATATTGACCATTTTTTCAACGTTCGACTGGTCCGGGGTCATCGTTTTTCATCAGAAAATTGATTTTTTGGACTCTACCAAAAATGTTTCAAAATGTCATTTGGATCGGGCCTCATGTTGAATAACCACTTTTTAAACCCTCACAGTGACCAAAATTGCCATTTTTACAGAGTTTTGCTTACTCAAAATCTTCAATTTTGACCAATTTCAGGCACAGAAATGACTTTAAACACACTTATTTTAGTTGAAAAAGTAATAATTCACATCCAACCGTCATTTAAAGTCAAAAGATTAAATGTAAAAATTTCATCAATATTGACCATTTTTTCAACGTTCGACTGGTCCGGGGTCATCGTTTTTCATCAGAAAATTGATTTTTTGGACTCTACCAAAAATGTTTCAAAATGTCATTTGGATCGGGCCTCATGTTGAATAACCACTTTTTAAACCCTCACAGTGACCAAAATTGCCATTTTTACAGAGTTTTGCTTACTCAAAATCTTCAATTTTGACCAATTTCAGGCACAGAAATGACTTTAAACACACTTATTTTAGTTGAAAAAGTAATAATTCACATCCAACCGTCATTTAAAGTCAAAAGATTAAATGTTAAAATTTCATCAATATTGACCATTTTTTCAATGTTCGACTGGTCCGGGGTCATCGTTTTTCATCAGAAAATTGATTTTTTGGACTCTACCAAAAATGTTTCAAAATGTCATTTGGATCGGGCCTCATGTTGAATAACCACTTTTTAAACCCTCACAGTGACCAAAATTGCCATTTTTACAGAGTTTTGTTTACTCAAAATCTTCAATTTTGACCAATTTCAGGCACAGAAATGATTTTAAACACACTTATTTTAGTTGAAAAAGTAATAATTCACATCCAACCGTCATTTAAAGTCAAAAGATTAAATGTTAAAATTTCATCAATATTGACCATTTTTTCAACGTTCGACTGGTCCGGGGTCATCGTTTTTCATCAGAAAATTGATTTTTTGGACTCTACCAAAAAAGATTCAAAATGTTTTTTGGATCGGGTCTCATGTTGAATAACCACTTTTTAAACCCTCACAGTGACCAAAATTGCCATTTTTACAGAGTTTTGCTTACTCAAAATCTTCAATTTTGACCAATTTCAGGCACAGAAATGACTTTAAACACACTTATTTTAGTTGAAAAAGTAATAATTCACATCCAACCGTCATTTAAAGTCAAAAGATTAAATGTTAAAATTTCATCAATATTGACCATTTTTTCAACGTTCGACTGGTCCGGGGTCATCGTTTTTCATCAGAAAATTGATTTTTTGGACTCTACCAAAAATGTTTCAAAATGTCATTTGGATCGGGCCTCATGTTGAATAACCACTTTTTAAACCCTCACAGTGACCAAAATTGCCATTTTTACAGAGTTTTGCTTACTCAAAATCTTCAATTTTGACCAATTTCAGGCACAGAAATGACTTTAAACACGCTTATTTTAGTTGAAAAAGTAATAATTCACATCCAACCGTCATTTAAAGTCAAAAGATTAAATGTAAAAATTTCATCAATATTGACCATTTTTTCAACGTTCGACTGGTCCGGGGTCATCGTTTTTCATCAGAAAATTGATTTTTTTGGACTCTACCAAAAATGTTTCAAAATGTCATTTGGATCGGGCCTCATGTTGAATAACCACTTTTTAAACCCTCACAGTGACCAAAATTGCCATTTTTACAGAGTTTTGCTTACTCAAAATCTTCAATTTTGACCAATTTCAGGCACAGAAATGACTTTAAACACACTTATTTTAGTTGAAAAAGTAATAATTCACATCCAACCGTCATTTAAAGTCAAAAGATTAAATGTAAAAATTTCATCAATATTGACCATTTTTTCAACGTTCGACTGGTCCGGGGTCATCGTTTTTCATCAGAAAATTGATTTTTTGGACTCTACCAAAAATGTTTCAAAATGTCATTTGGATCGGGCCTCATGTTGAATAACCACTTTTTAAACCCTCACAGTGACCAAAATTGCCATTTTTACAGAGTTTTGCTTACTCAAAATCTTTAATTTTGACCAATTTCAGGCACAGAAATGACTTTAAACACACTTATTTTAGTTGAAAAAGTAATAATCCACATCCAACCGTCATTTAAAGTCAAAAGATTAAATGTTAAAATTTCATCAATATTGACCATTTTTTCAATGTTCGACTGGTCCGGGGTCATCGTTTTTCATCAGAAAATTGATTTTTTGGACTCTACCAAAAATGTTTCAAAATGTCATTTGGATCGGGCCTCATGTTGAATAACCACTTTTTAAACCCTCACAGTGACCAAAATTGCCATTTTTACAGAGTTTTGTTTACTCAAAATCTTCAATTTTGACCAATTTCAGGCACAGAAATGATTTTAAACACACTTATTTTAGTTGAAAAAGTAATAATTCACATCCAACCGTCATTTAAAGTCAAAAGATTAAATGTTAAAATTTCATCAATATTGACCATTTTTTCAACGTTCGACTGGTCCGGGGTCATCGTTTTTCATCAGAAAATTGATTTTTTGGACTCTACCAAAAAAGATTCAAAATGTTTTTTGGATCGGGTCTCATGTTGAATAACCACTTTTTAAACCCTCACAGTGACCAAAATTGCCATTTTTACAGAGTTTTGCTTACTCAAAATCTTCAATTTTGACCAATTTCAGGCACAGAAATGACTTTAAACACACTTATTTTAGTTGAAAAAGTAATAATTCACATCCAACCGTCATTTAAAGTCAAAAGATTAAATGTTAAAATTTCATCAATATTGACCATTTTTTCAACGTTCGACTGGTCCGGGGTCATCGTTTTTCATCAGAAAATTGATTTTTTGGACTCTACCAAAAATGATTCAAAATGTCATTTGGATCGGGCCTCATGTTGAATAACCACTTTTTAAACCCTCACAGTGACCAAAATTGCCATTTCTACAGAGTTTTGCTTACTCAAAATCTTACATTTTGACCAATTTCAGGCACAGAAATGACTTTAAACACACTTATTTTAGTTGAAAAAGTAATAATTCACATCCAACCGTCATTTAAAGTCAAAAGATTAAATGTTAAATTTTCATCAATATTGACCATTTTTTCAACGTTTGACTGGTCCGGGGTCATCGTTTTTCATCAGATAATGGATTTTTTGGACTCTACCAAAAATGTTTCAAAATGTCATTTGGATCGGGCCTCATGTTGAATAACCACTTTTTAAACCCTCACAGTGACCAAAATTGCCATTTTTACAGAGTTTTGCTTACTCAAAATCTTAAATTTTGACCAATTTCAGGCACAGAAATGACTTTAAACACACTTATTTTAGTTGAAAAAGTAATAATTCACATCCAACCGTCATTTAAAGTCAAAAGATTAAATGTTAAAATTTCATCAATATTGACCATTTTTTCAACGTTCGACTGGTCCGCGAGGTCATCGTTTTTCATCAGATAATGGATTTTTTGGACTCTACCAAAAATGTTTCAAAATGTCTTTTGGATCGGGCCTCATGTTGAATAACCACTTTTTAAACCCTCACAGTGACCAAAATTGCCATTTTTACAGAGTTTTGCTTACTCAAAATCTTCAATTTTGACCAATTTCAGGCACAGAAATAACTTTAAACACACTTATTTTAGTTGAAAAAGTAATAATTCACATCCAACCGTCATTTAAAGTCAAAAGATTAAATGTTAAAATTTCATCAATATTGACCATTTTTTCAACGTTCGACTGGTCCGGGGTCATCGTTTTTCATCAGAAAATGGATTTTTTGGACTCTACCAAAAAAGATTCAAAATGTCTTTTGGATCGGGTCTCATGTTGAATAACCACTTTTTAAACCCTCACAGTGACCAAAATTGCCATTTTTACAGAGTTTTGCTTACTCAAAATCTTAAATTTTGACCAATTTCAGGCACAGAAATGACTTTAAACACACTTATTTTAGTTGAAAAAGTAATAATTCACATCCAACCATCATTTAAAGTCAAAAGATTAAATGTTAAAATTTCATCAATATTGACCATTTTTTCAACGTTCGACTGGTCCGGGGTCATCGTTTTTCATCAGAAAATTGATTTTTTGGACTCTACCAAAAATGTTTCAAAATGTCATTTGGATCGGGCCTCATGTTGAATAACCACTTTTTAAACCCTCACAGTGACCAAAATTTCCATTTTTACAGAGTTTTGCTTACTCAAAATCTTCAATTTTGACCAATTTCAGGCACAGAAATGACTTTAAACACACTTATTTTAATTGAAAAAGTAATAATTCACATCCAACCGTCATTTAAAGTCAAAAGATTAAATGTAAAAATTTCATCAATATTGACCATTTTTTCAATGTTCGACTGGTCCGGGGTCATCGTTTTTCATCAGAAAATTGATTTTTTGGACTCTACCAAAAATGTTTCAAAATGTCATTTGGATCGGGCCTCATGTTGAATAACCACTTTTTAAACCCTCACAGTGACCAAAATTGCCATTTTTACAGAGTTTTGCTTACTCAAAATCTTAAATTTTGACCAATTTCAGGCACAGAAATGACTTTAAACACACTTATTTTAGTTGAAAACGTAATATTTCACATCCAACCGTCATTTAAAGTCAAAAGATTAAATGTTAAAATTTCATCAATATTGACCATTTTTTCAACGTTCGACTGGTCCGGGGTCATCGTTTTTCATCAGAAAATGGATTTTTTGGACTCTACCAAAAAAGATTCAAAATGTCTTTTGGATCGGGTCTCATGTTGAATAACCACTTTTTAAACCCTCACAGTGAACAAAATTGCCATTTTTACAGAGTTTTGCTTACTCAAAATCTTCAATTTTGACCAATTTCAGGCACAGAAATGACTTTAAACACACTTATTTTAGTTGAAAAAGTAATAATTCACATCCAACTGTCATTTAAAGTCAAAAGATTAAATGTTAAAATTTCATCAATATTGACCATTTTTTCAACGTTCGACTGGTCCGGGGTCATCGTTTTTCATCAGAAAATGGATTTTTTGGACTCTACCAAAAAAGATTCAAAATGTCTTTTGGATCGGGCCTCATGTTGAATAACCACTTTTTAAACCCTCACAGTGACCAAAATTGCCATTTTTACAGAGTTTTGCTTACTCAAAATCTTCAATTTTGACCAATTTCAGGCACAGAAATAACTTTAAACACACTTATTTTAGTTGAAAAAGTAATAATTCACATCCAACCGTCATTTAAAGTCCAAAGATTAAATGTTAAAATTTCATCAATATTGACCATTTTTTCAACGTTCGACTGGTCCGGGGTCATCGTTTTTCATCAGAAAATGGATTTTTTGGACTCTACCAAAAAAGATTCAAAATGTCTTTTGGATCGGGTCTCATGTTGAATAACCACTTTTTAAACCCTCACAGTGACCAAAATTGCCATTTTTACAGAGTTTTGCTTACTCAAAATCTTCAATTTTGACCAATTTCAGGCACAGAAATGACTTTAAACACACTTATTTTAGTTGAAAAAGTAATAATTCACATCCAACCGTCATTTGAAGTCTAAAGATTAAATGTTGAAATTTCATCAATATTGACCATTTTTTCAACGTTCGACTGGTCCGGGGTCATCGTTTTTCATCAGAAAATTGATTTTTTGGACTCTACCAAAAATGATTCAAAATGTCATTTGGATCGGGCCTCATGTTGAATAACCACTTTTTAAACCCTCACAGTGACCAAAATTGCCATTTTTACAGAGTTTTGCTTACTCAAAATCTTCAATTTTGACCAATTTCAGGCACAGAAATGACTTTAAACACACTTATTTTAGTTGAAAAAGTAATAATTCACATCCAACCGTCATTTAAAGTCAAAAGATTAAATGTTAAAATTTCATCAATATTGACCATTTTTTCAACGTTCGACTGGTCCGCGAGGTCATCGTTTTTCATCAGATAATGGATTTTTTGGACTCTACCAAAAATGTTTCAAAATGTCTTTTGGATCGGGCCTCATGTTGAATAACCACTTTTTAAACCCTCACAGTGACCAAAATTGCCATTTTTACAGAGTTTTGCTTACTCAAAATCTTCAATTTTGACCAATTTCAGGCACAGAAATAACTTTAAACACACTTATTTTAGTTGAAAAAGTAATAATTCACATCCAACCGTCATTTAAAGTCAAAAGATTAAATGTTAAAATTTCATCAATATTGACCATTTTTTCAACGTTCGACTGGTCCGGGGTCATCGTTTTTCATCAGAAAATGGATTTTTTGGACTCTACCAAAAAAGATTCAAAATGTCTTTTGGATCGGGTCTCATGTTGAATAACCACTTTTTAAACCCTCACAGTGACCAAAATTGCCATTTTTACAGAGTTTTGCTTACTCAAAATCTTAAATTTTGACCAATTTCAGGCACAGAAATGACTTTAAACACACTTATTTTAGTTGAAAAAGTAATAATTCACATCCAACCATCATTTAAAGTCAAAAGATTAAATGTTAAAATTTCATCAATATTGACCATTTTTTCAACGTTCGACTGGTCCGGGGTCATCGTTTTTCATCAGAAAATTGATTTTTTGGACTCTACCAAAAATGTTTCAAAATGTCATTTGGATCGGGCCTCATGTTGAATAACCACTTTTTAAACCCTCACAGTGACCAAAATTTCCATTTTTACAGAGTTTTGCTTACTCAAAATCTTCAATTTTGACCAATTTCAGGCACAGAAATGACTTTAAACACACTTATTTTAATTGAAAAAGTAATAATTCACATCCAACCGTCATTTAAAGTCAAAAGATTAAATGTAAAAATTTCATCAATATTGACCATTTTTTCAATGTTCGACTGGTCCGGGGTCATCGTTTTTCATCAGAAAATTGATTTTTTGGACTCTACCAAAAATGTTTCAAAATGTCATTTGGATCGGGCCTCATGTTGAATAACCACTTTTTAAACCCTCACAGTGACCAAAATTGCCATTTTTACAGAGTTTTGCTTACTCAAAATCTTAAATTTTGACCAATTTCAGGCACAGAAATGACTTTAAACACACTTATTTTAGTTGAAAACGTAATATTTCACATCCAACCGTCATTTAAAGTCAAAAGATTAAATGTTAAAATTTCATCAATATTGACCATTTTTTCAACGTTCGACTGGTCCGGGGTCATCGTTTTTCATCAGAAAATGGATTTTTTGGACTCTACCAAAAAAGATTCAAAATGTCTTTTGGATCGGGTCTCATGTTGAATAACCACTTTTTAAACCCTCACAGTGAACAAAATTGCCATTTTTACAGAGTTTTGCTTACTCAAAATCTTCAATTTTGACCAATTTCAGGCACAGAAATGACTTTAAACACACTTATTTTAGTTGAAAAAGTAATAATTCACATCCAACTGTCATTTAAAGTCAAAAGATTAAATGTTAAAATTTCATCAATATTGACCATTTTTTCAACGTTCGACTGGTCCGGGGTCATCGTTTTTCATCAGAAAATGGATTTTTTGGACTCTACCAAAAAAAGATTCAAAATGTCTTTTGGATCGGGCCTCATGTTGAATAACCACTTTTTAAACCCTCACAGTGACCAAAATTGCCATTTTTACAGAGTTTTGCTTACTCAAAATCTTCAATTTTGACCAATTTCAGGCACAGAAATAACTTTAAACACACTTATTTTAGTTGAAAAAGTAATAATTCACATCCAACCGTCATTTAAAGTCCAAAGATTAAATGTTAAAATTTCATCAATATTGACCATTTTTTCAACGTTCGACTGGTCCGGGGTCATCGTTTTTCATCAGAAAATGGATTTTTTGGACTCTACCAAAAAAGATTCAAAATGTCTTTTGGATCGGGTCTCATGTTGAATAACCACTTTTTAAACCCTCACAGTGACCAAAATTGCCATTTTTACAGAGTTTTGCTTACTCAAAATCTTCAATTTTGACCAATTTCAGGCACAGAAATGACTTTAAACACACTTATTTTAGTTGAAAAAGTAATAATTCACATCCAACCGTCATTTGAAGTCTAAAGATTAAATGTTAAAATTTCATCAATATTGACCATTTTTTCAACGTTCGACTGGTCCGGGGTCATCGTTTTTCATCAGAAAATTGATTTTTTGGACTCTACCAAAAATGATTCAAAATGTCATTTGGATCGGGCCTCATGTTGAATAACCACTTTTTAAACCCTCACAGTGACCAAAATTGCCATTTTTACAGAGTTTTGCTTACTCAAAATCTTCAATTTTGACCAATTTCAGGCACAGAAATGACTTTAAACACACTTATTTTAGTTGAAAAAGTAATATTTCACATCCAACCGTCATTTAAAGTCAAAAGATTAAATGTTAAAATTTCATCAATATTGACCATTTTTTCAACGTTCGACTGGTCCGGGGTCATCGTTTTTCATCAGAAAATGGATTTTTTGGACTCTACCAAAAAAGATTCAAAATGTCTTTTGGATCGGGTCTCATGTTGAATAACCACTTTTTAAACCCTCACAGTGAACAAAATTGCCATTTTTACAGAGTTTTGCTTACTCAAAATCTTCAATTTTGACCAATTTCAGGCACAGAAATGACTTTAAACACACTTATTTTAGTTGAAAAAGTAATAATTCACATCCAACCGACATTTAAAGTCAAAAGATTAAATGTTAAAATTTCATCAATATTGACCATTTTTTCAACGTTCGACTGGTCCGAGGTCATCCTTTTTCATCAGAAAATTGATTTTTTGGACTGTACCAAAAATGATTCAAAATGTCATTTGGATCGGGCCTCATGTTGAATAACTGGAAAGGGGCGACCGAATCGGTCCCCCCGAACGTATGGCCGAGTGCCTCGATCCCCCCGGGAAGCCATTTTGGGCGGGAGGCGCGTCTCAGCTGGTATGCCCGAAGCGGCGTAGCTGGGGCGCGCTCGTTCCCGCCCTAGAGTGGGCTGGCCTAGACACCGACGCAGCCAGCCACGCCCTCAGGGGCAGGCAGGGGCGGGTATACGCCCGCCCTGAAGACGGATAAAAAGGGACGCAAGACCAGAAGACATCCTCTTGTTCTTGTGCTCTGAAGCTGCACCTCCTCGCTGCACGTGAGCTCGGGACAGAACGAAGAGCCAATTTTGAGCGTTTTAATCTTTCTTTTTGTCTTCTAGATACTTCGTCTGAAAGATGCCCAAGAAAGGCGCGAAGAGAATGTCGACTGACCAGTTGGTTCGGGCCCTCATGAAGGACATGTCCGAAATTAAGAAGCGGTTGGCGGAGCGAGACGGCGAGGAGGGATCGGGGCGTCCACCGGCCGGAGGGAAGCCAAAGAGGCCGAGAAGGGGGCCGGTCGGGGGAGACGTCCCGGTTCCCTGTTCCCCGCTCGAGGCGCCAGCCCCGGTACCGGCCCCGGTACCGGATGAGGGGAATCCGATTCCCGTGGTAGTCACCCCGACGTCTGCCGAAGATATGCCTCCCGAGTTGGCGGCACAGTTAGCAGCATGGTTGGGGGACGGTAATGGGGGCGCCATGGCTACCGAAGCGCAAGCACTCATAAAGCAGTTGCGCGAGAAACGTGATACAGCCAAGGTGCCCGCGCCGGATGCGGCGATAGACAAGCCACGAGGGACGGAAGCAGCGTCCGGTGCAGGTAAGCGGCCATTGCCGATTGCAAGGGATGAGTCAACACCCTCTCGTAGAGAAAAATTGGGGCAACATGTTCCTTTGCCAATAAAGGAAAAGATTTGGGCGGGGGAATACGTTAACATTTTCTCCCTGCTCGTTGATCACTATGAGGTCGAAACTGTTAAGGGTCAAAAGGATCTGATGCATCCGAGTGTTTGGCGCGCAAAAATGGCCGCCTTTAAAGTGAATGAAAATATTGGTAACTGGGGTAATGCTTGGGGAATTTTTACGGCAATTTTGGGGGAACGTAGGCCTGATTTGCTCCCTGAATTTCCAGTATATCAGTCACGAATTATGGGGTACTCGACATCACACCAAGGTAACCAATGGTTTTGTTATGACAACCTTTTCAGGAAAGCGATGGAGCATAACAAAAGTTTAACCTGGGACTGTTACGATTCTTTAACATGGAATAAGATGAAAGAGTCGGGGATGTTGAAAGTGCCGTTGGTGGGGAGTGCTGTTAGTGAGTCCTCCCGCCAAAATGGGGGGACGCCCTTTCGGTCGGGTACGGGTACAGACGATTACCCGAGACCCGCCGGCAATACAGGGAAGAGGGGGTTCTGTTTCAATTTCAACAGAAGCAAATGTACTAGGCCCCCGGGATCTTGTAAGTTCAAACACGAATGTAGTGGTTGTGGGGCACCCCATCCTGAGTCCTCGTGCAGAGCCAAATCGGGTGAAAATGGGGGTAGAGGGGGCGCCAAACAGGTCTAATATAGTCCGAGGGGCGCCTTTACCAACCCCGATTGATACCCTGGCGATGATTCCCTGGCTCAGCGAATACCCAGATCGTACTTCTGCTGGGGTGCTACGAAACGGTTTTTCATATGGTTTCCGCATCCCGGTGGGTAACTTTCAGGGTGTCGGGACGTGCAAAAATCAACTTTCCGTCTTGCAGCATACTACTGTAGTACAGGATAAGATCCGGAAAGAGGTTACCCGAGGTCGGGTTGCCGGCCCGTTTCCTGTCCCCCCGGTGCCGAACTTTGTTTGTTCTCCTTTAGGGGTGGTCCCCAAGAAGGACCCGGGTGAGTTTCGATTGATTCACAATTTATCAGCCCCTCATGGCCTTTCTGTAAACGATGCAATTAATCCAGAAATGTGTTCGGTGCGGTACGCATCATTCGATGAGGCCGTAGCCATTTTGAATCGCCTGGGGCCCGGGACGCTGATGACGAAATCAGATATCGAGTCAGCGTTCCGTTTGCTCCCGGTATACCCGGAAGACCAACGTTTGTTGGGATTCATGTTTCAAGGTTTGTATTACATGGACAGGTGTATGCCGATGGGGTGCTCGATATCTTGTGCTTATTTCGAGAAATTCAGTAGTTTTCTGCAATGGGTTTACACGAAGAAAACAGGTTTTCGGAATGTGATGCATTACCTCGATGACTTTCTGTTCCTTGGGGCCGCTGGGGATGATGAATGTGCCCGGGCCTTGACTGAATTTTGTGTTTTAATGAATCAATTTGGCGTGCCGTTGGCACCAGGTAAAACTGTGGGTCCCACGACTTGCCTCGAGTTCCTCGGGATCGAGTTGGACTCTAGTGAGGGTTGTTTTCGTTTACCAGCTTCCAAAGTATCGAAATTCAAGACAGCCCTGCAAATGTGTATCACTGCATCTAAAGTTACGCTGCATCAATTGCAGCAATTGGTGGGGAAGTTGAATTTTGCCTTAAGGGTGATCCCGATGGCCCGCCCCTTCTCCCGTTCGATTGCACAGGCGATGGTCGGCCTAAAGGAGGGTCACCATCGCACGAGGTTATCGGCCGAGGTCCGCCAAGACATGCGTATTTGGTTAGCATTTTTGGCGGATTTCAATGGTCGAGTCGTCTGGAACAAACCGGCCTTGTCCTCTGAAGAGCTTGGTCTATGGACGGATTCAGCGGGAAGCATGGGTTTCGGCGCCATCTTCGGCACAAAATGGTCGGCACAAAAGTGGCCAACATGGTGGCACGATGAGGGGCTGACGAGTAATATTGCTTTCCTTGAGCTATTTCCTATTTTGGTGGCCCTCAGATCCTGGCCCGATGGATTCAAAAATCATTCTGTCATATTTTGGTCTGACAATATGACCGTTGTAGAATGCATCAATAGTCAGGCAGCACGTTGTAAAATGATTTTGAGGCTGCTTAAAGAAATTGTCTTACTGTGTATGCAACTGAACGTGGTATTCAGAGCAAAACATGTCCCGGGGGTGATGAATCAGGCTGCTGATGCACTGTCTCGTTTTCAAATGCAGGCTTTCTCGGGTTTCCTTCCCTCAGCGGACCCCGAGCCAGCACCCTTTCCCGAAGCTCTCTGGTCTCTCGGTGCCCCGAACTTCGTTACCTCGTGGGAGAGAGTCTAGCACCAAGGACGAGGAAGGCATACGAAGGGGCGTTTCGGGCTTATTTGGCCTTTTTGGGGACTGAGAGAGGGGGACTTTGGGGGCATGAGGATTGGGTAGTACATTTTCTGATGTCCTTGCGTAAGGCTGGGAAGTCGGTGGCTACAGCCCAGAGGCATCGTGCTGCCATCTCCTTTGTTGCCAGGGCTCATAATATCCAGGACCCGACAGCGTCTTTTGCTGTACAGAAAGCGCTGCGAGGGTGGCAACGCCTTGAGGGTCGCAGAGTAGATGAGAGGCGCCCGATAGGTCTGGATAGGTTGTCCCAGTTGCTGGCCACACTCCCCGACATATGCTCGTCTCAGTTCGAGGCCTGTTTGTTCCGAGCCGCTTTTACGCTTGCGTTTCACGGGGCTATGAGGATAAGTGAGCTGGTGGCAAGGAGCAAGCGGGATGTGGCGGGGGGTTTGTGCCGGGAACACGTTCAGATCAGGGGTGAGACTATGACGGTATCCTTTGTCAAGTCAAAAACCGATCAAAGTGGGGTGGGAGACTGCATAGTCATTCGCAGGATTCCAGGGTCTTCCATGTGTCCGGTGAGGTGTTTAGAGGATTACCTAGCACGAAGGGTGGCATCATGGGGGGGGACAATGTTGAGACACGCGGACGCCACCCCACTGACAAAGTTTCAGTTTCAGCGGGTGCTCGCGATGTCGATTACCGCAGCGGGCTTGGACCCGGGTGAGTTTGGGACCCATTCCTTTCGGATAGGGGCTGCCACTGAAGCTGCAGCCAGGGGTCTTAATGTGGAACAAGTAAAACGAGTGGGGCGTTGGTCCTCCAATTGTTATAAGAGGTATGTGCGGTTGCACATGTTGTGAAGCTATAATAATGTACTCACGCTTCTTGTCTTTTGTTTGGTTTTCAGTTACGCAAGCCTTCGAGGCGGGGCGGACTATGCAGTCGACCCAACACCGGGCCAGCGGTCAGACATCACCGGCTGTGAGAAAGGAGGTGTGGGTCGTGGGCCACTCATACGTGAGGCGTGCCGCAGACGTATTCGAAGCAGGTGACATGATTCACGTAGCTGGGGAATACGGGTACAGGATGTCCTTCTACGGAAGGGGCGGTCTCTGTATTGACCAGTTTCAGGCTTACTTTGAGGGTTTGTTAGGGCGGATGAGGTCACCGCCGTCTATAGTCATAGTACATTTAGGGGGCAATGATTTGGTCACCACCGGTAGACGACTTCTCCTGGAGGCAATGCTTTCCACTGTAAGTTGGTTGGCGAGGAAAGTTCCGGGGTGCATAATTGCGTGGTCTCATATGATCCCACGAAAAGTGTGGCGGGGGGCTATTTCGATCCCTGCTTTGAACCATTCTGTTAGGAAACTTAATAACAAAATGGGTAGGTTGTTCCGTTCCAGGACATTGCATTCTATCTCGCACGGTTGTATTAATGATGACAGTATGTATCTGGGGGATGGTGTGCATTTGTCTCGGGTGGGAAATGAGTTACTCATAGGAGATTTCTTAGCATGGTTAAAAACGTTGGAACATGACCTTTAGCTAGGAGTTTTGTGGGGGGCCCGGATAGCCGGTCAACTATCCGGGCCTGTGGCGGTAAGGTCATGATCGGTGAGCACTAATTAGTAGATCCCTATGAGTGGGCGTCACCCAACACGGATGGGAGCGCTCGGGAGAGGTGGCCATTGGCCCCTCAATGGGGAGGCGGTCCCTTCTAAGGATGGGTCGCCGGAAGTAAAGGAAAGGCGGTCAAGGCCCCTTCCTTTGTAGGAGGGGTTACAGCCCCCTCCTGGGGAATTTCCCGGGGCCAGTGACATCTGCGACGGCAGATGCGGTAAGTTGTGTGGGGTTGGGATAAGGGCCACGATACCTTCTAGATACCTCACACGAGTATTCGAACGACCTTTAACTGGCGTCGAGTTTTAGGTGCCCCCGTCAAGTCAAGGGAAATTGGTAGTAGTTGCACTTGAGGTACGCCTCCGTGCTGTCGCCCATCCCAAGTGGGAGGGGTAAGTCTGGTTAGGGATCTTGACACCGGTTATGACCTTGCCGTTGGCCCTTAAACGTTAGGTTGTACAATTTCAATATGTCAAGAAATGTTTTGTAGGTTGCTAGTTCGGCTAGGAGAACCTCTGTATTAGAGAATCTGTTAAGGTTAGCCAAACATCGCAATATGGTAATGAAATTGTACATAACATGAAACGTTTAATGTTTTAATTTTGTTTTAATAAATACGGCCGGGATGGTCACTCCATCCCACTTCCAAAAACTTCAAGAACTGTTTCCGGTTTCACTCCTTTTGGGGATTGTGTTGAGAGGGGGTGGCGGGTATCTCGGCCATATGGAAAGGGGCGACCGAATCGGTCCCCCCGAACGTATGGCCGAGTGCCTCGATCCCCCCGGGAAGCCATTTTGGGCGGGAGGCGCGTCTCAGCTGGTATGCCCGAAGCGGCGTAGCTGGGGCGCGCTCGTTCCCGCCCTAGAGTGGGCTGGCCTAGACACCGACGCAGCCAGCCACGCCCTCAGGGGCAGGCAGGGGCGGGTATACGCCCGCCCTGAAGACGGATAAAAAGGGACGCAAGACCAGAAGACATCCTCTTGTTCTTGTGCTCTGAAGCTGCACCTCCTCGCTGCACGTGAGCTCGGGACAGAACGAAGAGCCAATTTTGACCCACCCACCAGCCCCTGAAGACAGCCAGTTGTGTATAATAAAGTTGATTAATTTTGTTTGTTTGCGTTTACAGGTTGTAGTGCCATGTTGATTTTGAGTTAATAAAGAATGGTCGTTGTTGAGTACGTTTGCCATTAAAGATATTCAGTTTAGTGTTGAATTTTGATGTATGCTCTTTCGGTCATAGTGGCCAAGGTATTCTTAGGTTAATTTGCACTGTCGTATTTATTTTGGTAGGCGGTAAGGTCATGATCGGTGAGCACTAATTAGTAGATCCCTATGAGTGGGCGTCACCCAACACGGATGGGAGCGCTCGGGAGAGGTGGCCATTGGCCCCTCAATGGGGAGGCGGTCCCTTCTAAGGATGGGTCGCCGGAAGTAAAGGAAAGGCGGTCAAGGCCCCTTCCTTTGTAGGAGGGGTTACAGCCCCCTCCTGGGGAATTTCCCGGGGCCAGTGACATCTGCGACGGCAGATGCGGTAAGTTGTGTGGGGTTGGGATAAGGGCCACGATACCTTCTAGATACCTCACACGAGTATTCGAACGACCTTTAACTGGCGTCGAGTTTTAGGTGCCCCCGTCAAGTCAAGGGAAATTGGTAGTAGTTGCACTTGAGGTACGCCTCCGTGCTGTCGCCCATCCCAAGTGGGAGGGGTAAGTCTGGTTAGGGATCTTGACACCGGTTATGACCTTGCCGTTGGCCCTTAAACGTTAGGTTGTACAATTTCAATATGTCAAGAAATGTTTTGTAGGTTGCTAGTTCGGCTAGGAGAACCTCTGTATTAGAGAATCTGTTAAGGTTAGCCAAACATCGCAATATGGTAATGAAATTGTACATAACATGAAACGTTTAATGTTTTAATTTTGTTTTAATAAATACGGCCGGGATGGTCACTCCATCCCACTTCCAAAAACTTCAAGAACTGTTTCCGGTTTCACTCCTTTTGGGGATTGTGTTGAGAGGGGGTGGCGGGTATCTCGGCCATAGACTTTTTAAACCCTCACAGTGACCAAAATTGCCATTTTTACAGAGTTTTGCTTACTCAAAATCTTCAATTTTGACCAATTTCAGGCACAGAAATGATTTTAAACACACTTATTTTAGTTGAAAAAGTAATAATTCACATCCAACCGTCATTTAAAGTCAAAAGATTAAATGTTAAAATTTCATCAATATTGACCATTTTTTCAACGTTCGACTGGTCCGGGGTCATCGTTTTTCATCATAAAATGGATTTTTTGGACTCTACCAAAAAAGATTCAAAATGTCTTTTGGATCGGGTCTCATGTTGAATAACCACTTTTTAAACCCTCACAGTGACCAAAATTGCCATTTTTACAGAGTTTTGCTTACTCAAAATCTTCAATTTTGACCAATTTCAGGCACAGAAATGACTTTAAACACACTTATTTTAGTTGAAAAAGTAATAATTCACATCCAACCGTCATTTGAAAGTCAAAAGATTAAATGTTAAAATGTCATCAATATTGACCATTTTTTCAACGTTCGACTGGTCCGGGGTCATCGTTTTTCATCAGAAAATTGATTTTTTGGACTCTACCAAAAATGTTTCAAAATGTCATTTGGATCGGGCCTCATGTTGAATAACCACTTTTTAAACCCTCACAGTGACCAAAATTGCCATTTTTACAGAGTTTTGCTTACTCAAAATCTTCAATTTTGACCAATTTCAGGCACAGAAATGACTTTAAACACGCTTATTTTAGTTGAAAAAGTAATAATTCACATCCAACCGTCATTTAAAGTCAAAAGATTAAATGTAAAAATTTCATCAATATTGACCATTTTTTCAACGTTCGACTGGTCCGGGGTCATCGTTTTTCATCAGAAAATTGATTTTTTGGACTCTACCAAAAATGTTTCAAAATGTCATTTGGATCGGGCCTCATGTTGAATAACCACTTTTTAAACCCTCACAGTGACCAAAATTGCCATTTTTACAGAGTTTTGCTTACTCAAAATCTTCAATTTTGACCAATTTCAGGCACAGAAATGACTTTAAACACACTTATTTTAGTTGAAAAAGTAATAATTCACATCCAACCGTCATTTAAAGTCAAAAGATTAAATGTAAAAATTTCATCAATATTGACCATTTTTTCAACGTTCGACTGGTCCGGGGTCATCGTTTTTCATCAGAAAATTGATTTTTTGGACTCTACCAAAAATGATTCAAAATGTCATTTGGATCGGGCCTCATGTTGAATAACCACTTTTTAAACCCTCACAGTGACCAAAATTGCCATTTTTACAGAGTTTTGCTTACTCAAAATCTTCAATTTTGACCATTTTCAGGCACAGAAATGACTTTAAACACACTTATTTTAGTTGAAAAAGTAATAATTCACATCCAACCGTCATTTAAAGTCAAAAGATTAAATGTTAAAATGTCATCAATATTGACCATTTTTTCAACGTTCGACTGGTCCGGGGTCATCGTTTTTCATCAGAAAATTGATTTTTTGGACTCTACCAAAAATGTTTCAAAATGTCATTTGGATCGGGCCTCATGTTGAATAACCACTTTTTAAACCCTCACAGTGACCAAAATTGCCATTTTTACAGAGTTTTGCTTACTCAAAATCTTCAATTTTGACCAATTTCAGGCACAGAAATGACTTTAAACACGCTTATTTTAGTTGAAAAAGTAATAATTCACATCCAACCGTCATTTAAAGTCAAAAGATTAAATGTTAAAATTTCATCAATATTGACCATTTTTTCAACGTTCGACTGGTCCGGGGTCATCGTTTTTCATCAGAAAATTGATTTTTTGGACTCTACCAAAAATGTTTCAAAATGTCATTTGGATCGGGCCTCATGTTGAATAACCACTTTTTAAACCCTCACAGTGACCAAAATTGCCATTTTTACAGAGTTTTGCTTACTCAAAATCTTCAATTTTGACCAATTTCAGGCACAGAAATGACTTTAAACACACTTATTTTAGTTGAAAAAGTAATAATTCACATCCAACCGTCATTTAAAGTCAAAAGATTAAATGTTAAAATTTCATCAATATTGACCATTTTTTCAATGTTCGACTGGTCCGGGGTCATCGTTTTTCATCAGAAAATTGATTTTTTGGACTCTACCAAAAATGTTTCAAAATGTCATTTGGATCGGGCCTCATGTTGAATAACCACTTTTTAAACCCTCACAGTGACCAAAATTGCCATTTTTACAGAGTTTTGTTTACTCAAAATCTTCAATTTTGACCAATTTCAGGCACAGAAATGATTTTAAACACACTTATTTTAGTTGAAAAAGTAATAATTCACATCCAACCGTCATTTAAAGTCAAAAGATTAAATGTTAAAATTTCATCAATATTGACCATTTTTTCAACGTTCGACTGGTCCGGGGTCATCGTTTTTCATCAGAAAATTGATTTTTTGGACTCTACCAAAAAAGATTCAAAATGTTTTTTGGATCGGGTCTCATGTTGAATAACCACTTTTTAAACCCTCACAGTGACCAAAATTGCCATTTTTACAGAGTTTTGCTTACTCAAAATCTTCAATTTTGACCAATTTCAGGCACAGAAATGACTTTAAACACACTTATTTTAGTTGAAAAAGTAATAATTCACATCCAACCGTCATTTAAAGTCAAAAGATTAAATGTTAAAATTTCATCAATATTGACCATTTTTTCAACGTTCGACTGGTCCGGGGTCATCGTTTTTCATCAGAAAATTGATTTTTTGGACTCTACCAAAAATGTTTCAAAATGTCATTTGGATCGGGCCTCATGTTGAATAACCACTTTTTAAACCCTCACAGTGACCAAAATTGCCATTTTTACAGAGTTTTGCTTACTCAAAATCTTCAATTTTGACCAATTTCAGGCACAGAAATGACTTTAAACACGCTTATTTTAGTTGAAAAAGTAATAATTCACATCCAACCGTCATTTAAAGTCAAAAGATTAAATGTAAAAATTTCATCAATATTGACCATTTTTTCAACGTTCGACTGGTCCGGGGTCATCGTTTTTCATCAGAAAATTGATTTTTTTGGACTCTACCAAAAATGTTTCAAAATGTCATTTGGATCGGGCCTCATGTTGAATAACCACTTTTTAAACCCTCACAGTGACCAAAATTGCCATTTTTACAGAGTTTTGCTTACTCAAAATCTTCAATTTTGACCAATTTCAGGCACAGAAATGACTTTAAACACACTTATTTTAGTTGAAAAAGTAATAATTCACATCCAACCGTCATTTAAAGTCAAAAGATTAAATGTAAAAATTTCATCAATATTGACCATTTTTTCAACGTTCGACTGGTCCGGGGTCATCGTTTTTCATCAGAAAATTGATTTTTTGGACTCTACCAAAAATGTTTCAAAATGTCATTTGGATCGGGCCTCATGTTGAATAACCACTTTTTAAACCCTCACAGTGACCAAAATTGCCATTTTTACAGAGTTTTGCTTACTCAAAATCTTCAATTTTGACCAATTTCAGGCACAGAAATGATTTTAAACACACTTATTTTAGTTGAAAAAGTAATAATTCACATCCAACCGTCATTTAAAGTCAAAAGATTAAATGTTAAAATTTCATCAATATTGACCATTTTTTCAACGTTTGACTGGTCCGGGGTCATCGTTTTTCATCAGAAAATTGATTTTTTGGACTCTACCAAAAAAGATTCAAAATGTTTTTTGGATCGGGTCTCATGTTGAATAACCACTTTTTAAACCCTCACAGTGACCAAAATTGCCATTTTTACAGAGTTTTGCTTACTCAAAATCTTCAATTTTGACCAATTTCAGGCACAGAAATGACTTTAAACACACTTATTTTAGTTGAAAAAGTAATAATTCACATCCAACCGTCATTTAAAGTCAAAAGATTAAATGTTAAAATTTCATCAATATTGACCATTTTTTCAACGTTCGACTGGTCCGGGGTCATCGTTTTTCATCAGAAAATTGATTTTTTGGACTCTACCAAAAATGATTCAAAATGTCATTTGGATCGGGCCTCATGTTGAATAACCACTTTTTAAACCCTCACAGTGACCAAAATTGCCATTTCTACAGAGTTTTGCTTACTCAAAATCTTAAATTTTGACCAATTTCAGGCACAGAAATGACTTTAAACACACTTATTTTAGTTGAAAAAGTAATAATTCACATCCAACCGTCATTTAAAGTCAAAAGATTAAATGTTAAATTTTCATCAATATTGACCATTTTTTCAACGTTCGACTGGTCCGGGGTCATCGTTTTTCATCAGATAATGGATTTTTTGGACTCTACCAAAAATGTTTCAAAATGTCATTTGGATCGGGCCTCATGTTGAATAACCACTTTTTAAACCCTCACAGTGACCAAAATTGCCATTTTTACAGAGTTTTGCTTACTCAAAACTTAAATTTTGACCAATTTCAGGCACAGAAATGACTTTAAACACACTTATTTTAGTTGAAAAAGTAATAATTCACATCCAACCGTCATTTAAAGTCAAAAGATTAAATGTTAAAATTTCATCAATATTGACCATTTTTTCAACGTTCGACTGGTCCGCGAGGTCATCGTTTTTCATCAGATAATGGATTTTTTGGACTCTACCAAAAATGTTTCAAAATGTCTTTTGGATCGGGCCTCATGTTGAATAACCACTTTTTAAACCCTCACAGTGACCAAAATTGCCATTTTTACAGAGTTTTGCTTACTCAAAATCTTCAATTTTGACCAATTTCAGGCACAGAAATAACTTTAAACACACTTATTTTAGTTGAAAAAGTAATAATTCACATCCAACCGTCATTTAAAGTCAAAAGATTAAATGTTAAAATTTCATCAATATTGACCATTTTTTCAACGTTCGACTGGTCCGGGGTCATCGTTTTTCATCAGAAAATGGATTTTTTGGACTCTACCAAAAAAGATTCAAAATGTCTTTTGGATCGGGTCTCATGTTGAATAACCACTTTTTAAACCCTCACAGTGACCAAAATTGCCATTTTTACAGAGTTTTGCTTACTCAAAATCTTAAATTTTGACCAATTTCAGGCACAGAAATGACTTTAAACACACTTATTTTAGTTGAAAAAGTAATAATTCACATCCAACCATCATTTAAAGTCAAAAGATTAAATGTTAAAATTTCATCAATATTGACCATTTTTTCAACGTTCGACTGGTCCGGGGTCATCGTTTTTCATCAGAAAATTGATTTTTTGGACTCTACCAAAAATGTTTCAAAATGTCATTTGGATCGGGCCTCATGTTGAATAACCACTTTTTAAACCCTCACAGTGACCAAAATTTCCATTTTTACAGAGTTTTGCTTACTCAAAATCTTCAATTTTGACCAATTTCAGGCACAGAAATGACTTTAAACACACTTATTTTAATTGAAAAAGTAATAATTCACATCCAACCGTCATTTAAAGTCAAAAGATTAAATGTAAAAATTTCATCAATATTGACCATTTTTTCAATGTTCGACTGGTCCGGGGTCATCGTTTTTCATCAGAAAATTGATTTTTTGGACTCTACCAAAAATGTTTCAAAATGTCATTTGGATCGGGCCTCATGTTGAATAACCACTTTTTAAACCCTCACAGTGACCAAAATTGCCATTTTTACAGAGTTTTGCTTACTCAAAATCTTAAATTTTGACCAATTTCAGGCACAGAAATGACTTTAAACACACTTATTTTAGTTGAAAACGTAATATTTCACATCCAACCGTCATTTAAAGTCAAAAGATTAAATGTTAAAATTTCATCAATATTGACCATTTTTTCAACGTTCGACTGGTCCGGGGTCATCGTTTTTCATCAGAAAATGGATTTTTTGGACTCTACCAAAAAAGATTCAAAATGTCTTTTGGATCGGGTCTCATGTTGAATAACCACTTTTTAAACCCTCACAGTGAACAAAATTGCCATTTTTACAGAGTTTTGCTTACTCAAAATCTTCAATTTTGACCAATTTCAGGCACAGAAATGACTTTAAACACACTTATTTTAGTTGAAAAAGTAATAATTCACATCCAACTGTCATTTAAAGTCAAAAGATTAAATGTTAAAATTTCATCAATATTGACCATTTTTTCAACGTTCGACTGGTCCGGGGTCATCGTTTTTCATCAGAAAATGGATTTTTTGGACTCTACCAAAAAAGATTCAAAATGTCTTTTGGATCGGGCCTCATGTTGAATAACCACTTTTTAAACCCTCACAGTGACCAAAATTGCCATTTTTACAGAGTTTTGCTTACTCAAAATCTTCAATTTTGACCAATTTCAGGCACAGAAATAACTTTAAACACACTTATTTTAGTTGAAAAAGTAATAATTCACATCCAACCGTCATTTAAAGTCCAAAGATTAAATGTTAAAATTTCATCAATATTGACCATTTTTTCAACGTTCGACTGGTCCGGGGTCATCGTTTTTCATCAGAAAATTGATTTTTTGGACTCTACCAAAAAAGATTCAAAATGTCTTTTGGATCGGGTCTCATGTTGAATAACCACTTTTTAAACCCTCACAGTGACCAAAATTGCCATTTTTACAGAGTTTTGCTTACTCAAAATCTTCAATTTTGACCAATTTCAGGCACAGAAATGACTTTAAACACACTTATTTTAGTTGAAAAAGTAATAATTCACATCCAACCGTCATTTGAAGTCTAAAGATTAAATGTTAAAATTTCATCAATATTGACCATTTTTTCAACGTTCGACTGGTCCGGGGTCATCGTTTTTCATCAGAAAATTGATTTTTTGGACTCTACCAAAAATGATTCAAAATGTCATTTGGATCGGGCCTCATGTTGAATAACCACTTTTTAAACCCTCACAGTGACCAAAATTGCCATTTTTACAGAGTTTTGCTTACTCAAAATCTTCAATTTTGACCAATTTCAGGCACAGAAATGACTTTAAACACACTTATTTTAGTTGAAAAAGTAATATTTCACATCCAACCGTCATTTAAAGTCAAAAGATTAAATGTTAAAATTTCATCAATATTGACCATTTTTTCAACGTTCGACTGGTCCGGGGTCATCGTTTTTCATCAGAAAATGGATTTTTTGGACTCTACCAAAAAAGATTCAAAATGTCTTTTGGATCGGGTCTCATGTTGAATAACCACTTTTTAAACCCTCACAGTGAACAAAATTGCCATTTTTACAGAGTTTTGCTTACTCAAAATCTTCAATTTTGACCAATTTCAGGCACAGAAATGACTTTAAACACACTTATTTTAGTTGAAAAAGTAATAATTCACATCCAACCGACATTTAAAGTCAAAAGATTAAATGTTAAAATTTCATCAATATTGACCATTTTTTCAACGTTCGACTGGTCCGAGGTCATCCTTTTTCATCAGAAAATTGATTTTTTGGACTGTACCAAAAATGATTCAAAATGTCATTTGGATCGGGCCTCATGTTGAATAACTGGAAAGGGGCGACCGAATCGGTCCCCCCGAACGTATGGCCGAGTGCCTCGATCCCCCCGGGAAGCCATTTTGGGCGGGAGGCGCGTCTCAGCTGGTATGCCCGAAGCGGCGTAGCTGGGGCGCGCTCGTTCCCGCCCTAGAGTGGGCTGGCCTAGACACCGACGCAGCCAGCCACGCCCTCAGGGGCAGGCAGGGGCGGGTATACGCCCGCCCTGAAGACGGATAAAAAGGGACGCAAGACCAGAAGACATCCTCTTGTTCTTGTGCTCTGAAGCTGCACCTCCTCGCTGCACGTGAGCTCGGGACAGAACGAAGAGCCAATTTTGAGCGTTTTAATCTTTCTTTTTGTCTTCTAGATACTTCGTCTGAAAGATGCCCAAGAAAGGCGCGAAGAGAATGTCGACTGACCAGTTGGTTCGGGCCCTCATGAAGGACATGTCCGAAATTAAGAAGCGGTTGGCGGAGCGAGACGGCGAGGAGGGATCGGGGCGTCCACCGGCCGGAGGGAAGCCAAAGAGGCCGAGAAGGGGGCCGGTCGGGGGAGACGTCCCGGTTCCCTGTTCCCCGCTCGAGGCGCCAGCCCCGGTACCGGCCCCGGTACCGGATGAGGGGAATCCGATTCCCGTGGTAGTCACCCCGACGTCTGCCGAAGATATGCCTCCCGAGTTGGCGGCACAGTTAGCAGCATGGTTGGGGGACGGTAATGGGGGCGCCATGGCTACCGAAGCGCAAGCACTCATAAAGCAGTTGCGCGAGAAACGTGATACAGCCAAGGTGCCCGCGCCGGATGCGGCGATAGACAAGCCACGAGGGACGGAAGCAGCGTCCGGTGCAGGTAAGCGGCCATTGCCGATTGCAAGGGATGAGTCAACACCCTCTCGTAGAGAAAAATTGGGGCAACATGTTCCTTTGCCAATAAAGGAAAAGATTTGGGCGGGGGAATACGTTAACATTTTCTCCCTGCTCGTTGATCACTATGAGGTCGAAACTGTTAAGGGTCAAAAGGATCTGATGCATCCGAGTGTTTGGCGCGCAAAAATGGCCGCCTTTAAAGTGAATGAAAATATTGGTAACTGGGGTAATGCTTGGGGAATTTTTACGGCAATTTTGGGGGAACGTAGGCCTGATTTGCTCCCTGAATTTCCAGTATATCAGTCACGAATTATGGGGTACTCGACATCACACCAAGGTAACCAATGGTTTTGTTATGACAACCTTTTCAGGAAAGCGATGGAGCATAACAAAAGTTTAACCTGGGACTGTTACGATTCTTTAACATGGAATAAGATGAAAGAGTCGGGGATGTTGAAAGTGCCGTTGGTGGGGAGTGCTGTTAGTGAGTCCTCCCGCCAAAATGGGGGGACGCCCTTTCGGTCGGGTACGGGTACAGACGATTACCCGAGACCCGCCGGCAATACAGGGAAGAGGGGGTTCTGTTTCAATTTCAACAGAAGCAAATGTACTAGGCCCCCGGGATCTTGTAAGTTCAAACACGAATGTAGTGGTTGTGGGGCACCCCATCCTGAGTCCTCGTGCAGAGCCAAATCGGGTGAAAATGGGGGTAGAGGGGGCGCCAAACAGGTCTAATATAGTCCGAGGGGCGCCTTTACCAACCCCGATTGATACCCTGGCGATGATTCCCTGGCTCAGCGAATACCCAGATCGTACTTCTGCTGGGGTGCTACGAAACGGTTTTTCATATGGTTTCCGCATCCCGGTGGGTAACTTTCAGGGTGTCGGGACGTGCAAAAATCAACTTTCCGTCTTGCAGCATACTACTGTAGTACAGGATAAGATCCGGAAAGAGGTTACCCGAGGTCGGGTTGCCGGCCCGTTTCCTGTCCCCCCGGTGCCGAACTTTGTTTGTTCTCCTTTAGGGGTGGTCCCCAAGAAGGACCCGGGTGAGTTTCGATTGATTCACAATTTATCAGCCCCTCATGGCCTTTCTGTAAACGATGCAATTAATCCAGAAATGTGTTCGGTGCGGTACGCATCATTCGATGAGGCCGTAGCCATTTTGAATCGCCTGGGGCCCGGGACGCTGATGGCGAAATCAGATATCGAGTCAGCGTTCCGTTTGCTCCCGGTATACCCGGAAGACCAACGTTTGTTGGGATTCATGTTTCAAGGTTTGTATTACATGGACAGGTGTATGCCGATGGGGTGCTCGATATCTTGTGCTTATTTCGAGAAATTCAGTAGTTTTCTGCAATGGGTTTACACGAAGAAAACAGGTTTTCGGAATGTGATGCATTACCTCGATGACTTTCTGTTCCTTGGGGCCGCTGGGGATGATGAATGTGCCCGGGCCTTGACTGAATTTTGTGTTTTAATGAATCAATTTGGCGTGCCGTTGGCACCAGGTAAAACTGTGGGTCCCACGACTTGCCTCGAGTTCCTCGGGATCGAGTTGGACTCTAGTGAGGGTTGTTTTCGTTTACCAGCTTCCAAAGTATCGAAATTCAAGACAGCCCTGCAAATGTGTATCACTGCATCTAAAGTTACGCTGCATCAATTGCAGCAATTGGTGGGGAAGTTGAATTTTGCCTTAAGGGTGATCCCGATGGCCCGCCCCTTCTCCCGTTCGATTGCACAGGCGATGGTCGGCCTAAAGGAGGGTCACCATCGCACGAGGTTATCGGCCGAGGTCCGCCAAGACATGCGTATTTGGTTAGCATTTTTGGCGGATTTCAATGGTCGAGTCGTCTGGAACAAACCGGCCTTGTCCTCTGAAGAGCTTGGTCTATGGACGGATTCAGCGGGAAGCATGGGTTTCGGCGCCATCTTCGGCACAAAATGGTCGGCACAAAAGTGGCCAACATGGTGGCACGATGAGGGGCTGACGAGTAATATTGCTTTCCTTGAGCTATTTCCTATTTTGGTGGCCCTCAGATCCTGGCCCGATGGATTCAAAAATCATTCTGTCATATTTTGGTCTGACAATATGACCGTTGTAGAATGCATCAATAGTCAGGCAGCACGTTGTAAAATGATTTTGAGGCTGCTTAAAGAAATTGTCTTACTGTGTATGCAACTGAACGTGGTATTCAGAGCAAAACATGTCCCGGGGGTGATGAATCAGGCTGCTGATGCACTGTCTCGTTTTCAAATGCAGGCTTTCTCGGGTTTCCTTCCCTCAGCGGACCCCGAGCCAGCACCCTTTCCCGAAGCTCTCTGGTCTCTCGGTGCCCCGAACTTCGTTACCTCGTGGGAGAGAGTCTAGCACCAAGGACGAGGAAGGCATACGAAGGGGCGTTTCGGGCTTATTTGGCCTTTTTGGGGACTGAGAGAGGGGGACTTTGGGGGCATGAGGATTGGGTAGTACATTTTCTGATGTCCTTGCGTAAGGCTGGGAAGTCGGTGGCTACAGCCCAGAGGCATCGTGCTGCCATCTCCTTTGTTGCCAGGGCTCATAATATCCAGGACCCGACAGCGTCTTTTGCTGTACAGAAAGCGCTGCGTGGGTGGCAACGCCTTGAGGGTCGCAGAGTAGATGAGAGGCGCCCGATAGGTCTGGATAGGTTGTCCCAGTTGCTGGCCACACTCCCCGACATATGCTCGTCTCAGTTCGAGGCCTGTTTGTTCCGAGCCGCTTTTACGCTTGCGTTTCACGGGGCTATGAGGATAAGTGAGCTGGTGGCAAGGAGCAAGCGGGATGTGGCGGGGGGTTTGTGCCGGGAACACGTTCAGATCAGGGGTGAGACTATGACGGTATCCTTTGTCAAGTCAAAAACCGATCAAAGTGGGGTGGGAGACTGCATAGTCATTCGCAGGATTCCAGGGTCTTCCATGTGTCCGGTGAGGTGTTTAGAGGATTACCTAGCACGAAGGGTGGCATCATGGGGGGGGACAATGTTGAGACACGCGGACGCCACCCCACTGACAAAGTTTCAGTTTCAGCGGGTGCTCGCGATGTCGATTACCGCAGCGGGCTTGGACCCGGGTGAGTTTGGGACCCATTCCTTTCGGATAGGGGCTGCCACTGAAGCTGCAGCCAGGGGTCTTAATGTGGAACAAGTAAAACGAGTGGGGCGTTGGTCCTCCAATTGTTATAAGAGGTATGTGCGGTTGCACATGTTGTGAAGCTGTAATAATGTACTCACGCTTCTTGTCTTTTGTTTGGTTTTCAGTTACGCAAGCCTTCGAGGCGGGGCGGACTATGCAGTCGACCCAACACCGGGCCAGCGGTCAGACATCACCGGCTGTGAGAAAGGAGGTGTGGGTCGTGGGCCACTCATACGTGAGGCGTGCCGCAGACGTATTCGAAGCAGGTGACATGATTCACGTAGCTGGGGAATACGGGTACAGGATGTCCTTCTACGGAAGGGGCGGTCTCTGTATTGACCAGTTTCAGGCTTACTTTGAGGGTTTGTTAGGGCGGATGAGGTCACCGCCGTCTATAGTCATAGTACATTTAGGGGGCAATGATTTGGTCACCACCGGTAGACGACTTCTCCTGGAGGCAATGCTTTCCACTGTAAGTTGGTTGGCGAGGAAAGTTCCGGGGTGCATAATTGCGTGGTCTCATATGATCCCACGAAAAGTGTGGCGGGGGGCTATTTCGATCCCTGCTTTGAACCATTCTGTTAGGAAACTTAATAACAAAATGGGTAGGTTGTTCCGTTCCAGGACATTGCATTCTATCTCGCACGGTTGTATTAATGATGACAGTATGTATCTGGGGGATGGTGTGCATTTGTCTCGGGTGGGAAATGAGTTACTCATAGGAGATTTCTTAGCATGGTTAAAAACGTTGGAACATGACCTTTAGCTAGGAGTTTTGTGGGGGGCCCGGATAGCCGGTCAACTATCCGGGCCTGTGGCGGTAAGGTCATGATCGGTGAGCACTAATTAGTAGATCCCTATGAGTGGGCGTCACCCAACACGGATGGGAGCGCTCGGGAGAGGTGGCCATTGGCCCCTCAATGGGGAGGCGGTCCCTTCTAAGGATGGGTCGCCGGAAGTAAAGGAAAGGCGGTCAAGGCCCCTTCCTTTGTAGGAGGGGTTACAGCCCCCTCCTGGGGAATTTCCCGGGGCCAGTGACATCTGCGACGGCAGATGCGGTAAGTTGTGTGGGGTTGGGATAAGGGCCACGATACCTTCTAGATACCTCACACGAGTATTCGAACGACCTTTAACTGGCGTCGAGTTTTAGGTGCCCCCGTCAAGTCAAGGGAAATTGGTAGTAGTTGCACTTGAGGTACGCCTCCGTGCTGTCGCCCATCCCAAGTGGGAGGGGTAAGTCTGGTTAGGGATCTTGACACCGGTTATGACCTTGCCGTTGGCCCTTAAACGTTAGGTTGTACAATTTCAATATGTCAAGAAATGTTTTGTAGGTTGCTAGTTCGGCTAGGAGAACCTCTGTATTAGAGAATCTGTTAAGGTTAGCCAAACATCGCAATATGGTAATGAAATTGTACATAACATGAAACGTTTAATGTTTTAATTTTGTTTTAATAAATACGGCCGGGATGGTCACTCCATCCCACTTCCAAAAACTTCAAGAACTGTTTCCGGTTTCACTCCTTTTGGGGATTGTGTTGAGAGGGGGTGGCGGGTATCTCGGCCATATGGAAAGGGGCGACCGAATCGGTCCCCCCGAACGTATGGCCGAGTGCCTCGATCCCCCCGGGAAGCCATTTTGGGCGGGAGGCGCGTCTCAGCTGGTATGCCCGAAGCGGCGTAGCTGGGGCGCGCTCGTTCCCGCCCTAGAGTGGGCTGGCCTAGACACCGACGCAGCCAGCCACGCCCTCAGGGGCAGGCAGGGGCGGGTATACGCCCGCCCTGAAGACGGATAAAAAGGGACGCAAGACCAGAAGACATCCTCTTGTTCTTGTGCTCTGAAGCTGCACCTCCTCGCTGCACGTGAGCTCGGGACAGAACGAAGAGCCAATTTTGACCCACCCACCAGCCCCTGAAGACAGCCAGTTGTGTATAATAAAGTTGATTAATTTTGTTTGTTTGCGTTTACAGGTTGTAGTGCCATGTTGATTTTGAGTTAATAAAGAATGGTCGTTGTTGAGTACGTTTGCCATTAAAGATATTCAGTTTAGTGTTGAATTTTGATGTATGCTCTTTCGGTCATAGTGGCCAAGGTATTCTTAGGTTAATTTGCACTGTCGTATTTATTTTGGTAGGCGGTAAGGTCATGATCGGTGAGCACTAATTAGTAGATCCCTATGAGTGGGCGTCACCCAACACGGATGGGAGCGCTCGGGAGAGGTGGCCATTGGCCCCTCAATGGGGAGGCGGTCCCTTCTAAGGATGGGTCGCCGGAAGTAAAGGAAAGGCGGTCAAGGCCCCTTCCTTTGTAGGAGGGGTTACAGCCCCCTCCTGGGGAATTTCCCGGTGCCAGTGACATCTGCGACGGCAGATGCGGTAAGTTGTGTGGGGTTGGGATAAGGGCCACGATACCTTCTAGATACCTCACACGAGTATTCGAACGACCTTTAACTGGCGTCGAGTTTTAGGTGCCCCCGTCAAGTCAAGGGAAATTGGTAGTAGTTGCACTTGAGGTACGCCTCCGTGCTGTCGCCCATCCCAAGTGGGAGGGGTAAGTCTGGTTAGGGATCTTGACACCGGTTATGACCTTGCCGTTGGCCCTTAAACGTTAGGTTGTACAATTTCAATATGTCAAGAAATGTTTTGTAGGTTGCTAGTTCGGCTAGGAGAACCTCTGTATTAGAGAATCTGTTAAGGTTAGCCAAACATCGCAATATGGTAATGAAATTGTACATAACATGAAACGTTTAATGTTTTAATTTTGTTTTAATAAATACGGCCGGGATGGTCACTCCATCCCACTTCCAAAAACTTCAAGAACTGTTTCCGGTTTCACTCCTTTTGGGGATTGTGTTGAGAGGGGGTGGCGGGTATCTCGGCCATAGACTTTTTAAACCCTCACAGTGACCAAAATTGCCATTTTTACAGAGTTTTGCTTACTCAAAATCTTCAATTTTGACCAATTTCAGGCACAGAAATGACTTTAAACACACTTATTTTAGTTGAAAAAGTAATAATTCACATCCAACCATCATTTAAAGTCAAAAGATTAAATGTTAAAATTTCATCAATATTGACCATTTTTTCAACGTTCGACTGGTCCGGGGTCATCATTTTTCATCAGAAAATTGATTTTTTGGACTCTACCAAAAAAGATTCAAAATGTCTTTTGGATCGGGCCTCGTGTTGAATAACCACTTTTTAAACCCTCACAGTGACCAAAATTGCCATTTTTACAGAGTTTTGCTTACTCAAAATCTTCAATTTTGACCAATTTCAGGCACAGAAATAACTTTAAACACACTTATTTTAGTTGAAAAAGTAATAATTCACATCCAACCGTCATTTAAAGTCAAAAGATTAAATGTTAAAATTTCATCAATATTGACCATTTTTTCAACGTTCGACTGGTCCGGGGTCATCGTTTTTCATCAGAAAATGGATTTTTTGGACTCTACCAAAAAAGATTTAAAATGTCTTTTGGATCGGGTCTCATGTTGAATAACCACTTTTTAAACCCTCACAGTGACCAAAATTGCCATTTTTACAGAGTTTTGCTTACTCAAAATCTTCAATTTTGACCAATTTCAGGCACAGAAATGACTTTAAACACACTTATTTTAGTTGAAAAAGTAATAATTCACATCCAACCGTCATTTAAAGTCAAAAGATTAAATGTTAAAATTTCATCAATATTGACCATTTTCTCAACGTTCGACTGGTCCGGGGTCATCGTTTTTCATCAGAAAATTGATTTTTTGGACTCTACCAAAAATGATTCAAAATGTCATTTGGATCGGGCCTCATGTTGAATAACCACTTTTTAAACCCTCACAGTTACCAAAATTGCCATTTTTACAGAGTTTTGCTTACTCAAAATCTTCAATTTTGACCAATTTCAGGCACAGAAATGACTTTAAACACACTTATTTTAGTTGAAAAAGTAATAATTCACATCCAACCGTCATTTAAAGTCAAAAGATTAAATGTTAAAATTTCATCAATATTGACCATTTTTTCAACGTTCGACTGGTCCGGGGTCATCGTTTTTCATCAGAAAATGGATTTTTTGGACTCTACCAAAAAAGATTCAAAATGTCTTTTGGATCGGGTCTCATGTTGAATAACCACTTTTTAAACCCTCACAGTGACCAAAATTGCCATTTTTACAGAGTTTTGCTTACTCAAAATCTTACATTTTGACCAATTTCAGGCACAGAAATGACTTTAAACACACTTATTTTAGTTGAAAAAGTAATAATTCACATCCAACCGTCATTTAAAGTCAAAAGATTAAATGTTAAAATTTCATCAATATTGACCATTTTTTCAACGTTCGACTGGTCCGGGGTCATCGTTTTTCATCAGAAAATTGATTTTTTGGACTCTACCAAAAAAGATTCAAAATGTCTTTTGGATCGGGCCTCATGTTGAATAACCACTTTTTAAACCCTCACAGTGACCAAAATTGCCATTTTTACAGAGTTTTGCTTACTCAAAATCTTCAATTTTGACCAATTTCAGGCACAGAAATAACTTTAAACACACTTATTTTAGTTGAAAAAGTAATAATTCACATCCAACCGTCATTTAAAGTCAAAAGATTAAATGTTAAAATTTCATCAATATTGACCATTTTTTCAACGTTCGACTGGTCCGGGGTCATCGTTTTTCATCAGAAAATGGATTTTTTGGACTCTACCAAAAAAGATTCAAAATGTCTTTTGGATCGGGTCTCATGTTGAATAACCAGTTTTTAAACCCTCACAGTGACCAAAATTGCCATTTTTACAGAGTTTTGCTTACTCAAAATCTTCAATTGTTACCAATTTCAGGCACAGAAATGACTTTAAACACACTTATTTTAGTTGAAAAAGTAATAATTCACATCCAACCGTCATTTAAAGTCAAAAGATTAAATGTTAAAATTTCATCAATATTGACCATTTTTTCAACGTTCGACTGGTCCGGGGTCATCGTTTTTCATCAGAAAATGGATTTTTTGGACTCTACCAAAAAAGATTCAAAATGTCTTTTGGATCGGGTCTCATGTTGAATAACCACTTTTTAAACCCTCACAGTGACCAAAATTGCCATTTTTACAGAGTTTTGCTTACTCAAAATCTTCAATTTTGACCAATTTCAGGCACAGAAATGACTTTAAACACACTTATTTTAGTTGAAAAAGTAATAATTCACATCCAACCGTCATTTAAAGTCAAAAGATTAAATGTTAAAATTTCATCAATATTGACCATTTTTTCAACGTTCGACTGGTCCGGGGTCATCGTTTTTCATCAGAAAATTGATTTTTTGGACTCTACCAAAAATGTTTCAAAATGTCATTTGGATCGGGCCTCATGTTGAATAACCACTTTTTAAACCCTCACAGTGACCAAAATTGCCATTTTTACAGAGTTTTGCTTACTCAAAATCTTCAATTTTGACCAATTTCAGGCACAGAAATGACTTTAAACACGCTTATTTTAGTTGAAAAAGTAATAATTCACATCCAACCGTCATTTAAAGTCAAAAGATTAAATGTAAAAATGTCATCAATATTGACCATTTTTTCAACGTTCGACTGGTCCGTGGTCACTGTTTTTCATCAGAAAATTGATTTTTTGGACTCTACCAAAAATGTTTCAAAATGTCATTTGGATCGGGCCTCATGTTGAATAACCACTTTTTAAACCCTCACAGTGACCAAAATTGCCATTTTTACAGAGTTTTGCTTACTCAAAATCTTCAATTTTGACCAATTTCAGGCACAGAAATGACTTTAAACACACTTATTTTAGTTGAAAAAGTAATAATTCACATCCAACCGTCATTTAAAGTCAAAAGATTAAATGTAAAAATTTCATCAATATTGACCATTTTTTCAACGTTCGACTGGTCCGGGGTCATCGTTTTTCATCAGAAAATTGATTTTTTGGACTCTACCAAAAATGTTTCAAAATGTCATTTGGATCGGGCCTCATGTTGAATAACCACTTTTTAAACCCTCACAGTGACCAAAATTGCCATTTTTACAGAGTTTTGCTTACTCAAAATCTTCAATTTTGACCAATTTCAGGCACAGAAATGACTTTAAACACACTTATTTTAGTTGAAAAAGTAATAATTCACATCCAACCGTCATTTAAAGTCAAAAGATTAAATGTTAAAATTTCATCAATATTGACCATTTTTTCAATGTTCGACTGGTCCGGGGTCATCGTTTTTCATCAGAAAATTGATTTTTTGGACTCTACCAAAAATGTTTCAAAATGTCATTTGGATCGGGCCTCATGTTGAATAACCACTTTTTAAACCCTCACAGTGACCAAAATTGCCATTTTTACAGAGTTTTGTTTACTCAAAATCTTCAATTTTGACCAATTTCAGGCACAGAAATGATTTTAAACACACTTATTTTAGTTGAAAAAGTAATAATTCACATCCAACCGTCATTTAAAGTCAAAAGATTAAATGTTAAAATTTCATCAATATTGACCATTTTTTCAACGTTCGACTGGTCCGGGGTCATCGTTTTTCATCAGAAAATTGATTTTTTGGACTCTACCAAAAAAGATTCAAAATGTTTTTTGGATCGGGTCTCATGTTGAATAACCACTTTTTAAACCCTCACAGTGACCAAAATTGCCATTTTTACAGAGTTTTGCTTACTCAAAATCTTCAATTTTGACCAATTTCAGGCACAGAAATGACTTTAAACACACTTATTTTAGTTGAAAAAGTAATAATTCACATCCAACCGTCATTTAAAGTCAAAAGATTAAATGTTAAAATTTCATCAATATTGACCATTTTTTCAACGTTCGACTGGTCCGGGGTCATCGTTTTTCATCAGAAAATTGATTTTTTGGACTCTACCAAAAATGTTTCAAAATGTCATTTGGATCGGGCCTCATGTTGAATAACCACTTTTTAAACCCTCACAGTGACCAAAATTGCCATTTTTACAGAGTTTTGCTTACTCAAAATCTTCAATTTTGACCAATTTCAGGCACAGAAATGACTTTAAACACGCTTATTTTAGTTGAAAAAGTAATAATTCACATCCAACCGTCATTTAAAGTCAAAAGATTAAATGTAAAAATTCATCAATATTGACCATTTTTTCAACGTTCGACTGGTCCGGGGTCATCGTTTTTCATCAGAAAATGGATTTTTTGGACTCTACCAAAAAAGATTCAAAATGTCTTTTGGATCAGGTCTCATGTTGAATAACCACTTTTTAAACCCTCACAGTGACCAAAATTGCCATTTTTACAGAGTTTTGCTTACTCAAAATCTTCAATTTTGACCAATTTCAGGCACAGAAATGACTTTAAACACACTTATTTTAGTTGAAAAAGTAATAATTCACATCCAACCGTCATTTGAAAGTCAAAAGATTAAATGTTAAAATTTCATCAATATTGACCATTTTTTCAACGTTCGACTGGTCCGGGGTCATCGTTTTTCATCAGAAAATTGATTTTTTGGACTCTACCAAAAATGTTTCAAAATGTCATTTGGATCGGGCCTCATGTTGAATAACCACTTTTTAAACCCTCACAGTGACCAAAATTGCCATTTTTACAGAGTTTTGCTTACTCAAAATCTTCAATTTTGACCAATTTCAGGCACAGAAATGACTTTAAACACGCTTATTTTAGTTGAAAAAGTAATAATTCACATCCAACCGTCATTTAAAGTCAAAAGATTAAATGTAAAAATTTCATCAATATTGACCATTTTTTCAACGTTCGACTGGTCCGGGGTCATCGTTTTTCATCAGAAAATTGATTTTTTGGACTCTACCAAAAATGTTTCAAAATGTCATTTGGATCGGGCCTCATGTTGAATAACCACTTTTTAAACCCTCACAGTGACCAAAATTGCCATTTTTACAGAGTTTTGCTTACTCAAAATCTTCAATTTTGACCAATTTCAGGCACAGAAATGACTTTAAACACACTTATTTTAGTTGAAAAAGTAATAATTCACATCCAACCGTCATTTAAAGTCAAAAGATTAAATGTAAAAATTTCATCAATATTGACCATTTTTTCAACGTTCGACTGGTCCGGGGTCATCGTTTTTCATCAGAAAATTGATTTTTTGGACTCTACCAAAAATGTTTCAAAATGTCATTTGGATCGGGCCTCATGTTGAATAACCACTTTTTAAACCCTCACAGTGACCAAAATTGCCATTTTTACAGAGTTTTGCTTACTCAAAATCTTCAATTTTGACCAATTTCAGGCACAGAAATGACTTTAAACACACTTATTTTAGTTGAAAAAGTAATAATTCACATCCAACCGTCATTTAAAGTCAAAAGATTAAATGTTAAAATTTCATCAATATTGACCATTTTTTCAATGTTCGACTGGTCCGGGGTCATCGTTTTTCATCAGAAAATTGATTTTTTGGACTCTACCAAAAATGTTTCAAAATGTCATTTGGATCGGGCCTCATGTTGAATAACCACTTTTTAAACCCTCACAGTGACCAAAATTGCCATTTTTACAGAGTTTTGTTTACTCAAAATCTTCAATTTTGACCAATTTCAGGCACAGAAATGATTTTAAACACACTTATTTTAGTTGAAAAAGTAATAATTCACATCCAACCGTCATTTAAAGTCAAAAGATTAAATGTTAAAATTTCATCAATATTGACCATTTTTTCAACGTTCGACTGGTCCGGGGTCATCGTTTTTCATCAGAAAATTGATTTTTTGGACTCTACCAAAAAAGATTCAAAATGTTTTTTGGATCGGGTCTCATGTTGAATAACCACTTTTTAAACCCTCACAGTGACCAAAATTGCCATTTTTACAGAGTTTTGCTTACTCAAAATCTTCAATTTTGACCAATTTCAGGCACAGAAATGACTTTAAACACACTTATTTTAGTTGAAAAAGTAATAATTCACATCCAACCGTCATTTAAAGTCAAAAGATTAAATGTTAAAATTTCATCAATATTGACCATTTTTTCAACGTTCGACTGGTCCGGGGTCATCGTTTTTCATCAGAAAATTGATTTTTTGGACTCTACCAAAAATGTTTCAAAATGTCATTTGGATCGGGCCTCATGTTGAATAACCACTTTTTAAACCCTCACAGTGACCAAAATTGCCATTTTTACAGAGTTTTGCTTACTCAAAATCTTCAATTTTGACCAATTTCAGGCACAGAAATGACTTTAAACACGCTTATTTTAGTTGAAAAAGTAATAATTCACATCCAACCGTCATTTAAAGTCAAAAGATTAAATGTAAAAATTTCATCAATATTGACCATTTTTTCAACGTTCGACTGGTCCGGGGTCATCGTTTTTCATCAGAAAATTGATTTTTTGGACTCTACCAAAAATGTTTCAAAATGTCATTTGGATCTGGCCTCATGTTGAATAACCACTTTTTAAACCCTCACAGTGACCAAAATTGCCATTTTTACAGAGTTTTGCTTACTCAAAATCTTCAATTTTGACCAATTTCAGGCACAGAAATGACTTTAAACACACTTATTTTAGTTGAAAAAGTAATAATTCACATCCAACCGTCATTTAAAGTCAAAAGATTAAATGTAAAAATTTCATCAATATTGACCATTTTTTCAACGTTCGACTGGTCCGGGGTCATCGTTTTTCATCAGAAAATTGATTTTTTGGACTCTACCAAAAATGTTTCAAAATGTCATTTGGATCGGGCCTCATGTTGAATAACCACTTTTTAAACCCTCACAGTGACCAAAATTGCCATTTTTACAGAGTTTTGCTTACTCAAAATCTTCAATTTTGACCAATTTCAGGCACAGAAATGACTTTAAACACACTTATTTTAGTTGAAAAAGTAATAATTCACATCCAACCGTCATTTAAAGTCAAAAGATTAAATGTAAAAATTTCATCAATATTGACCATTTTTTCAACGTTCGACTGGTCCGGGGTCATCGTTTTTCATCAGAAAATTGATTTTTTGGACTCTACCAAAAATGTTTCAAAATGTCATTTGGATCGGGCCTCATGTTGAATAACCACTTTTTAAACCCTCACAGTGACCAAAATTGCCATTTTTACAGAGTTTTGCTTACTCAAAATCTTCAATTTTGACCAATTTCAGGCACAGAAATGACTTTAAACACACTTATTTTAGTTGAAAAAGTAATAATTCACATCCAACCGTCATTTAAAGTCAAAAGATTAAATGTTAAAATTTCATCAATATTGACCATTTTTTCAATGTTCGACTGGTCCGGGGTCATCGTTTTTCATCAGAAAATTGATTTTTTGGACTCTACCAAAAATGTTTCAAAATGTCATTTGGATCGGGCCTCATGTTGAATAACCACTTTTTAAACCCTCACAGTGACCAAAATTGCCATTTTTACAGAGTTTTGTTTACTCAAAATCTTCAATTTTGACCAATTTCAGGCACAGAAATGATTTTAAACACACTTATTTTAGTTGAAAAAGTAATAATTCACATCCAACCGTCATTTAAAGTCAAAAGATTAAATGTTAAAATTTCATCAATATTGACCATTTTTTCAACGTTCGACTGGTCCGGGGTCATCGTTTTTCATCAGAAAATTGATTTTTTGGACTCTACCAAAAAAGATTCAAAATGTTTTTTGGATCGGGTCTCATGTTGAATAACCACTTTTTAAACCCTCACAGTGACCAAAATTGCCATTTTTACAGAGTTTTGCTTACTCAAAATCTTCAATTTTGACCAATTTCAGGCACAGAAATGACTTTAAACACACTTATTTTAGTTGAAAAAGTAATAATTCACATCCAACCGTCATTTAAAGTCAAAAGATTAAATGTTAAAATTTCATCAATATTGACCATTTTTTCAACGTTCGACTGGTCCGGGGTCATCGTTTTTCATCAGAAAATTGATTTTTTGGACTCTACCAAAAATGTTTCAAAATGTCATTTGGATCGGGCCTCATGTTGAATAACCACTTTTTAAACCCTCACAGTGACCAAAATTGCCATTTTTACAGAGTTTTGCTTACTCAAAATCTTCAATTTTGACCAATTTCAGGCACAGAAATGACTTTAAACACGCTTATTTTAGTTGAAAAAGTAATAATTCACATCCAACCGTCATTTAAAGTCAAAAGATTAAATGTAAAAATTCATCAATATTGACCATTTTTTCAACGTTCGACTGGTCCGGGGTCATCGTTTTTCATCAGAAAATGGATTTTTTGGACTCTACCAAAAAAGATTCAAAATGTCTTTTGGATCAGGTCTCATGTTGAATAACCACTTTTTAAACCCTCACAGTGACCAAAATTGCCATTTTTACAGAGTTTTGCTTACTCAAAATCTTCAATTTTGACCAATTTCAGGCACAGAAATGACTTTAAACACACTTATTTTAGTTGAAAAAGTAATAATTCACATCCAACCGTCATTTGAAAGTCAAAAGATTAAATGTTAAAATTTCATCAATATTGACCATTTTTTCAACGTTCGACTGGTCCGGGGTCATCGTTTTTCATCAGAAAATTGATTTTTTGGACTCTACCAAAAATGTTTCAAAATGTCATTTGGATCGGGCCTCATGTTGAATAACCACTTTTTAAACCCTCACAGTGACCAAAATTGCCATTTTTACAGAGTTTTGCTTACTCAAAATCTTCAATTTTGACCAATTTCAGGCACAGAAATGACTTTAAACACGCTTATTTTAGTTGAAAAAGTAATAATTCACATCCAACCGTCATTTAAAGTCAAAAGATTAAATGTAAAAATTTCATCAATATTGACCATTTTTTCAACGTTCGACTGGTCCGGGGTCATCGTTTTTCATCAGAAAATTGATTTTTTGGACTCTACCAAAAATGTTTCAAAATGTCATTTGGATCGGGCCTCATGTTGAATAACCACTTTTTAAACCCTCACAGTGACCAAAATTGCCATTTTTACAGAGTTTTGCTTACTCAAAATCTTCAATTTTGACCAATTTCAGGCACAGAAATGACTTTAAACACACTTATTTTAGTTGAAAAAGTAATAATTCACATCCAACCGTCATTTAAAGTCAAAAGATTAAATGTAAAAATTTCATCAATATTGACCATTTTTTCAACGTTCGACTGGTCCGGGGTCATCGTTTTTCATCAGAAAATTGATTTTTTGGACTCTACCAAAAATGTTTCAAAATGTCATTTGGATCGGGCCTCATGTTGAATAACCACTTTTTAAACCCTCACAGTGACCAAAATTGCCATTTTTACAGAGTTTTGCTTACTCAAAATCTTCAATTTTGACCAATTTCAGGCACAGAAATGACTTTAAACACACTTATTTTAGTTGAAAAAGTAATAATTCACATCCAACCGTCATTTAAAGTCAAAAGATTAAATGTTAAAATTTCATCAATATTGACCATTTTTTCAATGTTCGACTGGTCCGGGGTCATCGTTTTTCATCAGAAAATTGATTTTTTGGACTCTACCAAAAATGTTTCAAAATGTCATTTGGATCGGGCCTCATGTTGAATAACCACTTTTTAAACCCTCACAGTGACCAAAATTGCCATTTTTACAGAGTTTTGTTTACTCAAAATCTTCAATTTTGACCAATTTCAGGCACAGAAATGATTTTAAACACACTTATTTTAGTTGAAAAAGTAATAATTCACATCCAACCGTCATTTAAAGTCAAAAGATTAAATGTTAAAATTTCATCAATATTGACCATTTTTTCAACGTTCGACTGGTCCGGGGTCATCGTTTTTCATCAGAAAATTGATTTTTTGGACTCTACCAAAAAAGATTCAAAATGTTTTTTGGATCGGGTCTCATGTTGAATAACCACTTTTTAAACCCTCACAGTGACCAAAATTGCCATTTTTACAGAGTTTTGCTTACTCAAAATCTTCAATTTTGACCAATTTCAGGCACAGAAATGACTTTAAACACACTTATTTTAGTTGAAAAAGTAATAATTCACATCCAACCGTCATTTAAAGTCAAAAGATTAAATGTTAAAATTTCATCAATATTGACCATTTTTTCAACGTTCGACTGGTCCGGGGTCATCGTTTTTCATCAGAAAATTGATTTTTTGGACTCTACCAAAAATGTTTCAAAATGTCATTTGGATCGGGCCTCATGTTGAATAACCACTTTTTAAACCCTCACAGTGACCAAAATTGCCATTTTTACAGAGTTTTGCTTACTCAAAATCTTCAATTTTGACCAATTTCAGGCACAGAAATGACTTTAAACACGCTTATTTTAGTTGAAAAAGTAATAATTCACATCCAACCGTCATTTAAAGTCAAAAGATTAAATGTAAAAATTTCATCAATATTGACCATTTTTTCAACGTTCGACTGGTCCGGGGTCATCGTTTTTCATCAGAAAATTGATTTTTTGGACTCTACCAAAAATGTTTCAAAATGTCATTTGGATCGGGCCTCATGTTGAATAACCACTTTTTAAACCCTCACAGTGACCAAAATTGCCATTTTTACAGAGTTTTGCTTACTCAAAATCTTCAATTTTGACCAATTTCAGGCACAGAAATGACTTTAAACACACTTATTTTAGTTGAAAAAGTAATAATTCACATCCAACCGTCATTTAAAGTCAAAAGATTAAATGTAAAAATTTCATCAATATTGACCATTTTTTCAACGTTCGACTGGTCCGGGGTCATCGTTTTTCATCAGAAAATGGATTTTTTGGACTCTACCAACAAAGATTCAAAATGTCTTTTGGATCGGGTCTCATGTTGAATAACCACTTTTTAAACCCTCACAGTGAACAAAATTGCCATTTTTACAGAGTTTTGCTTACTCAAAATCTTCAATTTTGACCAATTTCAGGCACAGAAATGACTTTAAACACACTTATTTTAGTTGAAAAAGTAATAATTCACATCCAACCGTCATTTAAAGTCAAAAGATTAAATGTTAAAATTTCATCAATATTGACCATTTTTTCAATGTTCGACTGGTCCGGGGTCATCGTTTTTCATCAGAAAATTGATTTTTTGGACTCTACCAAAAATGTTTCAAAATGTCATTTGGATCGGGCCTCATGTTGAATAACCACTTTTTAAACCCTCACAGTGACCAAAATTGCCATTTTTACAGAGTTTTGTTTACTCAAAATCTTCAATTTTGACCAATTTCAGGCACAGAAATGATTTTAAACACACTTATTTTAGTTGAAAAAGTAATAATTCACATCCAACCGTCATTTAAAGTCAAAAGATTAAATGTTAAAATTTCATCAATATTGACCATTTTTTCAACGTTCGACTGGTCCGGGGTCATCGTTTTTCATCAGAAAATTGATTTTTTGGACTCTACCAAAAAAGATTCAAAATGTTTTTTGGATCGGGTCTCATGTTGAATAACCACTTTTTAAACCCTCACAGTGACCAAAATTGCCATTTTTACAGAGTTTTGCTTACTCAAAATCTTCAATTTTGACCAATTTCAGGCACAGAAATGACTTTAAACACACTTATTTTAGTTGAAAAAGTAATAATTCACATCCAACCGTCATTTAAAGTCAAAAGATTAAATGTTAAAATTTCATCAATATTGACCATTTTTTCAACGTTCGACTGGTCCGGGGTCATCGTTTTTCATCAGAAAATTGATTTTTTGGACTCTACCAAAAATGTTTCAAAATGTCATTTGGATCGGGCCTCATGTTGAATAACCACTTTTTAAACCCTCACAGTGACCAAAATTGCCATTTTTACAGAGTTTTGCTTACTCAAAATCTTCAATTTTGACCAATTTCAGGCACAGAAATGACTTTAAACACGCTTATTTTAGTTGAAAAAGTAATAATTCACATCCAACCGTCATTTAAAGTCAAAAGATTAAATGTAAAAATTTCATCAATATTGACCATTTTTTCAACGTTCGACTGGTCCGGGGTCATCGTTTTTCATCAGAAAATTGATTTTTTGGACTCTACCAAAAATGTTTCAAAATGTCATTTGGATCGGGCCTCATGTTGAATAACCACTTTTTAAACCCTCACAGTGACCAAAATTGCCATTTTTACAGAGTTTTGCTTACTCAAAATCTTCAATTTTGACCAATTTCAGGCACAGAAATGACTTTAAACACACTTATTTTAGTTGAAAAAGTAATAATTCACATCCAACCGTCATTTAAAGTCAAAAGATTAAATGTAAAAATTTCATCAATATTGACCATTTTTTCAACGTTCGACTGGTCCGGGGTCATCGTTTTTCATCAGAAAATTGATTTTTTGGACTCTACCAAAAATGTTTCAAAATGTCATTTGGATCGGGCCTCATGTTGAATAACCACTTTTTAAACCCTCACAGTGACCAAAATTGCCATTTTTACAGAGTTTTGCTTACTCAAAATCTTCAATTTTGACCAATTTCAGGCACAGAAATGACTTTAAACACACTTATTTTAGTTGAAAAAGTAATAATTCACATCCAACCGTCATTTAAAGTCAAAAGATTAAATGTTAAAATTTCATCAATATTGACCATTTTTTCAATGTTCGACTGGTCCGGGGTCATCGTTTTTCATCAGAAAATTGATTTTTTGGACTCTACCAAAAATGTTTCAAAATGTCATTTGGATCGGGCCTCATGTTGAATAACCACTTTTTAAACCCTCACAGTGACCAAAATTGCCATTTTTACAGAGTTTTGTTTACTCAAAATCTTCAATTTTGACCAATTTCAGGCACAGAAATGATTTTAAACACACTTATTTTAGTTGAAAAAGTAATAATTCACATCCAACCGTCATTTAAAGTCAAAAGATTAAATGTTAAAATTTCATCAATATTGACCATTTTTTCAACGTTCGACTGGTCCGGGGTCATCGTTTTTCATCAGAAAATTGATTTTTTGGACTCTACCAAAAAAGATTCAAAATGTTTTTTGGATCGGGTCTCATGTTGAATAACCACTTTTTAAACCCTCACAGTGACCAAAATTGCCATTTTTACAGAGTTTTGCTTACTCAAAATCTTCAATTTTGACCAATTTCAGGCACAGAAATGACTTTAAACACACTTATTTTAGTTGAAAAAGTAATAATTCACATCCAACCGTCATTTAAAGTCAAAAGATTAAATGTTAAAATTTCATCAATATTGACCATTTTTTCAACGTTCGACTGGTCCGGGGTCATCGTTTTTCATCAGAAAATTGATTTTTTGGACTCTACCAAAAATGATTCAAAATGTCATTTGGATCGGGCCTCATGTTGAATAACCACTTTTTAAACCCTCACAGTGACCAAAATTGCCATTTCTACAGAGTTTTGCTTACTCAAAATCTTAAATTTTGACCAATTTCAGGCACAGAAATGACTTTAAACACACTTATTTTAGTTGAAAAAGTAATAATTCACATCCAACCGTCATTTAAAGTCAAAAGATTAAATGTTAAAATTTCATCAATATTGACCATTTTTTCAACGTTCGACTGGTCCGGGGTCATCGTTTTTCATCAGATAATGGATTTTTTGGACTCTACCAAAAATGTTTCAAAATGTCATTTGGATCGGGCCTCATGTTGAATAACCACTTTTTAAACCCTCACAGTGACCAAAATTGCCATTTTTACAGAGTTTTGCTTACTCAAAATCTTAAATTTTGACCAATTTCAGACACAGAAATGACTTTAAACACACTTATTTTAGTTGAAAAAGTAATAATTCACATCCAACCGTCATTTAAAGTCAAAAGATTAAATGTTAAAATTTCATCAATATTGACCATTTTTTCAACGTTCGACTGGTCCGCGAGGTCATCGTTTTTCATCAGATAATGGATTTTTTGGACTCTACCAAAAATGTTTCAAAATGTCTTTTGGATCGGGCCTCATGTTGAATAACCACTTTTTAAACCCTCACAGTGACCAAAATTGCCATTTTTACAGAGTTTTGCTTACTCAAAAACTTAAATTTTGACCAATTTCAGGCACAGAAATGACTTTAAACACACTTATTTTAGTTGAAAAAGTAATAATTCACATCCAACCATCATTTAAAGTCAAAAGATTAAATGTTAAAATTTCATCAATATTGACCATTTTTTCAACGTTCGACTGGTCCGGGGTCATCGTTTTTCATCAGAAAATTGATTTTTTGGACTCTACCAAAAATGTTTCAAAATGTCATTTGGATCGGGCCTCATGTTGAATAACCACTTTTTAAACCCTCACAGTGACCAAAATTTCCATTTTTACAGAGTTTTGCTTACTCAAAATCTTCAATTTTGACCAATTTCAGGCACAGAAATGACTTTAAACACACTTATTTTAGTTGAAAAAGTAATAATTCACATCCAACCGTCATTTAAAGTCAAAAGATTAAATGTAAAAATTTCATCAATATTGACCATTTTTTCAATGTTCGACTGGTCCGGGGTCATCGTTTTTCATCAGAAAATTGATTTTTTGGACTCTACCAAAAATGTTTCAAAATGTCATTTGGATCGGGCCTCATGTTGAATAACCACTTTTTAAACCCTCACAGTGACCAAAATTGCCATTTTTACAGAGTTTTGCTTACTCAAAATCTTAAATTTTGACCAATTTCAGGCACAGAAATGACTTTAAACACACTTATTTTAGTTGAAAAAGTAATAATTCACATCCAACCGTCATTTAAAGTCAAAAGATTAAATGTTAAAATTTCATCAATATTGACCATTTTTTCAACGTTCGACTGGTCCGGGGTCATCGTTTTTCATCAGAAAATTGATTTTTTGGACTCTACCAAAAATGTTTCAAAACGTCATTTGGATCGGGCCTCATGTTGAATAACCACTTTTTAAACCCTCACAGTGACCAAAATTGCCATTTTTACAGAGTTTTGCTTACTCAAAATCTTCAATTTTGTCCAATTTCAGGCACAGAAATGATTTTAAACACACTTATTTTAGTTGAAAACGTAATATTTCACATCCAACCGTCATTTAAAGTCAAAAGATTAAATGTTAAAATTTCATCAATATTGACCATTTTTTCAACGTTCGACTGGTCCGGGGTCATCGTTTTTCATCAGAAAATGGATTTTTTGGACTCTACCAAAAAAGATTCAAAATGTTTTTTGGATCGGGTCTCATGTTGAATAACCACTTTTTAAACCCTCACAGTGACCAAATTGCCATTTTTACAGAGTTTTGCTTACTCAAAATCTTCAATTTTGACCAATTTCAGGCACAGAAATGACTTTAAACACACTTATTTTAGTTGAAAAAGTAATAATTCACATCCAACCGTCATTTAAAGTCAAAAGATTAAATGTTAAAATTTCATCAATATTGACCATTTTTTCAACGTTCGACTGGTCCGGGGTCATCGTTTTTCATCAGAAAATTGATTTTTTGGACTCTACCAAAAATGATTCAAAATGTCATTTGGATCGGGCCTCATGTTGAATAACCACTTTTTAAACCCTCACAGTGACCAAAATTGCCATTTTTACAGAGTTTTGCTTACTCAAAATCTTCAATTGTTACCAATTTCAGGCACAGAAATGACTTTAAACACACTTATTTTAGTTGAAAAAGTAATAATTCACATCCAACCGTCATTTAAAGTCAAAAGATTAAATGTTAAAATTTCATCAATATTGACCATTTTTTCAACGTTCGACTGGTCCGGGGTCATCGTTTTTCATCAGAAAATGGATTTTTTGGACTCTACCAAAAAAGATTCAAAATGTCTTTTGGATCGGGCCTCATGTTGAATAACCACTTTTTAAACCCTCACAGTGACCAAAATTGCCATTTTTACAGAGTTTTGCTTACTCAAAATCTTCAATTTTGACCAATTTCAGGCACAGAAATGACTTTAAACACACTTATTTTAGTTGAAAAAGTAATAATTCACATCCAACCGTCATTTAAAGTCAAAAGATTAAATGTTAAAATTTCATCAATATTGACCATTTTTTCAACGTTCGACTGGTCCGGGGTCATCGGTTTTCATCAGAAAATTGATTTTTTGGACTCTACCAAAAATGATTCAAAATGTCATTTGGATCGGGCCTCATGTTGAATAACCACTTTTTAAACCCTCACAGTGACCAAAATTGCCATTTTTACAGAGTTTTGCTTACTCAAAATCTTCAATTTTGACCAATTTCAGGCACAGAAATGACTTTAAACACACTTATTTTAGTTGAAAAAGTAATAATTCACATCCAACCGTCATTTAAAGTCAAAAGATTAAATGTTAAAATTTCATCAATATTGACCATTTTTTCAACGTTCGACTGGTCCGGGGTCATCGTTTTTCATCAGAAAATGGATTTTTTGGACTCTACCAAAAAAGATTCAAAATGTCTTTTGGATCGGGTCTCATGTTGAATAACAACTTTTTAAACCCTCACAGTGACCCAAATTGCCATTTTTACAGAGTTTTGCTTACTCAAAATCTTCAATTTTGACCAATTTCAGGCACAGAAATGACTTTAAACACACTTATTTTAGTTGAAAAAGTAATAATTCACATCCAACCGTCATTTAAAGTCAAAAGATTAAATGTTAAAATTTCATCAATATTGACCATTTTTTCAACGTTCGACTGGTCCGGGGTCATCGTTTTTCATCAGAAAATGGATTTTTTGGACTCTACCAAAAAAGATTCAAAATGTCTTTTGGATCGGGTCTCATGTTGAATAACCACTTTTTAAACCCTCACAGTGAACAAAATTGCCATTTTTACAGAGTTTTGCTTACTCAAAATCTTCAATTTTGACCAATTTCAGGCACAGAAATGACTTTAAACACACTTATTTTAGTTGAAAAAGTAATAATTCACATCCAACTGTCATTTAAAGTCAAAAGATTAAATGTTAAAATTTCATCAATATTGACCATTTTTTCAACGTTCGACTGGTCCGGGGTCATCGTTTTTCATCAGAATATGGATTTTTTGGACTCTACCAAAAAAGATTCAAAATGTCTTTTGGATCGGGCCTCATGTTGAATAACCACTTTTTAAACCCTCACAGTGACCAAAATTGCCATTTTTACAGAGTTTTGCTTACTCAAAATCTTCAATTTTGACCAATTTCAGGCACAGAAATAACTTTAAACACACTTATTTTAGTTGAAAAAGTAATAATTCACATCCAACCGTCATTTAAAGTCCAAAGATTAAATGTTAAAATTTCATCAATATTGACCATTTTTTCAACGTTCGACTGGTCCGGGGTCATCGTTTTTCATCAGAAAATGGATTTTTTGGACTCTACCAAAAAAGATTCAAAATGTCTTTTGGATCGGGTCTCATGTTGAATAACCACTTTTTAAACCCTCACAGTGACCAAAATTGCCATTTTTACAGAGTTTTGCTTACTCAAAATCTTCAATTTTGACCAATTTCAGGCACAGAAATGACTTTAAACACACTTATTTTAGTTGAAAAAGTAATAATTCACATCCAACCGTCATTTGAAGTCTAAAGATTAAATGTTAAAATTTCATCAATATTGACCATTTTTTCAACGTTCGACTGGTCCGGGGTCATCGTTTTTCATCAGAAAATTGATTTTTTGGACTCTACCAAAAATGATTCAAAATGTCATTTGGATCGGGCCTCATGTTGAATAACCACTTTTTAAACCCTCACAGTGACCAAAATTGCCATTTTTACAGAGTTTTGCTTACTCAAAATCTTCAATTTTGACCAATTTCAGGCACAGAAATGACTTTAAACACACTTATTTTAGTTGAAAAAGTAATATTTCACATCCAACCGTCATTTAAAGTCAAAAGATTAAATGTTAAAATTTCATCAATATTGACCATTTTTTCAACGTTCGACTGGTCCGGGGTCATCGTTTTTCATCAGAAAATGGATTTTTTGGACTCTACCAAAAAAGATTCAAAATGTCTTTTGGATCGGGTCTCATGTTGAATAACCACTTTTTAAACCCTCACAGTGAACAAAATTGCCATTTTTACAGAGTTTTGCTTACTCAAAATCTTCAATTTTGACCAATTTCAGGCACAGAAATGACTTTAAACACACTTATTTTAGTTGAAAAAGTAATAATTCACATCCAACCGACATTTAAAGTCAAAAGATTAAATGTTAAAATTTCATCAATATTGACCATTTTTTCAACGTTCGACTGGTCCGAGGTCATCCTTTTTCATCAGAAAATTGATTTTTTGGACTGTACCAAAAATGATTCAAAATGTCATTTGGATCGGGCCTCATGTTGAATAACGACTTTTTAAACCCTCACAGTGACCAAAATTGCCATTTTTACAGAGTTTTGCTTACTCAAAATCTTCAATTTTGACCAATTTCAGGCACAGAAATGATTTTAAACACACTTATTTTAGTTGAAAAAGTAATAATTCACATCCAACCATCATTTAAAGTCAAAAGATTAAATGTTAAAATTTCATCAATATTGACCATTTTTTTAACGTTCGACTGGTCCGGGGTCATCATTTTTCATCAGAAAATTGATTTTTTGGACTCTACCAAAAAAGATTCAAAATGTCTTTTGGATCGGGCCTCATGTTGAATAACCACTTTTTAAACCCTCACAGTGACCAAAATTGCCATTTTTACAGAGTTTTGCTTACTCAAAATCTTCAATTTTGACCAATTTCAGGCACAGAAATAACTTTAAACACACTTATTTTAGTTGAAAAAGTAATAATTCACATCCAACCGTCATTTAAAGTCAAAAGATTAAATGTTAAAATTTCATCAATATTGACCATTTTTTCAACGTTCGACTGGTCCGGGGTCATCGTTTTTCATCAGAAAATGGATTTTTTGGACTCTACCAAAAAAGATTTAAAATGTCTTTTGGATCGGGTCTCATGTTGAATAACCACTTTTTAAACCCTCACAGTGACCAAAATTGCCATTTTTACAGAGTTTTGCTTACTCAAAATCTTCAATTTTGACCAATTTCAGGCACAGAAATGACTTTAAACACACTTATTTTAGTTGAAAAAGTAATAATTCACATCCAACCGTCATTTAAAGTCAAAAGATTAAATGTTAAAATTTCATCAATATTGACCATTTTCTCAACGTTCGACTGGTCCGGGGTCATCGTTTTTCATCAGAAAATTGATTTTTTGGACTCTACCAAAAATGATTCAAAATGTCATTTGGATCGGGCCTCATGTTGAATAACCACTTTTTAAACCCTCACAGTTACCAAAATTGCCATTTTTACAGAGTTTTGCTTACTCAAAATCTTCAATTTTGACCAATTTCAGGCACAGAAATGACTTTAAACACACTTATTTTAGTTGAAAAAGTAATAATTCACATCCAACCGTCATTTAAAGTCAAAAGATTAAATGTTAAAATTTCATCAATATTGACCATTTTTTCAACGTTCGACTGGTCCGGGGTCATCGTTTTTCATCAGAAAATGGATTTTTTGGACTCTACCAAAAAAGATTCAAAATGTCTTTTGGATCGGGTCTCATGTTGAATAACCACTTTTTAAACCCTCACAGTGACCAAAATTGCCATTTTTACAGAGTTTTGCTTACTCAAAATCTTAAATTTTGACCAATTTCAGGCACAGAAATGACTTTAAACACACTTATTTTAGTTGAAAAAGTAATAATTCACATCCAACCGTCATTTAAAGTCAAAAGATTAAATGTTAAAATTTCATCAATATTGACCATTTTTTCAACGTTCGACTGGTCCGGGGTCATTGTTTTTCATCAGAAAATTGATTTTTTGGACTCTACCAAAAAAGATTCAAAATGTCTTTTGGATCGGGCCTCATGTTGAATAACCACTTTTTAAACCCTCACAGTGACCAAAATTGCCATTTTTACAGAGTTTTGCTTACTCAAAATCTTCAATTTTGACCAATTTCAGGCACAGAAATAACTTTAAACACACTTATTTTAGTTGAAAAAGTAATAATTCACATCCAACCGTCATTTAAAGTCAAAAGATTAAATGTTAAAATTTCATCAATATTGACCATTTTTTCAACGTTCGACTGGTCCGGGGTCATCGTTTTTCATCAGAAAATGGATTTTTTGGACTCTACCAAAAAAGATTCAAAATGTCTTTTGGATCGGGTCTCATGTTGAATAACCAGTTTTTAAACCCTCACAGTGACCAAAATTGCCATTTTTACAGAGTTTTGCTTACTCAAAATCTTCAATTGTTACCAATTTCAGGCACAGAAATGACTTTAAACACACTTATTTTAGTTGAAAAAGTAATAATTCACATCCAACCGTCATTTAAAGTCAAAAGATTAAATGTTAAAATTTCATCAATATTGACCATTTTTTCAACGTTCGACTGGTCCGGGGTCATCGTTTTTCATCAGAAAATGGATTTTTTGGACTCTACCAAAAAAGATTCAAAATGTCTTTTGGATCGGGTCTCATGTTGAATAACCACTTTTTAAACCCTCACAGTGACCAAAATTGCCATTTTTACAGAGTTTTGCTTACTCAAAATCTTCAATTTTGACCAATTTCAGGCACAGAAATGACTTTAAACACACTTATTTTAGTTGAAAAAGTAATAATTCACATCCAACCGTCATTTAAAGTCAAAAGATTAAATGTTAAAATTTCATCAATATTGACCATTTTTTCAACGTTCGACTGGTCCGGGGTCATCGTTTTTCATCAGAAAATTGATTTTTTGGACTCTACCAAAAATGTTTCAAAATGTCATTTGGATCGGGCCTCATGTTGAATAACCACTTTTTAAACCCTCACAGTGACCAAAATTGCCATTTTTACAGAGTTTTGCTTACTCAAAATCTTCAATTTTGACCAATTTCAGGCACAGAAATGACTTTAAACACGCTTATTTTAGTTGAAAAAGTAATAATTCACATCCAACCGTCATTTAAAGTCAAAAGATTAAATGTAAAAATTTCATCAATATTGACCATTTTTTCAACGTTCGACTGGTCCGGGGTCATCGTTTTTCATCAGAAAATTGATTTTTTGGACTCTACCAAAAATGTTTCAAAATGTCATTTGGATCGGGCCTCATGTTGAATAACCACTTTTTAAACCCTCACAGTGACCAAAATTGCCATTTTTACAGAGTTTTGCTTACTCAAAATCTTCAATTTTGACCAATTTCAGGCACAGAAATGACTTTAAACACACTTATTTTAGTTGAAAAAGTAATAATTCACATCCAACCGTCATTTAAAGTCAAAAGATTAAATGTAAAAATTTCATCAATATTGACCATTTTTTCAACGTTCGACTGGTCCGGGGTCATCGTTTTTCATCAGAAAATTGATTTTTTGGACTCTACCAAAAATGTTTCAAAATGTCATTTGGATCGGGCCTCATGTTGAATAACCACTTTTTAAACCCTCACAGTGACCAAAATTGCCATTTTTACAGAGTTTTGCTTACTCAAAATCTTCAATTTTGACCAATTTCAGGCACAGAAATGACTTTAAACACACTTATTTTAGTTGAAAAAGTAATAATTCACATCCAACCGTCATTTAAAGTCAAAAGATTAAATGTTAAAATTTCATCAATATTGACCATTTTTTCAATGTTCGACTGGTCCGGGGTCATCGTTTTTCATCAGAAAATTGATTTTTTGGACTCTACCAAAAATGTTTCAAAATGTCATTTGGATCGGGCCTCATGTTGAATAACCACTTTTTAAACCCTCACAGTGACCAAAATTGCCATTTTTACAGAGTTTTGTTTACTCAAAATCTTCAATTTTGACCAATTTCAGGCACAGAAATGATTTTAAACACACTTATTTTAGTTGAAAAAGTAATAATTCACATCCAACCGTCATTTAAAGTCAAAAGATTAAATGTTAAAATTTCATCAATATTGACCATTTTTTCAACGTTCGACTGGTCCGGGGTCATCGTTTTTCATCAGAAAATTGATTTTTTGGACTCTACCAAAAAAGATTCAAAATGTTTTTTGGATCGGGTCTCATGTTGAATAACCACTTTTTAAACCCTCACAGTGACCAAAATTGCCATTTTTACAGAGTTTTGCTTACTCAAAATCTTCAATTTTGACCAATTTCAGGCACAGAAATGACTTTAAACACACTTATTTTAGTTGAAAAAGTAATAATTCACATCCAACCGTCATTTAAAGTCAAAAGATTAAATGTTAAAATTTCATCAATATTGACCATTTTTTCAACGTTCGACTGGTCCGGGGTCATCGTTTTTCATCAGAAAATTGATTTTTTGGACTCTACCAAAAATGTTTCAAAATGTCATTTGGATCGGGCCTCATGTTGAATAACCACTTTTTAAACCCTCACAGTGACCAAAATTGCCATTTTTACAGAGTTTTGCTTACTCAAAATCTTCAATTTTGACCAATTTCAGGCACAGAAATGACTTTAAACACGCTTATTTTAGTTGAAAAAGTAATAATTCACATCCAACCGTCATTTAAAGTCAAAAGATTAAATGTAAAAATTTCATCAATATTGACCATTTTTTCAACGTTCGACTGGTCCGGGGTCATCGTTTTTCATCAGAAAATGGATTTTTTGGACTCTACCAAAAAAGATTCAAAATGTCTTTTGGATCAGGTCTCATGTTGAATAACCACTTTTTAAACCCTCACAGTGACCAAAATTGCCATTTTTACAGAGTTTTGCTTACTCAAAATCTTCAATTTTGACCAATTTCAGGCACAGAAATGACTTTAAACACACTTATTTTAGTTGAAAAAGTAATAATTCACATCCAACCGTCATTTGAAAGTCAAAAGATTAAATGTTAAAATTTCATCAATATTGACCATTTTTTCAACGTTCGACTGGTCCGGGGTCATCGTTTTTCATCAGAAAATTGATTTTTTGGACTCTACCAAAAATGTTTCAAAATGTCATTTGGATCGGGCCTCATGTTGAATAACCACTTTTTAAACCCTCACAGTGACCAAAATTGCCATTTTTACAGAGTTTTGCTTACTCAAAATCTTCAATTTTGACCAATTTCAGGCACAGAAATGACTTTAAACACACTTATTTTAGTTGAAAAAGTAATAATTCACATCCACCGTCATTTGAAAGTCAAAAGATTAAATGTTAAAATTTCATCAATATTGACCATTTTTTCAACGTTCGACTGGTCCGGGGTCATCGTTTTTCATCAGAAAATTGATTTTTTGGACTCTACCAAAAATGTTTCAAAATGTCATTTGGATCGGGCCTCATGTTGATAACCACTTTTTAAACCCTCACAGTGACCAAAATTGCCATTTTTACAGAGTTTTGCTTACTCAAAATCTTCAATTTTGACCAATTTCAGGCACAGAAATGACTTTAAACACGCTTATTTTAGTTGAAAAAGTAATAATTCACATCCAACCGTCATTTAAAGTCAAAAGATTAAATGTAAAAATTTCATCAATATTGACCATTTTTTCAACGTTCGACTGGTCCGGGGTCATCGTTTTTCATCAGAAAATTGATTTTTTGGACTCTACCAAAAATGTTTCAAAATGTCATTTGGATCGGGCCTCATGTTGAATAACCACTTTTTAAACCCTCACAGTGACCAAAATTGCCATTTTTACAGAGTTTTGCTTACTCAAAATCTTCAATTTTGACCAATTTCAGGCACAGAAATGACTTTAAACACACTTATTTTAGTTGAAAAAGTAATAATTCACATCCAACCGTCATTTAAAGTCAAAAGATTAAATGTAAAAATTTCATCAATATTGACCATTTTTTCAACGTTCGACTGGTCCGGGGTCATCGTTTTTCATCAGAAAATTGATTTTTTGGACTCTACCAAAAATGTTTCAAAATGTCATTTGGATCGGGCCTCATGTTGAATAACCACTTTTTAAACCCTCACAGTGACCAAAATTGCCATTTTTACAGAGTTTTGCTTACTCAAAATCTTCAATTTTGACCAATTTCAGGCACAGAAATGACTTTAAACACACTTATTTTAGTTGAAAAAGTAATAATTCACATCCAACCGTCATTTAAAGTCAAAAGATTAAATGTTAAAATTTCATCAATATTGACCATTTTTTCAATGTTCGACTGGTCCGGGGTCATCGTTTTTCATCAGAAAATTGATTTTTTGGACTCTACCAAAAATGTTTCAAAATGTCATTTGGATCGGGCCTCATGTTGAATAACCACTTTTTAAACCCTCACAGTGACCAAAATTGCCATTTTTACAGAGTTTTGTTTACTCAAAATCTTCAATTTTGACCAATTTCAGGCACAGAAATGATTTTAAACACACTTATTTTAGTTGAAAAAGTAATAATTCACATCCAACCGTCATTTAAAGTCAAAAGATTAAATGTTAAAATTTCATCAATATTGACCATTTTTTCAACGTTCGACTGGTCCGGGGTCATCGTTTTTCATCAGAAAATTGATTTTTTGGACTCTACCAAAAAAGATTCAAAATGTTTTTTGGATCGGGTCTCATGTTGAATAACCACTTTTTAAACCCTCACAGTGACCAAAATTGCCATTTTTACAGAGTTTTGCTTACTCAAAATCTTCAATTTTGACCAATTTCAGGCACAGAAATGACTTTAAACACACTTATTTTAGTTGAAAAAGTAATAATTCACATCCAACCGTCATTTAAAGTCAAAAGATTAAATGTTAAAATTTCATCAATATTGACCATTTTTTCAACGTTCGACTGGTCCGGGGTCATCGTTTTTCATCAGAAAATTGATTTTTTGGACTCTACCAAAAATTTTTCAAAATGTCATTTGGATCGGGCCTCATGTTGAATAACCACTTTTTAAACCCTCACAGTGACCAAAATTGCCATTTTTACAGAGTTTTGCTTACTCAAAATCTTCAATTTTGACCAATTTCAGGCACAGAAATGACTTTAAACACGCTTATTTTAGTTGAAAAAGTAATAATTCACATCCAACCGTCATTTAAAGTCAAAAGATTAAATGTAAAAATTTCATCAATATTGACCATTTTTTCAACGTTCGACTGGTCCGGGGTCATCGTTTTTCATCAGAAAATTGATTTTTTGGACTCTACCAAAAATGTTTCAAAATGTCATTTGGATCGGGCCTCATGTTGAATAACCACTTTTTAAACCCTCACAGTGACCAAAATTGCCATTTTTACAGAGTTTTGCTTACTCAAAATCTTCAATTTTGACCAATTTCAGGCACAGAAATGACTTTAAACACACTTATTTTAGTTGAAAAAGTAATAATTCACATCCAACCGTCATTTAAAGTCAAAAGATTAAATGTAAAAATTTCATCAATATTGACCATTTTTTCAACGTTCGACTGGTCCGGGGTCATCGTTTTTCATCAGAAAATTGATTTTTTGGACTCTACCAAAAATGTTTCAAAATGTCATTTGGATCGGGCCTCATGTTGAATAACCACTTTTTAAACCCTCACAGTGACCAAAATTGCCATTTTTACAGAGTTTTGCTTACTCAAAATCTTCAATTTTGACCAATTTCAGGCACAGAAATGACTTTAAACACACTTATTTTAGTTGAAAAAGTAATAATTCACATCCAACCGTCATTTAAAGTCAAAAGATTAAATGTTAAAATTTCATCAATATTGACCATTTTTTCAATGTTCGACTGGTCCGGGGTCATCGTTTTTCATCAGAAAATTGATTTTTTGGACTCTACCAAAAATGTTTCAAAATGTCATTTGGATCGGGCCTCATGTTGAATAACCACTTTTTAAACCCTCACAGTGACCAAAATTGCCATTTTTACAGAGTTTTGTTTACTCAAAATCTTCAATTTTGACCAATTTCAGGCACAGAAATGATTTTAAACACACTTATTTTAGTTGAAAAAGTAATAATTCACATCCAACCGTCATTTAAAGTCAAAAGATTAAATGTTAAAATTTCATCAATATTGACCATTTTTTCAACGTTCGACTGGTCCGGGGTCATCGTTTTTCATCAGAAAATTGATTTTTTGGACTCTACCAAAAAAGATTCAAAATGTTTTTTGGATCGGGTCTCATGTTGAATAACCACTTTTTAAACCCTCACAGTGACCAAAATTGCCATTTTTACAGAGTTTTGCTTACTCAAAATCTTCAATTTTGACCAATTTCAGGCACAGAAATGACTTTAAACACACTTATTTTAGTTGAAAAAGTAATAATTCACATCCAACCGTCATTTAAAGTCAAAAGATTAAATGTTAAAATTTCATCAATATTGACCATTTTTTCAACGTTCGACTGGTCCGGGGTCATCGTTTTTCATCAGAAAATTGATTTTTTGGACTCTACCAAAAATGATTCAAAATGTCATTTGGATCGGGCCTCATGTTGAATAACCACTTTTTAAACCCTCACAGTGACCAAAATTGCCATTTCTACAGAGTTTTGCTTACTCAAAATCTTAAATTTTGACCAATTTCAGGCACAGAAATGACTTTAAACACACTTATTTTAGTTGAAAAAGTAATAATTCACATCCAACCGTCATTTAAAGTCAAAAGATTAAATGTTAAAATTTCATCAATATTGACCATTTTTTCAACGTTCGACTGGTCCGGGGTCATCGTTTTTCATCAGATAATGGATTTTTTGGACTCTACCAAAAATGTTTCAAAATGTCATTTGGATCGGGCCTCATGTTGAATAACCACTTTTTAAACCCTCACAGTGACCAAAATTGCCATTTTTACAGAGTTTTGCTTACTCAAAATCTTAAATTTTGACCAATTTCAGACACAGAAATGACTTTAAACACACTTATTTTAGTTGAAAAAGTAATAATTCACATCCAACCGTCATTTAAAGTCAAAAGATTAAATGTTAAAATTTCATCAATATTGACCATTTTTTCAACGTTCGACTGGTCCGCGAGGTCATCGTTTTTCATCAGATAATGGATTTTTTGGACTCTACCAAAAATGTTTCAAAATGTCTTTTGGATCGGGCCTCATGTTGAATAACCACTTTTTAAACCCTCACAGTGACCAAAATTGCCATTTTTACAGAGTTTTGCTTACTCAAAAACCTAAATTTTGACCAATTTCAGGCACAGAAATGACTTTAAACACACTTATTTTAGTTGAAAAAGTAATAATTCACATCCAACCATCATTTAAAGTCAAAAGATTAAATGTTAAAATTTCATCAATATTGACCATTTTTTCAACATTCGACTGGTCCGGGGTCATCGTTTTTCATCAGAAAATTGATTTTTTGGACTCTACCAAAAATGTTTCAAAATGTCATTTGGATCGGGCCTCATGTTGAATAACCACTTTTTAAACCCTCACAGTGACCAAAATTTCCATTTTTACAGAGTTTTGCTTACTCAAAATCTTCAATTTTGACCAATTTCAGGCACAGAAATGACTTTAAACACACTTATTTTAGTTGAAAAAGTAATAATTCACATCCAACCGTCATTTAAAGTCAAAAGATTAAATGTAAAAATTTCATCAATATTGACCATTTTTTCAATGTTCGACTGGTCCGGGGTCATCGTTTTTCATCAGAAAATTGATTTTTTGGACTCTACCAAAAATGTTTCAAAATGTCATTTGGATCGGGCCTCATGTTGAATAACCACTTTTTAAACCCTCACAGTGACCAAAATTGCCATTTTTACAGAGTTTTGCTTACTCAAAATCTTCAATTTTGACCAATTTCAGGCACAGAAATGATTTTAAACACACTTATTTTAGTTGAAAAAGTAATAATTCACATCCAACCATCATTTAAAGTCAAAAGATTAAATGTTAAAATTTCATCAATATTGACCATTTTTTTAACGTTCGACTGGTCCGGGGTCATCATTTTTCATCAGAAAATTGATTTTTTGGACTCTACCAAAAAAGATTCAAAATGTCTTTTGGATCGGGCCTCATGTTGAATAACCACTTTTTAAACCCTCACAGTGACCAAAATTGCCATTTTTACAGAGTTTTGCTTACTCAAAATCTTCAATTTTGACCAATTTCAGGCACAGAAATAACTTTAAACACACTTATTTTAGTTGAAAAAGTAATAATTCACATCCAACCGTCATTTAAAGTCAAAAGATTAAATGTTAAAATTTCATCAATATTGACCATTTTTTCAACGTTCGACTGGTCCGGGGTCATCGTTTTTCATCAGAAAATGGATTTTTTGGACTCTACCAAAAAAGATTTAAAATGTCTTTTGGATCGGGTCTCATGTTGAATAACCACTTTTTAAACCCTCACAGTGACCAAAATTGCCATTTTTACAGAGTTTTGCTTACTCAAAATCTTCAATTTTGACCAATTTCAGGCACAGAAATGACTTTAAACACACTTATTTTAGTTGAAAAAGTAATAATTCACATCCAACCGTCATTTAAAGTCAAAAGATTAAATGTTAAAATTTCATCAATATTGACCATTTTCTCAACGTTCGACTGGTCCGGGGTCATCGTTTTTCATCAGAAAATTGATTTTTTGGACTCTACCAAAAATGATTCAAAATGTCATTTGGATCGGGCCTCATGTTGAATAACCACTTTTTAAACCCTCACAGTTACCAAAATTGCCATTTTTACAGAGTTTTGCTTACTCAAAATCTTCAATTTTGACCAATTTCAGGCACAGAAATGACTTTAAACACACTTATTTTAGTTGAAAAAGTAATAATTCACATCCAACCGTCATTTAAAGTCAAAAGATTAAATGTTAAAATTTCATCAATATTGACCATTTTTTCAACGTTCGACTGGTCCGGGGTCATCGTTTTTCATCAGAAAATGGATTTTTTGGACTCTACCAAAAAAGATTCAAAATGTCTTTTGGATCAGGTCTCATGTTGAATAACCACTTTTTAAACCCTCACAGTGACCAAAATTGCCATTTTTACAGAGTTTTGCTTACTCAAAATCTTCAATTTTGACCAATTTCAGGCACAGAAATGACTTTAAACACACTTATTTTAGTTGAAAAAGTAATAATTCACATCCAACCGTCATTTAAAGTCAAAAGATTAAATGTTAAAATTTCATCAATATTGACCATTTTTTCAACGTTCGACTGGTCCGGGGTCATCGTTTTTCATCAGAAAATTGATTTTTTGGACTCTACCAAAAAAGATTCAAAATGTCTTTTGGATCGGGCCTCATGTTGAATAACCACTTTTTAAACCCTCACAGTGACCAAAATTGCCATTTTTACAGAGTTTTGCTTACTCAAAATCTTCAATTTTGACCAATTTCAGGCACAGAAATAACTTTAAACACACTTATTTTAGTTGAAAAAGTAATAATTCACATCCAACCGTCATTTAAAGTCAAAAGATTAAATGTTAAAATTTCATCAATATTGACCATTTTTTCAACGTTCGACTGGTCCGGGGTCATCGTTTTTCATCAGAAAATGGATTTTTTGGACTCTACCAAAAAAGATTCAAAATGTCTTTTGGATCGGGTCTCATGTTGAATAACCAGTTTTTAAACCCTCACAGTGACCAAAATTGCCATTTTTACAGAGTTTTGCTTACTCAAAATCTTCAATTGTTACCAATTTCAGGCACAGAAATGACTTTAAACACACTTATTTTAGTTGAAAAAGTAATAATTCACATCCAACCGTCATTTAAAGTCAAAAGATTAAATGTTAAAATTTCATCAATATTGACCATTTTTTCAACGTTCGACTGGTCCGGGGTCATCGTTTTTCATCAGAAAATGGATTTTTTGGACTCTACCAAAAAAGATTCAAAATGTCTTTTGGATCGGGTCTCATGTTGAATAACCACTTTTTAAACCCTCACAGTGACCAAAATTGCCATTTTTACAGAGTTTTGCTTACTCAAAATCTTCAATTTTGACCAATTTCAGGCACAGAAATGACTTTAAACACACTTATTTTAGTTGAAAAAGTAATAATTCACATCCAACCGTCATTTAAAGTCAAAAGATTAAATGTTAAAATGTCATCAATATTGACCATTTTTTCAACGTTCGACTGGTCCGGGGTCATCGTTTTTCATCAGAAAATTGATTTTTTGGACTCTACCAAAAATGTTTCAAAATGTCATTTGGATCGGGCCTCATGTTGAATAACCACTTTTTAAACCCTCACAGTGACCAAAATTGCCATTTTTACAGAGTTTTGCTTACTCAAAATCTTCAATTTTGACCAATTTCAGGCACAGAAATGACTTTAAACACGCTTATTTTAGTTGAAAAAGTAATAATTCACATCCAACCGTCATTTAAAGTCAAAAGATTAAATGTAAAAATTTCATCAATATTGACCATTTTTTCAACGTTCGACTGGTCCGGGGTCATCGTTTTTCATCAGAAAATTGATTTTTTGGACTCTACCAAAAATGTTTCAAAATGTCATTTGGATCGGGCCTCATGTTGAATAACCACTTTTTAAACCCTCACAGTGACCAAAATTGCCATTTTTACAGAGTTTTGCTTACTCAAAATCTTCAATTTTGACCAATTTCAGGCACAGAAATGACTTTAAACACACTTATTTTAGTTGAAAAAGTAATAATTCACATCCAACCGTCATTTAAAGTCAAAAGATTAAATGTAAAAATGTCATCAATATTGACCATTTTTTCAACGTTCGACTGGTCCGGGGTCATCGTTTTTCATCAGAAAATTGATTTTTTGGACTCTACCAAAAATGTTTCAAAATGTCATTTGGATCGGGCCTCATGTTGAATAACCACTTTTTAAACCCTCACAGTGACCAAAATTGCCATTTTTACAGAGTTTTGCTTACTCAAAATCTTCAATTTTGACCAATTTCAGGCACAGAAATGACTTTAAACACACTTATTTTAGTTGAAAAAGTAATAATTCACATCCAACCGTCATTTAAAGTCAAAAGATTAAATGTTAAAATTTCATCAATATTGACCATTTTTTCAATGTTCGACTGGTCCGGGGTCATCGTTTTTCATCAGAAAATTGATTTTTTGGACTCTACCAAAAATGTTTCAAAATGTCATTTGGATCGGGCCTCATGTTGAATAACCACTTTTTAAACCCTCACAGTGACCAAAATTGCCATTTTTACAGAGTTTTGTTTACTCAAAATCTTCAATTTTGACCAATTTCAGGCACAGAAATGATTTTAAACACACTTATTTTAGTTGAAAAAGTAATAATTCACATCCAACCGTCATTTAAAGTCAAAAGATTAAATGTTAAAATTTCATCAATATTGACCATTTTTTCAACGTTCGACTGGTCCGGGGTCATCGTTTTTCATCAGAAAATTGATTTTTTGGACTCTACCAAAAAAGATTCAAAATGTTTTTTGGATCGGGTCTCATGTTGAATAACCACTTTTTAAACCCTCACAGTGACCAAAATTGCCATTTTTACAGAGTTTTGCTTACTCAAAATCTTCAATTTTGACCAATTTCAGGCACAGAAATGACTTTAAACACACTTATTTTAGTTGAAAAAGTAATAATTCACATCCAACCGTCATTTAAAGTCAAAAGATTAAATGTTAAAATTTCATCAATATTGACCATTTTTTCAACGTTCGACTGGTCCGGGGTCATCGTTTTTCATCAGAAAATTGATTTTTTGGACTCTACCAAAAATGTTTCAAAATGTCATTTGGATCGGGCCTCATGTTGAATAACCACTTTTTAAACCCTCACAGTGACCAAAATTGCCATTTTTACAGAGTTTTGCTTACTCAAAATCTTCAATTTTGACCAATTTCAGGCACAGAAATGACTTTAAACACGCTTATTTTAGTTGAAAAAGTAATAATTCACATCCAACCGTCATTTAAAGTCAAAAGATTAAATGTAAAAATTTCATCAATATTGACCATTTTTTCAACGTTCGACTGGTCCGGGGTCATCGTTTTTCATCAGAAAATTGATTTTTTGGACTCTACCAAAAATGTTTCAAAATGTCATTTGGATCGGGCCTCATGTTGAATAACCACTTTTTAAACCCTCACAGTGACCAAAATTGCCATTTTTACAGAGTTTTGCTTACTCAAAATCTTCAATTTTGACCAATTTCAGGCACAGAAATGACTTTAAACACACTTATTTTAGTTGAAAAAGTAATAATTCACATCCAACCGTCATTTAAAGTCAAAAGATTAAATGTAAAAATTTCATCAATATTGACTATTTTTTCAACGTTCGACTGGTCCGGGGTCATCGTTTTTCATCAGAAAATTGATTTTTTGGACTCTACCAAAAATGTTTCAAAATGTCATTTGGATCGGGCCTCATGTTGAATAACCACTTTTTAAACCCTCACAGTGACCAAAATTGCCATTTCTACAGAGTTTTGCTTACTCAAAATCTTCAATTTTGACCAATTTCAGGCACAGAAATGACTTTAAACACACTTATTTTAGTTGAAAAAGTAATAATTCACATCCAACCGTCATTTAAAGTCAAAAGATTAAATGTTAAAATTTCATCAATATTGACCATTTTTTCAATGTTCGACTGGTCCGGGGTCATCGTTTTTCATCAGAAAATTGATTTTTTGGACTCTACCAAAAATGTTTCAAAATGTCATTTGGATCGGGCCTCATGTTGAATAACCACTTTTTAAACCCTCACAGTGACCAAAATTGCCATTTTTACAGAGTTTTGTTTACTCAAAATCTTCAATTTTGACCAATTTCAGGCACAGAAATGATTTTAAACACACTTATTTTAGTTGAAAAAGTAATAATTCACATCCAACCGTCATTTAAAGTCAAAAGATTAAATGTTAAAATTTCATCAATATTGACCATTTTTTCAACGTTCGACTGGTCCGGGGTCATCGTTTTTCATCAGAAAATTGATTTTTTTGGACTCTACCAAAAAAGATTCAAAATGTTTTTTGGATCGGGTCTCATGTTGAATAACCACTTTTTAAACCCTCACAGTGACCAAAATTGCCATTTTTACAGAGTTTTGCTTACTCAAAATCTTCAATTTTGACCAATTTCAGGCACAGAAATGACTTTAAACACACTTATTTTAGTTGAAAAAGTAATAATTCACATCCAACCGTCATTTAAAGTCAAAAGATTAAATGTTAAAATTTCATCAATATTGACCATTTTTTCAACGTTCGACTGGTCCGGGGTCATCGTTTTTCATCAGAAAATTGATTTTTTGGACTCTACCAAAAATGATTCAAAATGTCATTTGGATCGGGCCTCATGTTGAATAACCACTTTTTAAACCCTCACAGTGACCAAAATTGCCATTTCTACAGAGTTTTGCTTACTCAAAATCTTAAATTTTGACCAATTTCAGGCACAGAAATGACTTTAAACACACTTATTTTAGTTGAAAAAGTAATAATTCACATCCAACCGTCATTTAAAGTCAAAAGATTAAATGTTAAAATTTCATCAATATTGACCATTTTTTCAACGTTCGACTGGTCCGGGGTCATCGTTTTTCATCAGATAATGGATTTTTTGGACTCTACCAAAAATGTTTCAAAATGTCATTTGGATCGGGCCTCATGTTGAATAACCACTTTTTAAACCCTCACAGTGACCAAAATTGCCATTTTTACAGAGTTTTGCTTACTCAAAATCTTAAATTTTGACCAATTTCAGGCACAGAAATGACTTTAAACACACTTATTTTAGTTGAAAAAGTAATAATTCACATCCAACCGTCATTTAAAGTCAAAAGATTAAATGTTAAAATTTCATCAATATTGACCATTTTTTCAACGTTCGACTGGTCCGCGAGGTCATCGTTTTTCATCAGATAATGGATTTTTTGGACTCTACCAAAAATGTTTCAAAATGTCTTTTGGATCGGGCCTCATGTTGAATAACCACTTTTTAAACCCTCACAGTGACCAAAATTGCCATTTTTACAGAGTTTTGCTTACTCAAAATCTTCAATTTTGACCAATTTCAGGCACAGAAATAACTTTAAACACACTTATTTTAGTTGAAAAAGTAATAATTCACATCCAACCGTCATTTAAAGTCAAAAGATTAAATGTTAAAATTTCATCAATATTGACCATTTTTTCAACGTTCGACTGGTCCGGGGTCATCGTTTTTCATCAGAAAATGGATTTTTTGGACTCTACCAAAAAAGATTCAAAATGTCTTTTGGATCGGGTCTCATGTTGAATAACCACTTTTTAAACCCTCACAGTGACCAAAATTGCCATTTTTACAGAGTTTTGCTTACTCAAAATCTTAAATTTTGACCAATTTCAGGCACAGAAATGACTTTAAACACACTTATTTTAGTTGAAAAAGTAATAATTCACATCCAACCATCATTTAAAGTCAAAAGATTAAATGTTAAAATTTCATCAATATTGACCATTTTTTCAACGTTCGACTGGTCCGGGGTCATCGTTTTTCATCAGAAAATTGATTTTTTGGACTCTACCAAAAATGTTTCAAAATGTCATTTGGATCGGGCCTCATGTTGAATAACCACTTTTTAAACCCTCACAGTGACCAAAATTTCCATTTTTACAGAGTTTTGCTTACTCAAAATCTTCAATTTTGACCAATTTCAGGCACAGAAATGACTTTAAACACACTTATTTTAGTTGAAAAAGTAATAATTCACATCCAACCGTCATTTAAAGTCAAAAGATTAAATGTAAAAATTTCATCAATATTGACCATTTTTTCAATGTTCGACTGGTCCGGGGTCATCGTTTTTCATCAGAAAATTGATTTTTTGGACTCTACCAAAAATGTTTCAAAATGTCATTTGGATCGGGCCTCATGTTGAATAACCACTTTTTAAACCCTCACAGTGACCAAAATTGCCATTTTTACAGAGTTTTGCTTACTCAAAATCTTAAATTTTGACCAATTTCAGGCACAGAAATGACTTTAAACACACTTATTTTAGTTGAAAAAGTAATAATTCACATCCAACCGTCATTTAAAGTCAAAAGATTAAATGTTAAAATTTCATCAATATTGACCATTTTTTCAACGTTCGACTGGTCCGGGGTCATCGTTTTTCATCAGAAAATTGATTTTTTGGACTCTACCAAAAATGTTTCAAAACGTCATTTGGATCGGGCCTCATGTTGAATAACCACTTTTTAAACCCTCACAGTGACCAAAATTGCCATTTTTACAGAGTTTTGCTTACTCAAAATCTTCAATTTTGTCCAATTTCAGGCACAGAAATGATTTTAAACACACTTATTTTAGTTGAAAACGTAATATTTCACATCCAACCGTCATTTAAAGTCAAAAGATTAAATGTTAAAATTTCATCAATATTGACCATTTTTTCAACGTTCGACTGGTCCGGGGTCATCGTTTTTCATCAGAAAATGGATTTTTTGGACTCTACCAAAAAAGATTCAAAATGTTTTTTGGATCGGGTCTCATGTTGAATAACCACTTTTTAAACCCTCACAGTGACCAAATTGCCATTTTTACAGAGTTTTGCTTACTCAAAATCTTCAATTTTGACCAATTTCAGGCACAGAAATGACTTTAAACACACTTATTTTAGTTGAAAAAGTAATAATTCACATCCAACCGTCATTTAAAGTCAAAAGATTAAATGTTAAAATTTCATCAATATTGACCATTTTTTCAACGTTCGACTGGTCCGGGGTCATCGTTTTTCATCAGAAAATTGATTTTTTGGACTCTACCAAAAATGATTCAAAATGTCATTTGGATCGGGCCTCATGTTGAATAACCACTTTTTAAACCCTCACAGTGACCAAAATTGCCATTTTTACAGAGTTTTGCTTACTCAAAATCTTCAATTGTTACCTATTTCAGGCACAGAAATGACTTTAAACACACTTATTTTAGTTGAAAAAGTAATAATTCACATCCAACCGTCATTTAAAGTCAAAAGATTAAATGTTAAAATTTCATCAATATTGACCATTTTTTCAACGTTCGACTGGTCCGGGGTCATCGTTTTTCATCAGAAAATGGATTTTTTGGACTCTACCAAAAAAGATTCAAAATGTCTTTTGGATCGGGTCTCATGTTGAATAACCACTTTTTAAACCCTCACAGTGACCAAAATTGCCATTTTTACAGAGTTTTGCTTACTCAAAATCTTCAATTTTGACCAATTTCAGGCACAGAAATGACTTTAAACACACTTATTTTAGTTGAAAAAGTAATAATTCACATCCAACCGTCATTTAAAGTCAAAAGATTAAATGTTAAAATTTCATCAATATTGACCATTTTTTCAACGTTCGACTGGTCCGGGGTCATCGTTTTTCATCAGAAAATTGATTTTTTGGACTCTACCAAAAATGTTTCAAAATGTCATTTGGATCGGGCCTCATGTTGAATAACCACTTTTTAAACCCTCACAGTGACCAAAATTGCCATTTTTACAGAGTTTTGCTTACTCAAAATCTTCAATTTTGACCAATTTCAGGCACAGAAATGACTTTAAACACGCTTATTTTAGTTGAAAAAGTAATAATTCACATCCAACCGTCATTTAAAGTCAAAAGATTAAATGTAAAAATTTCATCAATATTGACCATTTTTTCAACGTTCGACTGGTCCGGGGTCATCGTTTTTCATCAGAAAATTGATTTTTTGGACTCTACCAAAAATGATTCAAAATGTCATTTGGATCGGGCCTCATGTTGAATAACCACTTTTTAAACCCTCACAGTGACCAAAATTGCCATTTCTACAGAGTTTTGCTTACTCAAAATCTTAAATTTTGACCAATTTCAGGCACAGAAATGACTTTAAACACACTTATTTTAGTTGAAAAAGTAATAATTCACATCCAACCGTCATTTAAAGTCAAAAGATTAAATGTTAAAATTTCATCAATATTGACCATTTTTTCAACGTTCGACTGGTCCGGGGTCATCGTTTTTCATCAGATAATGGATTTTTTGGACTCTACCAAAAATGTTTCAAAATGTCTTTTGGATCGGGCCTCATGTTGAATAACCACTTTTTAAACCCTCACAGTGACCAAAATTGCCATTTTTACAGAGTTTTGCTTACTCAAAATCTTCAATTTTGACCAATTTCAGGCACAGAAATAACTTTAAACACACTTATTTTAGTTGAAAAAGTAATAATTCACATCCAACCGTCATTTAAAGTCAAAAGATTAAATGTTAAAATTTCATCAATATTGACCATTTTTTCAACGTTCGACTGGTCCGGGGTCATCGTTTTTCATCAGAAAATGGATTTTTTGGACTCTACCAAAAAAGATTCAAAATGTCTTTTGGATCGGGTCTCATGTTGAATAACCACTTTTTAAACCCTCACAGTGACCAAAATTGCCATTTTTACAGAGTTTTGCTTACTCAAAATCTTAAATTTTGACCAATTTCAGGCACAGAAATGACTTTAAACACACTTATTTTAGTTGAAAAAGTAATAATTCACATCCAACCGTCATTTAAAGTCAAAAGATTAAATGTTAAAATTTCATCAATATTGACCATTTTTTCAACGTTCGACTGGTCCGGGGTCATCGTTTTTCATCAGAAAATTGATTTTTTGGACTCTACCAAAAATGTTTCAAAATGTCATTTGGATCGGGCCTCATGTTGAATAACCACTTTTTAAACCCTCACAGTGACCAAAATTGCCATTTTTACAGAGTTTTGCTTACTCAAAATCTTCAATTTTGACCAATTTCAGGCACAGAAATGACTTTAAACACGCTTATTTTAGTTGAAAAAGTAATAATTCACATCCAACCGTCATTTAAAGTCAAAAGATTAAATGTAAAAATTTCATCAATATTGACCATTTTTTCAACGTTCGACTGGTCCGGGGTCATCGTTTTTCATCAGAAAATTGATTTTTTGGACTCTACCAAAAATGTTTCAAAATGTCATTTGGATCGGGCCTCATGTTGAATAACCACTTTTTAAACCCTCACAGTGACCAAAATTGCCATTTTTACAGAGTTTTGCTTACTCAAAATCTTCAATTTTGACCAATTTCAGGCACAGAAATGACTTTAAACACACTTATTTTAGTTGAAAAAGTAATAATTCACATCCAACCGTCATTTAAAGTCAAAAGATTAAATGTTAAAATTTCATCAATATTGACCATTTTTTCAACGTTCGACTGGTCCGGGGTCATCGTTTTTCATCAGAAAATTGATTTTTTGGACTCTACCAAAAATGTTTCAAAATGTCATTTGGATCGGGCCTCATGTTGAATAACCACTTTTTAAACCCTCACAGTGACCAAAATTGCCATTTTTACAGAGTTTTGCTTACTCAAAATCTTCAATTTTGACCAATTTCAGGCACAGAAATGACTTTAAACACACTTATTTTAGTTGAAAAAGTAATAATTCACATCCAACCGTCATTTAAAGTCAAAAGATTAAATGTTAAAATTTCATCAATATTGACCATTTTTTCAACGTTCGACTGGTCCGGGGTCATCGTTTTTCATCAGAAAATTGATTTTTTGGACTCTACCAAAAATGTTTCAAAATGTCATTTGGATCGGGCCTCATGTTGAATAACCACTTTTTAAACCCTCACAGTGACCAAAATTGCCATTTTTACAGAGTTTTGCTTACTCAAAATCTTCAATTTTGACCAATTTCAGGCACAGAAATGATTTTAAACACACTTATTTTAGTTGAAAAAGTAATAATTCACATCCAACCGTCATTTAAAGTCAAAAGATTAAATGTTAAAATTTCATCAATATTGACCATTTTTTCAACGTTCGACTGGTCCGGGGTCATCGTTTTTCATCAGAAAATTGATTTTTTGGACTCTACCAAAAAAGATTCAAAATGTTTTTTGGATCGGGTCTCATGTTGAATAACCACTTTTTAAACCCTCACAGTGACCAAAATTGCCATTTTTACAGAGTTTTGCTTACTCAAAATCTTCAATTTTGACCAATTTCAGGCACAGAAATGACTTTAAACACACTTATTTTAGTTGAAAAAGTAATAATTCACATCCAACCGTCATTTAAAGTCAAAAGATTAAATGTAAAAATTTCATCAATATTGACCATTTTTTCAACGTTCGACTGGTCCGGGGTCATCGTTTTTCATCAGAAAATTGATTTTTTGGACTCTACCAAAAATGTTTCAAAATGTCATTTGGATCGGGCCTCATGTTGAATAACCACTTTTTAAACCCTCACAGTGACCAAAATTGCCATTTTTACAGAGTTTTGCTTACTCAAAATCTTCAATTTTGACCAATTTCAGGCACAGAAATGACTTTAAACACACTTATTTTAGTTGAAAAAGTAATAATTCACATCCAACCGTCATTTAAAGTCAAAAGATTAAATGTAAAAATTTCATCAATATTGACCATTTTTTCAACGTTCGACTGGTCCGGGGTCATCGTTTTTCATCAGAAAATTGATTTTTTGGACTCTACCAAAAATGTTTCAAAATGTCATTTGGATCGGGCCTCATGTTGAATAACCACTTTTTAAACCCTCACAGTGACCAAAATTGCCATTTTTACAGAGTTTTGCTTACTCAAAATCTTCAATTTTGACCAATTTCAGGCACAGAAATGACTTTAAACACACTTATTTTAGTTGAAAAAGTAATAATTCACATCCAACCGTCATTTAAAGTCAAAAGATTAAATGTTAAAATTTCATCAATATTGACCATTTTTTCAATGTTCGACTGGTCCGGGGTCATCGTTTTTCATCAGAAAATTGATTTTTTGGACTCTACCAAAAATGTTTCAAAATGTCATTTGGATCGGGCCTCATGTTGAATAACCACTTTTTAAACCCTCACAGTGACCAAAATTGCCATTTTTACAGAGTTTTGTTTACTCAAAATCTTCAATTTTGACCAATTTCAGGCACAGAAATGATTTTAAACACACTTATTTTAGTTGAAAAAGTAATAATTCACATCCAACCGTCATTTAAAGTCAAAAGATTAAATGTTAAAATTTCATCAATATTGACCATTTTTTCAACGTTCGACTGGTCCGGGGTCATCGTTTTTCATCAGAAAATTGATTTTTTGGACTCTACCAAAAAAGATTCAAAATGTTTTTTGGATCGGGTCTCATGTTGAATAACCACTTTTTAAACCCTCACAGTGACCAAAATTGCCATTTTTACAGAGTTTTGCTTACTCAAAATCTTCAATTTTGACCAATTTCAGGCACAGAAATGACTTTAAACACACTTATTTTAGTTGAAAAAGTAATAATTCACATCCAACCGTCATTTAAAGTCAAAAGATTAAATGTTAAAATTTCATCAATATTGACCATTTTTTCAACGTTCGACTGGTCCGGGGTCATCGTTTTTCATCAGAAAATTGATTTTTTGGACTCTACCAAAAATGATTCAAAATGTCATTTGGATCGGGCCTCATGTTGAATAACCACTTTTTAAACCCTCACAGTGACCAAAATTGCCATTTCTACAGAGTTTTGCTTACTCAAAATCTTAAATTTTGACCAATTTCAGGCACAGAAATGACTTTAAACACACTTATTTTAGTTGAAAAAGTAATAATTCACATCCAACCGTCATTTAAAGTCAAAAGATTAAATGTTAAAATTTCATCAATATTGACCATTTTTTCAACGTTCGACTGGTCCGGGGTCATCGTTTTTCATCAGATAATGGATTTTTTGGACTCTACCAAAAATGTTTCAAAATGTCATTTGGATCGGGCCTCATGTTGAATAACCACTTTTTAAACCCTCACAGTGACCAAAATTGCCATTTTTACAGAGTTTTGCTTACTCAAAATCTTAAATTTTGACCAATTTCAGGCACAGAAATGACTTTAAACACACTTATTTTAGTTGAAAAAGTAATAATTCACATCCAACCGTCATTTAAAGTCAAAAGATTAAATGTTAAAATTTCATCAATATTGACCATTTTTTCAACGTTCGACTGGTCCGCGAGGTCATCGTTTTTCATCAGATAATGGATTTTTTGGACTCTACCAAAAATGTTTCAAAATGTCTTTTGGATCGGGCCTCATGTTGAATAACCACTTTTTAAACCCTCACAGTGACCAAAATTGCCATTTTTACAGAGTTTTGCTTACTCAAAATCTTCAATTTTGACCAATTTCAGGCACAGAAATAACTTTAAACACACTTATTTTAGTTGAAAAAGTAATAATTCACATCCAACCGTCATTTAAAGTCAAAAGATTAAATGTTAAAATTTCATCAATATTGACCATTTTTTCAACGTTCGACTGGTCCGGGGTCATCGTTTTTCATCAGAAAATGGATTTTTTGGACTCTACCAAAAAAGATTCAAAATGTCTTTTGGATCGGGTCTCATGTTGAATAACTACTTTTTAAACCCTCACAGTGACCAAAATTGCCATTTTTACAGAGTTTTGCTTACTCAAAATCTTAAATTTTGACCAATTTCAGGCACAGAAATGACTTTAAACACACTTATTTTAGTTGAAAAAGTAATAATTCACATCCAACCATCATTTAAAGTCAAAAGATTAAATGTTAAAATTTCATCAATATTGACCATTTTTTCAACGTTCGACTGGTCCGGGGTCATCGTTTTTCATCAGAAAATTGATTTTTTGGACTCTACCAAAAATGTTTCAAAATGTCATTTGGATCGGGCCTCATGTTGAATAACCACTTTTTAAACCCTCACAGTGACCAAAATTTCCATTTTTACAGAGTTTTGCTTACTCAAAATCTTCAATTTTGACCAATTTCAGGCACAGAAATGACTTTAAACACACTTATTTTAGTTGAAAAAGTAATAATTCACATCCAACCGTCATTTAAAGTCAAAAGATTAAATGTAAAAATTTCATCAATATTGACCATTTTTTCAATGTTCGACTGGTCCGGGGTCATCGTTTTTCATCAGAAAATTGATTTTTTGGACTCTACCAAAAATGTTTCAAAATGTCATTTGGATCGGGCCTCATGTTGAATAACCACTTTTTAAACCCTCACAGTGACCAAAATTGCCATTTTTACAGAGTTTTGCTTACTCAAAATCTTAAATTTTGACCAATTTCAGGCACAGAAATGACTTTAAACACACTTATTTTAGTTGAAAAAGTAATAATTCACATCCAACCGTCATTTAAAGTCAAAAGATTAAATGTTAAAATTTCATCAATATTGACCATTTTTTCAACGTTCGACTGGTCCGGGGTCATCGTTTTTCATCAGAAAATTGATTTTTTGGACTCTACCAAAAATGTTTCAAAACGTCATTTGGATCGGGCCTCATGTTGAATAACCACTTTTTAAACCCTCACAGTGACCAAAATTGCCATTTTTACAGAGTTTTGCTTACTCAAAATCTTCAATTTTGTCCAATTTCAGGCACAGAAATGATGTTAAACACACTTATTTTAGTTGAAAACGTAATATTTCACATCCAACCGTCATTTAAAGTCAAAAGATTAAATGTTAAAATTTCATCAATATTGACCATTTTTTCAACGTTCGACTGGTCCGGGGTCATCGTTTTTCATCAGAAAATGGATTTTTTGGACTCTACCAAAAAAGATTCAAAATGTTTTTTGGATCGGGTCTCATGTTGAATAACCACTTTTTAAACCCTCACAGTGACCAAATTGCCATTTTTACAGAGTTTTGCTTACTCAAAATCTTCAATTTTGACCAATTTCAGGCACAGAAATGACTTTAAACACACTTATTTTAGTTGAAAAAGTAATAATTCACATCCAACCGTCATTTAAAGTCAAAAGATTAAATGTTAAAATTTCATCAATATTGACCATTTTTTCAACGTTCGACTGGTCCGGGGTCATCGTTTTTCATCAGAAAATTGATTTTTTGGACTCTACCAAAAATGATTCAAAATGTCATTTGGATCGGGCCTCATGTTGAATAACCACTTTTTAAACCCTCACAGTGACCAAAATTGCCATTTTTACAGAGTTTTGCTTACTCAAAATCTTCAATTGTTACCAATTTCAGGCACAGAAATGACTTTAAACACACTTATTTTAGTTGAAAAAGTAATAATTCACATCCAACCGTCATTTAAAGTCAAAAGATTAAATGTTAAAATTTCATCAATATTGACCATTTTTTCAACGTTCGACTGGTCCGGGGTCATCGTTTTTCATCAGAAAATGGATTTTTTGGACTCTACCAAAAAAGATTCAAAATGTCTTTTGGATCGGGTCTCATGTTGAATAACCACTTTTTAAACCCTCACAGTGACCAAAATTGCCATTTTTACAGAGTTTTGCTTACTCAAAATCTTCAATTTTGACCAATTTCAGGCACAGAAATGACTTTAAACACACTTATTTTAGTTGAAAAAGTAATAATTCACATCCAACCGTCATTTAAAGTCAAAAGATTAAATGTTAAAATTTCATCAATATTGACCATTTTTTCAACGTTCGACTGGTCCGGGGTCATCGTTTTTCATCAGAAAATTGATTTTTTGGACTCTACCAAAAATGTTTCAAAATGTCATTTGGATCGGGCCTCATGTTGAATAACCACTTTTTAAACCCTCACAGTGACCAAAATTGCCATTTTTACAGAGTTTTGCTTACTCAAAATCTTCAATTTTGACCAATTTCAGGCACAGAAATGACTTTAAACACGCTTATTTTAGTTGAAAAAGTAATAATTCACATCCAACCGTCATTTAAAGTCAAAAGATTAAATGTTAAAATTTCATCAATATTGACCATTTTTTCAACGTTCGACTGGTCCGGGGTCATCGTTTTTCATCAGAAAATTGATTTTTTGGACTCTACCAAAAATGTTTCAAAATGTCATTTGGATCGGGCCTCATGTTGAATAACCACTTTTTAAACCCTCACAGTGACCAAAATTGCCATTTTTACAGAGTTTTGCTTACTCAAAATCTTCAATTTTGACCAATTTCAGGCACAGAAATGACTTTAAACACACTTATTTTAGTTGAAAAAGTAATAATTCACATCCAAACGTCATTTAAAGTCAAAAGATTAAATGTAAAAATTTCATCAATATTGACCATTTTTTCAACGTTCGACTGGTCCGGGGTCATCGTTTTTCATCAGAAAATTGATTTTTTGGACTCTACCAAAAATGTTTCAAAATGTCATTTGGATCGGGCCTCATGTTGAATAACCACTTTTTAAACCCTCACAGTGACCAAAATTGCCATTTTTACAGAGTTTTGCTTACTCAAAATCTTCAATTTTGACCAATTTCAGGCACAGAAATGACTTTAAACACACTTATTTTAGTTGAAAAAGTAATAATTCACATCCAACCGTCATTTAAAGTCAAAAGATTAAATGTTAAAATTTCATCAATATTGACCATTTTTTCAACGTTCGACTGGTCCGGGGTCATCGTTTTTCATCAGAAAATTGATTTTTTGGACTCTACCAAAAATGTTTCAAAATGTCATTTGGATCGGGCCTCATGTTGAATAACCACTTTTTAAACCCTCACAGTGACCAAAATTGCCATTTTTACAGAGTTTTGCTTACTCAAAATCTTCAATTTTGACCAATTTCAGGCACAGAAATGACTTTAAACACACTTATTTTAGTTGAAAAAGTAATAATTCACATCCAACCGTCATTTAAAGTCAAAAGATTAAATGTTAAAATTTCATCAATATTGACCATTTTTTCAACGTTCGACTGGTCCGGGGTCATCGTTTTTCATCAGAAAATTGATTTTTTGGACTCTACCAAAAATGTTTCAAAATGTCATTTGGATCGGGCCTCATGTTGAATAACCACTTTTTAAACCCTCACAGTGACCAAAATTGCCATTTTTACAGAGTTTTGCTTACTCAAAATCTTCAATTTTGACCAATTTCAGGCACAGAAATGATTTTAAACACACTTATTTTAGTTGAAAAAGTAATAATTCACATCCAACCGTCATTTAAAGTCAAAAGATTAAATGTTAAAATTTCATCAATATTGACCATTTTTTCAACGTTCGACTGGTCCGGGGTCATCGTTTTTCATCAGAAAATTGATTTTTTGGACTCTACCAAAAAAGATTCAAAATGTTTTTTGGATCGGGTCTCATGTTGAATAACCACTTTTTAAACCCTCACAGTGACCAAAATTGCCATTTTTACAGAGTTTTGCTTACTCAAAATCTTCAATTTTGACCAATTTCAGGCACAGAAATGACTTTAAACACACTTATTTTAGTTGAAAAAGTAATAATTCACATCCAACCGTCATTTAAAGTCAAAAGATTAAATGTTAAAATTTCATCAATATTGACCATTTTTTCAACGTTCGACTGGTCCGGGGTCATCGTTTTTCATCAGAAAATTGATTTTTTGGACTCTACCAAAAATGATTCAAAATGTCATTTGGATCGGGCCTCATGTTGAATAACCACTTTTTAAACCCTCACAGTGACCAAAACTGCCATTTCTACAGAGTTTTGCTTACTCAAAATCTTAAATTTTGACCAATTTCAGGCACAGAAATGACTTTAAACACACTTATTTTAGTTGAAAAAGTAATAATGCACATCCAACCGTCATTTAAAGTCAAAAGATTAAATGTTAAAATTTCATCAATATTGACCATTTTTTCAACGTTCGACTGGTCCGGGGTCATCGTTTTTCATCAGAAAATTGATTTTTTGGACTCTACCAAAAATGTTTCAAAATGTCATTTGGATCGGGCCTCATGTTGAATAACCACTTTTTAAACCCTCACAGTGACCAAAATTGCCATTTTTACAGAGTTTTGCTTACTCAAAATCTTCAATTTTGACCAATTTCAGGCACAGAAATGACTTTAAACACACTTATTTTAGTTGAAAAAGTAATAATTCACATCCAACCGTCATTTAAAGTCAAAAGATTAAATGTTAAAATTTCATCAATATTGACCATTTTTTCAACGTTCGACTGGTCCGGGGTCATCGTTTTTCATCAGAAAATTGATTTTTTGGACTCTACCAAAAATGTTTCAAAATGTCATTTGGATCGGGCCTCATGTTGAATAACCACTTTTTAAACCCTCACAGTGACCAAAATTGCCATTTTTACAGAGTTTTGCTTACTCAAAATCTTCAATTTTGACCAATTTCAGGCACAGAAATGACTTTAAACACACTTATTTTAGTTGAAAAAGTAATAATTCACATCCAACCGTCATTTAAAGTCAAAAGATTAAATGTTAAAATTTCATCAATATTGACCATTTTTTCAACGTTCGACTGGTCCGGGGTCATCGTTTTTCATCAGAAAATTGATTTTTTGGACTCTACCAAAAATGTTTCAAAATGTCATTTGGATCGGGCCTCATGTTGAATAACCACTTTTTAAACCCTCACAGTGACCAAAATTGCCATTTTTACAGAGTTTTGCTTACTCAAAATCTTCAATTTTGACCAATTTCAGGCACAGAAATGATTTTAAACACACTTATTTTAGTTGAAAAAGTAATAATTCACATCCAACCGTCATTTAAAGTCAAAAGATTAAATGTTAAAATTTCATCAATATTGACCATTTTTTCAACGTTCGACTGGTCCGGGGTCATCGTTTTTCATCAGAAAATTGATTTTTTGGACTCTACCAAAAAAGATTCAAAATGTTTTTTGGATCGGGTCTCATGTTGAATAACCACTTTTTAAACCCTCACAGTGACCAAAATTGCCATTTTTACAGAGTTTTGCTTACTCAAAATCTTCAATTTTGACCAATTTCAGGCACAGAAATGACTTTAAACACACTTATTTTAGTTGAAAAAGTAATAATTCACATCCAACCGTCATTTAAAGTCAAAAGATTAAATGTTAAAATTTCATCAATATTGACCATTTTTTCAACGTTCGACTGGTCCGGGGTCATCGTTTTTCATCAGAAAATTGATTTTTTGGACTCTACCAAAAATGATTCAAAATGTCATTTGGATCGGGCCTCATGTTGAATAACCACTTTTTAAACCCTCACAGTGACCAAAACTGCCATTTCTACAGAGTTTTGCTTACTCAAAATCTTAAATTTTGACCAATTTCAGGCACAGAAATGACTTTAAACACACTTATTTTAGTTGAAAAAGTAATAATTCACATCCAACCGTCATTTAAAGTCAAAAGATTAAATGTTAAAATTTCATCAATATTGACCATTTTTTCAACGTTCGACTGGTCCGGGGTCATCGTTTTTCATCAGATAATGGATTTTTTGGACTCTACCAAAAATGTTTCAAAATGTCTTTTGGATCGGGCCTCATGTTGAATAACCACTTTTTAAACCCTCACAGTGACCAAAATTGCCATTTTTACAGAGTTTTGCTTACTCAAAATCTTCAATTTTGACCAATTTCAGGCACAGAAATAACTTTAAACACACTTATTTTAGTTGAAAAAGTAATAATTCACATCCACCCGTCATTTAAAGTCAAAAGATTAAATGTTAAAATTTCATCAATATTGACCATTTTTTCAACGTTCGACTGGTCCGGGGTCATCGTTTTTCATCAGAAAATGGATTTTTTGGACTCTACCAAAAAAGATTCAAAATGTCTTTTGGATCGGGTCTCATGTTGAATAACCACTTTTTAAACCCTCACAGTGACCAAAATTGCCATTTTTACAGAGTTTTGCTTACTCAAAATCTTCAATTTTGACCAATTTCAGGCACAGAAATGACTTTAAACACACTTATTTTAGTTGAAAAAGTAATAATTCACATCCAACCGTCATTTAAAGTCAAAAGATTAAATGTTAAAATTTCATCAATATTGACCATTTTTTCAACGTTCGACTGGTCCGGGGTCATCGTTTTTCATCAGAAAATGGATTTTTTGGACTCTACCAAAAAAGATTCAAAATGTCTTTTGGATCGGGTCTCATGTTGAATAACCACTTTTTAAACCCTCACAGTGACCAAAATTGCCAATTTTACAGAGTTTTGCTTACTCAAAATCTTAAATTTTGACCAATTTCAGGCACAGAAATGACTTTAAACACACTTATTTTAGTTGAAAAAGTAATATTTCACATCCAACCATCATTTAAAGTCAAAAGATTAAATGTTAAAATTTCATCAATATTGACCATTTTTTCAACGTTCGACTGGTCCGGGGTCATCGTTTTTCATCAGAAAATTGATTTTTTGGACTCTACCAAAAATGTTTCAAAATGTCATTTGGATCGGGCCTCATGTTGAATAACCACTTTTTAAACCCTCACAGTGACCAAAATTTCCATTTTTACAGAGTTTTGCTTACTCAAAATCTTCAATTTTGACCAATTTCAGGCACAGAAATGACTTTAAACACACTTATTTTAGTTGAAAAAGTAATAATTCACATCCAACCGTCATTTAAAGTCAAAAGATTAAATGTTAAAATTTCATCAATATTGACCATTTTTTCAACGTTCGACAGGTCCGGGGTCATCGTTTTTCATCAGAAAATTGATTTTTTGGACTCTACCAAAAATGTTTCAAAACGTCATTTGGATCGGGCCTCATGTTGAATAACCACTTTTTAAACCCTCACAGTGACCAAAATTGCCATTTTTACAGAGTTTTGCTTACTCAAAATCTTCAATTTTGACCAATTTCAGGCACAGAAATGACTTTAAACACGCTTATTTTAGTTGAAAAAGTAATAATTCACATCCAACCGTCATTTAAAGTCAAAAGATTAAATGTAAAAATTTCATCAATATTGACCATTTTTTCAACGTTCGACTGGTCCGGGGTCATCGTTTTTCATCAGAAAATTGATTTTTTGGACTCTACCAAAAATGTTTCAAAATGTCATTTGGATCGGGCCTCATGTTGAATAACCACTTTTTAAACCCTCACAGTGACCAAAATTGCCATTTTTACAGAGTTTTGCTTACTCAAAATCTTCAATTTTGACCAATTTCAGGCACAGAAATGACTTTAAACACACTTATTTTAGTTGAAAAAGTAATAATTCACATCCAACCGTCATTTAAAGTCAAAAGATTAAATGTTAAAATTTCATCAATATTGACCATTTTTTCAACGTTCGACTGGTCCGGGGTCATCGTTTTTCATCAGAAAATTGATTTTTTGGACTCTACCAAAAATGTTTCAAAATGTCATTTGGATCGGGCCTCATGTTGAATAACCACTTTTTAAACCCTCACAGTGACCAAAATTGCCATTTTTACAGAGTTTTGCTTACTCAAAATCTTCAATTTTGACCAATTTCAGGCACAGAAATGACTTTAAACACACTTATTTTAGTTGAAAAAGTAATAATTCACATCCAACCGTCATTTAAAGTCAAAAGATTAAATGTTAAAATTTCATCAATATTGACCATTTTTTCAACGTTCGACTGGTCCGGGGTCATCGTTTTTCATCAGAAAATTGATTTTTTGGACTCTACCAAAAATGTTTCAAAATGTCATTTGGATCGGGCCTCATGTTGAATAACCACTTTTTAAACCCTCACAGTGACCAAAATTGCCATTTTTACAGAGTTTTGCTTACTCAAAATCTTCAATTTTGACCAATTTCAGGCACAGAAATGATTTTAAACACACTTATTTTAGTTGAAAAAGTAATAATTCACATCCAACCGTCATTTAAAGTCAAAAGATTAAATGTTAAAATTTCATCAATATTGACCATTTTTTCAACGTTCGACTGGTCCGGGGTCATCGTTTTTCATCAGAAAATTGATTTTTTGGACTCTACCAAAAAAGATTCAAAATGTTTTTTGGATCGGGTCTCATGTTGAATAACCACTTTTTAAACCCTCACAGTGACCAAAATTGCCATTTTTACAGAGTTTTGCTTACTCAAAATCTTCAATTTTGACCAATTTCAGGCACAGAAATGACTTTAAACACACTTATTTTAGTTGAAAAAGTAATAATTCACATCCAACCGTCATTTAAAGTCAAAAGATTAAATGTTAAAATTTCATCAATATTGACCATTTTTTCAACGTTCGACTGGTCCGGGGTCATCGTTTTTCATCAGAAAATTGATTTTTTGGACTCTACCAAAAATGATTCAAAATGTCATTTGGATCGGGCCTCATGTTGAATAACCACTTTTTAAACCCTCACAGTGACCAAAACTGCCATTTCTACAGAGTTTTGCTTACTCAAAATCTTAAATTTTGACCAATTTCAGGCACAGAAATGACTTTAAACACACTTATTTTAGTTGAAAAAGTAATAATTCACATCCAACCGTCATTTAAAGTCAAAAGATTAAATGTTAAAATTTCATCAATATTGACCATTTTTTCAACGTTCGACTGGTCCGGGGTCATCGTTTTTCATCAGATAATGGATTTTTTGGACTCTACCAAAAATGTTTCAAAATGTCTTTTGGATCGGGCCTCATGTTGAATAACCACTTTTTAAACCCTCACAGTGACCAAAATTGCCATTTTTACAGAGTTTTGCTTACTCAAAATCTTCAATTTTGACCAATTTCAGGCACAGAAATAACTTTAAACACACTTATTTTAGTTGAAAAAGTAATAATTCACATCCACCCGTCATTTAAAGTCAAAAGATTAAATGTTAAAATTTCATCAATATTGACCATTTTTTCAACGTTCGACTGGTCCGGGGTCATCGTTTTTCATCAGAAAATGGATTTTTTGGACTCTACCAAAAAAGATTCAAAATGTCTTTTGGATCGGGTCTCATGTTGAATAACCACTTTTTAAACCCTCACAGTGACCAAAATTGCCATTTTTACAGAGTTTTGCTTACTCAAAATCTTCAATTTTGACCAATTTCAGGCACAGAAATGACTTTAAACACACTTATTTTAGTTGAAAAAGTAATAATTCACATCCAACCGTCATTTAAAGTCAAAAGATTAAATGTTAAAATTTCATCAATATTGACCATTTTTTCAACGTTCGACTGGTCCGGGGTCATCGGTTTTCATCAGAAAATGGATTTTTTGGACTCTACCAAAAAAGATTCAAAATATCTTTTGGATCGGGTCTCATGTTGAATAACCACTTTTTAAACCCTCACAGTGACCAAAATTGCCATTTTTACAGAGTTTTGCTTACTCAAAATCTTAAATTTTGACCAATTTCAGGCACAGAAATGACTTTAAACACACTTATTTTAGTTGAAAAAGTAATATTTCACATCCAACCATCATTTAAAGTCAAAAGATTAAATGTTAAAATTTCATCAATATTGACCATTTTTTCAACGTTCGACTGGTCCGGGGTCATCGTTTTTCATCAGAAAATTGATTTTTTGGACTCTACCAAAAATGTTTCAAAATGTCATTTGGATCGGGCCTCATGTTGAATAACCACTTTTTAAACCCTCACAGTGACCAAAATTTCCATTTTTACAGAGTTTTGCTTACTCAAAATCTTCAATTTTGACCAATTTCAGGCACAGAAATGACTTTAAACACACTTATTTTAGTTGAAAAAGTAATAATTCACATCCAACCGTCATTTAAAGTCAAAAGATTAAATGTTAAAATTTCATCAATATTGACCATTTTTTCAACGTTCGACAGGTCCGGGGTCATCGTTTTTCATCAGAAAATTGATTTTTTGGACTCTACCAAAAATGTTTCAAAACGTCATTTGGATCGGGCCTCATGTTGAATAACCACTTTTTAAACCCTCACAGTGACCAAAATTGCCATTTTTACAGAGTTTTGCTTACTCAAAATCTTCAATTTTGTCCAATTTCAGGCACAGAAATGATTTTAAACACACTTATTTTAGTTGAAAACGTAATATTTCACATCCAACCGTCATTTAAAGTCAAAAGATTAAATGTTAAAATTTCATCAATATTGACCATTTTTTCAACGTTCGACTGGTCCGGGGTCATCGTTTTTCATCAGAAAATGGATTTTTTGGACTCTACCAAAAAAGATTCAAAATGTTTTTTGGATCGGGTCTCATGTTGAATAACCACTTTTTAAACCCTCACAGTGACCAAAATTGCCATTTTTACAGAGTTTTGCTTACTCAAAATCTTCAATTTTGACCAATTTCAGGCACAGAAATGACTTTAAACACACTTATTTTAGTTGAAAAAGTAATAATTCACATCCAAACGTCATTTAAAGTCAAAAGATTAAATGTAAAAATTTCATCAATATTGACCATTTTTTCAACGTTCGACTGGTCCGGGGTCATCGTTTTTCATCAGAAAATTGATTTTTTGGACTCTACCAAAAATGTTTCAAAATGTCATTTGGATCGGGCCTCATGTTGAATAACCACTTTTTAAACCCTCACAGTGACCAAAATTGCCATTTTTACAGAGTTTTGCTTACTCAAAATCTTCAATTTTGACCAATTTCAGGCACAGAAATGACTTTAAACACACTTATTTTAGTTGAAAAAGTAATAATTCACATCCAACCGTCATTTAAAGTCAAAAGATTAAATGTTAAAATTTCATCAATATTGACCATTTTTTCAACGTTCGACTGGTCCGGGGTCATCGTTTTTCATCAGAAAATTGATTTTTTGGACTCTACCAAAAATGTTTCAAAATGTCATTTGGATCGGGCCTCATGTTGAATAACCACTTTTTAAACCCTCACAGTGACCAAAATTGCCATTTTTACAGAGTTTTGCTTACTCAAAATCTTCAATTTTGACCAATTTCAGGCACAGAAATGACTTTAAACACACTTATTTTAGTTGAAAAAGTAATAATTCACATCCAACCGTCATTTAAAGTCAAAAGATTAAATGTTAAAATTTCATCAATATTGACCATTTTTTCAACGTTCGACTGGTCCGGGGTCATCGTTTTTCATCAGAAAATTGATTTTTTGGACTCTACCAAAAATGTTTCAAAATGTCATTTGGATCGGGCCTCATGTTGAATAACCACTTTTTAAACCCTCACAGTGACCAAAATTGCCATTTTTACAGAGTTTTGCTTACTCAAAATCTTCAATTTTGACCAATTTCAGGCACAGAAATGATTTTAAACACACTTATTTTAGTTGAAAAAGTAATAATTCACATCCAACCGTCATTTAAAGTCAAAAGATTAAATGTTAAAATTTCATCAATATTGACCATTTTTTCAACGTTCGACTGGTCCGGGGTCATCGTTTTTCATCAGAAAATTGATTTTTTGGACTCTACCAAAAAAGATTCAAAATGTTTTTTGGATCGGGTCTCATGTTGAATAACCACTTTTTAAACCCTCACAGTGACCAAAATTGCCATTTTTACAGAGTTTTGCTTACTCAAAATCTTCAATTTTGACCAATTTCAGGCACAGAAATGACTTTAAACACACTTATTTTAGTTGAAAAAGTAATAATTCACATCCAACCGTCATTTAAAGTCAAAAGATTAAATGTTAAAATTTCATCAATATTGACCATTTTTTCAACGTTCGACTGGTCCGGGGTCATCGTTTTTCATCAGAAAATTGATTTTTTGGACTCTACCAAAAATGATTCAAAATGTCATTTGGATCGGGCCTCATGTTGAATAACCACTTTTTAAACCCTCACAGTGACCAAAACTGCCATTTCTACAGAGTTTTGCTTACTCAAAATCTTAAATTTTGACCAATTTCAGGCACAGAAATGACTTTAAACACACTTATTTTAGTTGAAAAAGTAATAATGCACATCCAACCGTCATTTAAAGTCAAAAGATTAAATGTTAAAATTTCATCAATATTGACCATTTTTTCAACGTTCGACTGGTCCGGGGTCATCGTTTTTCATCAGAAAATTGATTTTTTGGACTCTACCAAAAATGTTTCAAAATGTCATTTGGATCGGGCCTCATGTTGAATAACCACTTTTTAAACCCTCACAGTGACCAAAATTGCCATTTTTACAGAGTTTTGCTTACTCAAAATCTTCAATTTTGACCAATTTCAGGCACAGAAATGACTTTAAACACACTTATTTTAGTTGAAAAAGTAATAATTCACATCCAACCGTCATTTAAAGTCAAAAGATTAAATGTTAAAATTTCATCAATATTGACCATTTTTTCAACGTTCGACTGGTCCGGGGTCATCGTTTTTCATCAGAAAATTGATTTTTTGGACTCTACCAAAAATGTTTCAAAATGTCATTTGGATCGGGCCTCATGTTGAATAACCACTTTTTAAACCCTCACAGTGACCAAAATTGCCATTTTTACAGAGTTTTGCTTACTCAAAATCTTCAATTTTGACCAATTTCAGGCACAGAAATGACTTTAAACACACTTATTTTAGTTGAAAAAGTAATAATTCACATCCAACCGTCATTTAAAGTCAAAAGATTAAATGTTAAAATTTCATCAATATTGACCATTTTTTCAACGTTCGACTGGTCCGGGGTCATCGTTTTTCATCAGAAAATTGATTTTTTGGACTCTACCAAAAATGTTTCAAAATGTCATTTGGATCGGGCCTCATGTTGAATAACCACTTTTTAAACCCTCACAGTGACCAAAATTGCCATTTTTACAGAGTTTTGCTTACTCAAAATCTTCAATTTTGACCAATTTCAGGCACAGAAATGATTTTAAACACACTTATTTTAGTTGAAAAAGTAATAATTCACATCCAACCGTCATTTAAAGTCAAAAGATTAAATGTTAAAATTTCATCAATATTGACCATTTTTTCAACGTTCGACTGGTCCGGGGTCATCGTTTTTCATCAGAAAATTGATTTTTTGGACTCTACCAAAAAAGATTCAAAATGTTTTTTGGATCGGGTCTCATGTTGAATAACCACTTTTTAAACCCTCACAGTGACCAAAATTGCCATTTTTACAGAGTTTTGCTTACTCAAAATCTTCAATTTTGACCAATTTCAGGCACAGAAATGACTTTAAACACACTTATTTTAGTTGAAAAAGTAATAATTCACATCCAACCGTCATTTAAAGTCAAAAGATTAAATGTTAAAATTTCATCAATATTGACCATTTTTTCAACGTTCGACTGGTCCGGGGTCATCGTTTTTCATCAGAAAATTGATTTTTTGGACTCTACCAAAAATGATTCAAAATGTCATTTGGATCGGGCCTCATGTTGAATAACCACTTTTTAAACCCTCACAGTGACCAAAACTGCCATTTCTACAGAGTTTTGCTTACTCAAAATCTTAAATTTTGACCAATTTCAGGCACAGAAATGACTTTAAACACACTTATTTTAGTTGAAAAAGTAATAATTCACATCCAACCGTCATTTAAAGTCAAAAGATTAAATGTTAAAATTTCATCAATATTGACCATTTTTTCAACGTTCGACTGGTCCGGGGTCATCGTTTTTCATCAGATAATGGATTTTTTGGACTCTACCAAAAATGTTTCAAAATGTCTTTTGGATCGGGCCTCATGTTGAATAACCACTTTTTAAACCCTCACAGTGACCAAAATTGCCATTTTTACAGAGTTTTGCTTACTCAAAATCTTCAATTTTGACCAATTTCAGGCACAGAAATAACTTTAAACACACTTATTTTAGTTGAAAAAGTAATAATTCACATCCACCCGTCATTTAAAGTCAAAAGATTAAATGTTAAAATTTCATCAATATTGACCATTTTTTCAACGTTCGACTGGTCCGGGGTCATCGTTTTTCATCAGAAAATGGATTTTTTGGACTCTACCAAAAAAGATTCAAAATGTCTTTTGGATCGGGTCTCATGTTGAATAACCACTTTTTAAACCCTCACAGTGACCAAAATTGCCATTTTTACAGAGTTTTGCTTACTCAAAATCTTCAATTTTGACCAATTTCAGGCACAGAAATGACTTTAAACACACTTATTTTAGTTGAAAAAGTAATAATTCACATCCAACCGTCATTTAAAGTCAAAAGATTAAATGTTAAAATTTCATCAATATTGACCATTTTTTCAACGTTCGACTGGTCCGGGGTCATCGTTTTTCATCAGAAAATGGATTTTTTGGACTCTACCAAAAAAGATTCAAAATGTCTTTTGGATCGGGTCTCATGTTGAATAACCACTTTTTAAACCCTCACAGTGACCAAAATTGCCAATTTTACAGAGTTTTGCTTACTCAAAATCTTAAATTTTGACCAATTTCAGGCACAGAAATGACTTTAAACACACTTATTTTAGTTGAAAAAGTAATATTTCACATCCAACCATCATTTAAAGTCAAAAGATTAAATGTTAAAATTTCATCAATATTGACCATTTTTTCAACGTTCGACTGGTCCGGGGTCATCGTTTTTCATCAGAAAATTGATTTTTTGGACTCTACCAAAAATGTTTCAAAATGTCATTTGGATCGGGCCTCATGTTGAATAACCACTTTTTAAACCCTCACAGTGACCAAAATTTCCATTTTTACAGAGTTTTGCTTACTCAAAATCTTCAATTTTGACCAATTTCAGGCACAGAAATGACTTTAAACACACTTATTTTAGTTGAAAAAGTAATAATTCACATCCAACCGTCATTTAAAGTCAAAAGATTAAATGTTAAAATTTCATCAATATTGACCATTTTTTCAACGTTCGACAGGTCCGGGGTCATCGTTTTTCATCAGAAAATTGATTTTTTGGACTCTACCAAAAATGTTTCAAAACGTCATTTGGATCGGGCCTCATGTTGAATAACCACTTTTTAAACCCTCACAGTGACCAAAATTGCCATTTTTACAGAGTTTTGCTTACTCAAAATCTTCAATTTTGACCAATTTCAGGCACAGAAATGACTTTAAACACGCTTATTTTAGTTGAAAAAGTAATAATTCACATCCAACCGTCATTTAAAGTCAAAAGATTAAATGTAAAAATTTCATCAATATTGACCATTTTTTCAACGTTCGACTGGTCCGGGGTCATCGTTTTTCATCAGAAAATTGATTTTTTGGACTCTACCAAAAATGTTTCAAAATGTCATTTGGATCGGGCCTCATGTTGAATAACCACTTTTTAAACCCTCACAGTGACCAAAATTGCCATTTTTACAGAGTTTTGCTTACTCAAAATCTTCAATTTTGACCAATTTCAGGCACAGAAATGACTTTAAACACACTTATTTTAGTTGAAAAAGTAATAATTCACATCCAACCGTCATTTAAAGTCAAAAGATTAAATGTTAAAATTTCATCAATATTGACCATTTTTTCAACGTTCGACTGGTCCGGGGTCATCGTTTTTCATCAGAAAATTGATTTTTTGGACTCTACCAAAAATGTTTCAAAATGTCATTTGGATCGGGCCTCATGTTGAATAACCACTTTTTAAACCCTCACAGTGACCAAAATTGCCATTTTTACAGAGTTTTGCTTACTCAAAATCTTCAATTTTGACCAATTTCAGGCACAGAAATGACTTTAAACACACTTATTTTAGTTGAAAAAGTAATAATTCACATCCAACCGTCATTTAAAGTCAAAAGATTAAATGTTAAAATTTCATCAATATTGACCATTTTTTCAACGTTCGACTGGTCCGGGGTCATCGTTTTTCATCAGAAAATTGATTTTTTGGACTCTACCAAAAATGTTTCAAAATGTCATTTGGATCGGGCCTCATGTTGAATAACCACTTTTTAAACCCTCACAGTGACCAAAATTGCCATTTTTACAGAGTTTTGCTTACTCAAAATCTTCAATTTTGACCAATTTCAGGCACAGAAATGATTTTAAACACACTTATTTTAGTTGAAAAAGTAATAATTCACATCCAACCGTCATTTAAAGTCAAAAGATTAAATGTTAAAATTTCATCAATATTGACCATTTTTTCAACGTTCGACTGGTCCGGGGTCATCGTTTTTCATCAGAAAATTGATTTTTTGGACTCTACCAAAAAAGATTCAAAATGTTTTTTGGATCGGGTCTCATGTTGAATAACCACTTTTTAAACCCTCACAGTGACCAAAATTGCCATTTTTACAGAGTTTTGCTTACTCAAAATCTTCAATTTTGACCAATTTCAGGCACAGAAATGACTTTAAACACACTTATTTTAGTTGAAAAAGTAATAATTCACATCCAACCGTCATTTAAAGTCAAAAGATTAAATGTTAAAATTTCATCAATATTGACCATTTTTTCAACGTTCGACTGGTCCGGGGTCATCGTTTTTCATCAGAAAATTGATTTTTTGGACTCTACCAAAAATGATTCAAAATGTCATTTGGATCGGGCCTCATGTTGAATAACCACTTTTTAAACCCTCACAGTGACCAAAACTGCCATTTCTACAGAGTTTTGCTTACTCAAAATCTTAAATTTTGACCAATTTCAGGCACAGAAATGACTTTAAACACACTTATTTTAGTTGAAAAAGTAATAATTCACATCCAACCGTCATTTAAAGTCAAAAGATTAAATGTTAAAATTTCATCAATATTGACCATTTTTTCAACGTTCGACTGGTCCGGGGTCATCGTTTTTCATCAGATAATGGATTTTTTGGACTCTACCAAAAATGTTTCAAAATGTCTTTTGGATCGGGCCTCATGTTGAATAACCACTTTTTAAACCCTCACAGTGACCAAAATTGCCATTTTTACAGAGTTTTGCTTACTCAAAATCTTCAATTTTGACCAATTTCAGGCACAGAAATAACTTTAAACACACTTATTTTAGTTGAAAAAGTAATAATTCACATCCACCCGTCATTTAAAGTCAAAAGATTAAATGTTAAAATTTCATCAATATTGACCATTTTTTCAACGTTCGACTGGTCCGGGGTCATCGTTTTTCATCAGAAAATGGATTTTTTGGACTCTACCAAAAAAGATTCAAAATGTCTTTTGGATCGGGTCTCATGTTGAATAACCACTTTTTAAACCCTCACAGTGACCAAAATTGCCATTTTTACAGAGTTTTGCTTACTCAAAATCTTCAATTTTGACCAATTTCAGGCACAGAAATGACTTTAAACACACTTATTTTAGTTGAAAAAGTAATAATTCACATCCAACCGTCATTTAAAGTCAAAAGATTAAATGTTAAAATTTCATCAATATTGACCATTTTTTCAACGTTCGACTGGTCCGGGGTCATCGGTTTTCATCAGAAAATGGATTTTTTGGACTCTACCAAAAAAGATTCAAAATATCTTTTGGATCGGGTCTCATGTTGAATAACCACTTTTTAAACCCTCACAGTGACCAAAATTGCCATTTTTACAGAGTTTTGCTTACTCAAAATCTTAAATTTTGACCAATTTCAGGCACAGAAATGACTTTAAACACACTTATTTTAGTTGAAAAAGTAATATTTCACATCCAACCATCATTTAAAGTCAAAAGATTAAATGTTAAAATTTCATCAATATTGACCATTTTTTCAACGTTCGACTGGTCCGGGGTCATCGTTTTTCATCAGAAAATTGATTTTTTGGACTCTACCAAAAATGTTTCAAAATGTCATTTGGATCGGGCCTCATGTTGAATAACCACTTTTTAAACCCTCACAGTGACCAAAATTTCCATTTTTACAGAGTTTTGCTTACTCAAAATCTTCAATTTTGACCAATTTCAGGCACAGAAATGACTTTAAACACACTTATTTTAGTTGAAAAAGTAATAATTCACATCCAACCGTCATTTAAAGTCAAAAGATTAAATGTTAAAATTTCATCAATATTGACCATTTTTTCAACGTTCGACAGGTCCGGGGTCATCGTTTTTCATCAGAAAATTGATTTTTTGGACTCTACCAAAAATGTTTCAAAACGTCATTTGGATCGGGCCTCATGTTGAATAACCACTTTTTAAACCCTCACAGTGACCAAAATTGCCATTTTTACAGAGTTTTGCTTACTCAAAATCTTCAATTTTGTCCAATTTCAGGCACAGAAATGATTTTAAACACACTTATTTTAGTTGAAAACGTAATATTTCACATCCAACCGTCATTTAAAGTCAAAAGATTAAATGTTAAAATTTCATCAATATTGACCATTTTTTCAACGTTCGACTGGTCCGGGGTCATCGTTTTTCATCAGAAAATGGATTTTTTGGACTCTACCAAAAAAGATTCAAAATGTTTTTTGGATCGGGTCTCATGTTGAATAACCACTTTTTAAACCCTCACAGTGACCAAAATTGCCATTTTTACAGAGTTTTGCTTACTCAAAATCTTCAATTTTGACCAATTTCAGGCACAGAAATGACTTTAAACACACTTATTTTAGTTGAAAAAGTAATAATTCACATCCAACCGTCATTTAAAGTCAAAAGATTAAATGTTAAAATTTCATCAATATTGACCATTTTTTCAACGTTCGACTGGTCCGGGGTCATCGTTTTTCATCAGAAAATTGATTTTTTGGACTCTACCAAAAATGATTCAAAATGTCATTTGGATCGGGCCTCATGTTGAATAACCACTTTTTAAACCCTCACAGTGACCAAAATTGCCATTTTTACAGAGTTTTGCTTACTCAAAATCTTCAATTTTGACCAATTTCAGGCACAGAAATTACTTTAAACACACTTATTTTAGTTGAAAAAGTAATAATTCACATCCAACCGTCATTTGAAGTCAAAAGATTAAATGTTAAAATTTCATCAATATTGACCATTTTTTCAACGTTCGACTGGTCCAGGGTCATCGTTTTTCATCAGAAAATTGATTTTTTGGACTCTACCAAAAATGATTCAAAATGTCATTTGGATCGGGCCTCATGTTGAATAACCACTTTTTAAACCCTCACAGTGACCAAAATTGCCATTTTTAAAGAGTTTTGCTTACTCAAAATCTTAAATTTTGACCAATTTCAGGCACAGAAATGACTTTAAACACACTTATTTTAGTTGAAAAAGTAATAATTCACATCCAACCGTCATTTAAAGTCAAAAGATTAAATGTAAAAATTTCATCAATATTGACCATTTTTTCAACGTTCGACTGGTCCGGGGTCATCGTTTTTCATCAGAAAATTGATTTTTTGGACTCTACCAAAAATGATTCAAAATGTCATTTGGATCGGGCCTCATGTTGAATAACCACTTTTTAAACCCTCACAGTGACCAAAATTGCCATTTTTACTGAGTTTTGCTTACTCAAAATCTTAAATTTTGACCAATTTCAGGCACAGAAATGACTTTAAACACACTTATTTTAGTTGAAAAAGTAATAATTCACATCCAACCGTCATTTAAAGTCAAAAGATTAAATGTTAAAATTTCATCAATATTGACCATTTTTTCAACGTTCGACTGGTCCGAGGTCATCGTTTTTCATCAGATAATGGATTTTTTGGACTCTACCAAAAATGTTTCAAAATGTCATTTGGATCGGGCCTCATGTTGAATAACCACTTTTTAAACCCTCACAGTGACCAAAATTGCCATTTTTACAGAGTTTTGCTTACTCAAAATCTTCAATTTTGACCAATTTCAGGCACAGAAATGACTTTAAACACACTTATTTTAGTTGAAAAAGTAATAATTCACATCCAACCGTCATTTAAAGTCAAAAGATTAAATGTTAAAATTTCATCAATATTGACCATTTTTTCAACGTTCGACTGGTCCGGGGTCATCGTTTTTCATCAGAAAATGGATTTTTTGGACTCTACCAAAAAAGATTCAAAATGTCTTTTGGATCGGGCCTCATGTTGAATAACCACTTTTTAAACCCTCACAGTGACCAAAATTGCCATTTTTACAGAGTTTTGCTTACTCAAAATCTTCAATTTTGACCAATTTCAGGCACAGAAATAACTTTAAACACACTTATTTTAGTTGAAAAAGTAATAATTCACATCCAACCGTCATTTAAAGTCAAAAGATTAAATGTTAAAATTTCATCAATATTGACCATTTTTTCAACGTTCGACTGGTCCGGGGTCATCGTTTTTCATCAGAAAATGGATTTTTTGGACTCTACCAAAAAAGATTAAAAATGTCTTTTGGATCGGGTCTCATGTTGAATAACCACTTTTTAAACCCTCACAGTGACCAAAATTGCCATTTTTACAGAGTTTTGCTTACTCAAAATCTTCAATTTTGACCAATTTCAGGCACAGAAATGACTTTAAACACACTTATTTTAGTTGAAAAAGTAATAATTCACATCCAACCGTCATTTAAAGTCAAAAGATTAAATGTTAAAATTTCATCAATATTGACCATTTTTTCAACGTTCGACTGGTCCGGGGTCATCGTTTTTCATCAGAAAATTGATTTTTTGGACTCTACCAAAAATGTTTCAAAATGTCATTTGGATCGGGCCTCATGTTGAATATCCACTTTTTAAACCCTCACAGTGACCAAAATTGCCATTTTTACAGAGTTTTGCTTACTCAAAATCTTCAATTTTGACCAATTTCAGGCACAGAAATGACTTTAAACACACTTATTTTAGTTGAAAAAGTAATAATTCACATCCAACCGTCATTTAAAGTCAAAAGATTAAATGTAAAAATTTCATCAATATTGACCATTTTTTCAACGTTCGACTGGTCCGGGGTCATCGTTTTTCATCAGAAAATTGATTTTTTTGGACTCTACCAAAAATGTTTCAAAATGTCTTTTGGATCGGGCCTCATGTTGAATAACCACTTTTTAAACCCTCACAGTGACCAAAATTGCCATTTTTACAGAGTTTTGCTTACTCAAAATCTTCAATTTTGACCAATTTCAGGCACAGAAATAACTTTAAACACACTTATTTTAGTTGAAAAAGTAATAATTCACATCCAACCGTCATTTAAAGTCAAAAGATTAAATGTTAAAATTTCATCAATATTGACCATTTTTTCAACGTTCGACTGGTCCGGGGTCATCGTTTTTCATCAGAAAATGGATTTTTTGGACTCTACCAAAAAAGATTCAAAATGTCTTTTGGATCGGGTCTCATGTTGAATAACCACTTTTTAAACCCTCACAGTGACCAAAATTGCCATTTTTACAGAGTTTTGCTTACTCAAAATCTTAAATTTTGACCAATTTCAGGCACAGAAATGACTTTAAACACACTTATTTTAGTTGAAAAAGTAATAATTCACATCCAACCATCATTTAAAGTCAAAAGATTAAATGTTAAAATTTCATCAATATTGACCATTTTTTCAACGTTCGACTGGTCCGGGGTCATCGTTTTTCATCAGAAAATTGATTTTTTGGACTCTACCAAAAATGTTTCAAAATGTCATTTGGATCGGGCCTCATGTTGAATAACCACTTTTTAAACCCTCACAGTGACCAAAATTTCCATTTTTACAGAGTTTTGCTTACTCAAAATCTTCAATTTTGACCAATTTCAGGCACAGAAATGACTTTAAACACACTTATTTTAGTTGAAAAAGTAATAATTCACATCCAACCGTCATTTAAAGTCAAAAGATTAAATGTAAAAATTTCATCAATATTGACCATTTTTTCAATGTTCGACTGGTCCTGGGTCATCGTTTTTCATCAGAAAATTGATTTTTTGGACTCTACCAAAAATGTTTCAAAATGTCATTTGGATCGGGCCTCATGTTGAATAACCACTTTTTAAACCTTCACAGTGACCAAAATTGCCATTTTTACAGAGTTTTGCTTACTCAAAATCTTAAATTTTGACCAATTTCAGGCACAGAAATGACTTTAAACACACTTATTTTAGTTGAAAAAGTAATAATTCACATCCAACCGTCATTTAAAGTCAAAAGATTAAATGTTAAAATTTCATCAATATTGACCATTTTTTCAACGTTCGACTGGTCCGGGGTCATCGTTTTTCATCAGAAAATTGATTTTTTGGACTCTACCAAAAATGTTTCAAAACGTCATTTGGATCGGGCCTCATGTTGAATAACCACTTTTTAAACCCTCACAGTGACCAAAATTGCCATTTTTACAGAGTTTTGCTAACTCAAAATCTTCAATTTTGTCCAATTTCAGGCACAGAAATGATTTTAAACACACTTATTTTAGTTGAAAACGTAATATTTCACATCCAACCGTCATTTAAAGTCAAAAGATTAAATGTTAAAATTTCATCAATATTGACCATTTTTTCAACGTTCGACTGGTCCGGGGTCATCGTTTTTCATCAGAAAATGGATTTTTTGGACTCTACCAAAAAAGATTCAAAATGTTTTTTGGATCGGGTCTCATGTTGAATAACCACTTTTTAAACCCTCACAGTGACCAAATTGCCATTTTTACAGAGTTTTGCTTACTCAAAATCTTCAATTTTGACCAATTTCAGGCACAGAAATGACTTTAAACACACTTATTTTAGTTGAAAAAGTAATAATTCACATCCAACCGTCATTTAAAGTCAAAAGATTAAATGTTAAAATTTCATCAATATTGACCATTTTTTCAACGTTCGACTGGTCCGGGGTCATCGTTTTTCATCAGAAAATTGATTTTTTGGACTCTACCAAAAATGATTCAAAATGTCATTTGGATCGGGCCTCATGTTGAATAACCACTTTTTAAACCCTCACAGTGACCAAAATTGCCATTTTTACAGAGTTTTGCTTACTCAAAATCTTCAATTGTTACCAATTTCAGGCACAGAAATGACTTTAAACACACTTATTTTAGTTGAAAAAGTAATAATTCACATCCAACCGTCATTTAAAGTCAAAAGATTAAATGTTAAAATTTCATCAATATTGACCATTTTTTCAACGTTCGACTGGTCCGGGGTCATCGTTTTTCATCAGAAAATGGATTTTTTGGACTCTACCAAAAAAGATTCAAAATGTCTTTTGGATCGGGTCTCATGTTGAATAACCACTTTTTAAACCCTCACAGTGACCAAAATTGCCATTTTTACAGAGTTTTGCTTACTCAAAATCTTCAATTTTGACCAATTTCAGGCACAGAAATGACTTTAAACACGCTTATTTTAGTTGAAAAAGTAATAATTCACATCCAACCGTCATTTAAAGTCAAAAGATTAAATGTAAAAATTTCATCAATATTGACCATTTTTTCAACGTTCGACTGGTCCAGGGTCATCGTTTTTCATCAGAAAATTGATTTTTTGGACTCTACCAAAAATTTTTCAAAATGTCATTTGGATCGGGCCTCATGTTGAATAACCACTTTTTAAACCCTCACAGTGACCAAAATTGCCATTTTTACAGAGTTTTGCTTACTCAAAATCTTCAATTTTGACCAATTTCAGGCACAGAAATGACTTTAAACACACTTATTTTAGTTGAAAAAGTAATAATTCACATCCAACCGTCATTTAAAGTCAAAAGATTAAATGTAAAAATTTCATCAATATTGACCATTTTTTCAACGTTCGACTGGTCCGGGGTCATCGTTTTTCATCAGAAAATTGATTTTTTGGACTCTACCAAAAATGTTTCAAAATGTCATTTGGATCGGGCCTCATGTTGAATAACCACTTTTTAAACCCTCACAGTGACCAAAATTGCCATTTTTACAGAGTTTTGCTTACTCAAAATCTTCAATTTTGACCAATTTCAGGCACAGAAATGACTTTAAACACACTTATTTTAGTTGAAAAAGTAATAATTCACATCCAACCGTCATTTAAAGTCAAAAGATTAAATGTTAAAATTTCATCAATATTGACCATTTTTTCAACGTTCGACTGGTCCGGGGTCATCGTTTTTCATCAGAAAATTGATTTTTTGGACTCTACCAAAAATGTTTCAAAATGTCATTTGGATCGGGCCTCATGTTGAATAACCACTTTTTAAACCCTCACAGTGACCAAAATTGCCATTTTTACAGAGTTTTGCTTACTCAAAATCTTCAATTTTGACCAATTTCAGGCACAGAAATGATTTTAAACACACTTATTTTAGTTGAAAAAGTAATAATTCACATCCAACCGTCATTTAAAGTCAAAAGATTAAATGTTAAAATTTCATCAATATTGACCATTTTTTCAACGTTCGACTGGTCCGGGGTCATCGTTTTTCATCAGAAAATTGATTTTTTGGACTCTACCAAAAAAGATTCAAAATGTTTTTTGGATCGGGTCTCATGTTGAATAACCACTTTTTAAACCCTCACAGTGACCAAAATTGCCATTTTTACAGAGTTTTGCTTACTCAAAATCTTCAATTTTGACCAATTTCAGGCACAGAAATGACTTTAAACACACTTATTTTAGTTGAAAAAGTAATAATTCACATCCAACCGTCATTTAAAGTCAAAAGATTAAATGTAAAAATTTCATCAATATTGACCATTTTTTCAATGTTCGACTGGTCCGGGGTCATCGTTTTTCATCAGAAAATTGATTTTTTGGACTCTACCAAAAATGTTTCAAAATGTCATTTGGATCGGGCCTCATGTTGAATAACCACTTTTTAAACCCTCACAGTGACCAAAATTGCCATTTTTACAGAGTTTTGCTTACTCAAAATCTTAAATTTTGACCAATTTCAGGCACAGAAATGACTTTAAACACACTTATTTTAGTTGAAAAAGTAATAATTCACATCCAACCGTCATTTAAAGTCAAAAGATTAAATGTTAAAATTTCATCAATATTGACCATTTTTTCAACGTTCGACTGGTCCGGGGTCATCGTTTTTCATCAGAAAATTGATTTTTTGGACTCTACCAAAAATGTTTCAAAACGTCATTTGGATCGGGCCTCATGTTGAATAACCACTTTTTAAACCCTCACAGTGACCAAAATTGCCATTTTTACAGAGTTTTGCTTACTCAAAATCTTCAATTTTGTGCAATTTCAGGCACAGAAATGATTTTAAACACACTTATTTTAGTTGAAAACGTAATATTGCACATCCAACCGTCATTTAAAGTCAAAAGATTAAATGTTAAAATTTCATCAATATTGACCATTTTTTCAACGTTCGACTGGTCCGGGGTCATCGTTTTTCATCAGAAAATGGATTTTTTGGACTCTACCAAAAAAGATTCAAAATGTTTTTTGGATCGGGTCTCATGTTGAATAACCACTTTTTAAACCCTCACAGTGACAAATTGCCATTTTTACAGAGTTTTGCTTACTCAAAATCTTCAATTTTGACCAATTTCAGGCACAGAAATGACTTTAAACACACTTATTTTAGTTGAAAAAGTAATAATTCACATCCAACCGTCATTTAAAGTCAAAAGATTAAATGTTAAAATTTCATCAATATTGACCATTTTTTCAACGTTCGACTGGTCCGGGGTCATCGTTTTTCATCAGAAAATTGATTTTTTGGACTCTACCAAAAAAGATTCAAAATGTTTTTTGGATCGGGTCTCATGTTGAATAACCACTTTTTAAACCCTCACAGTGACCAAAATTGCCATTTTTACAGAGTTTTGCTTACTCAAAATCTTCAATTTTGACCAATTTCAGGCACAGAAATGACTTTAAACACACTTATTTTAGTTGAAAAAGTAATAATTCACATCCAACCGTCATTTAAAGTCAAAAGATTAAATGTAAAAATTTCATCAATATTGACCATTTTTTCAATGTTCGACTGGTCCGGGGTCATCGTTTTTCATCAGAAAATTGATTTTTTGGACTCTACCAAAAATGTTTCAAAATGTCATTTGGATCGGGCCTCATGTTGAATAACCACTTTTTAAACCCTCACAGTGACCAAAATTGCCATTTTTACTGAGTTTTGCTTACTCAAAATCTTAAATTTTGACCAATTTCAGGCACAGAAATGACTTTAAACACACTTATTTTAGTTGAAAAAGTAATAATTCACATCCAACCGTCATTTAAAGTCAAAAGATTAAATGTTAAAATTTCATCAATATTGACCATTTTTTCAACGTTCGACTGGTCCGGGGTCATCGTTTTTCATCAGAAAATTGATTTTTTGGACTCTACCAAAAATGTTTCAAAACGTCATTTGGATCGGGCCTCATGTTGAATAACCACTTTTTAAACCCTCACAGTGACCAAAATTGCCATTTTTACAGAGTTTTGCTTACTCAAAATCTTCAATTTTGTGCAATTTCAGGCACAGAAATGATTTTAAACACACTTATTTTAGTTGAAAACGTAATATTTCACATCCAACCGTCATTTAAAGTCAAAAGATTAAATGTTAAAATTTCATCAATATTGACCATTTTTTCAACGTTCGACTGGTCCGGGGTCATCGTTTTTCATCAGAAAATGGATTTTTTGGACTCTACCAAAAAAGATTCAAAATGTTTTTTGGATCGGGTCTCATGTTGAATAACCACTTTTTAAACCCTCACAGTGACAAATTGCCATTTTTACAGAGTTTTGCTTACTCAAAATCTTCAATTTTGACCAATTTCAGGCACAGAAATGACTTTAAACACACTTATTTTAGTTGAAAAAGTAATAATTCACATCCAACCGTCATTTAAAGTCAAAAGATTAAATGTTAAAATTTCATCAATATTGACCATTTTTTCAACGTTCGACTGGTCCGGGGTCATCGTTTTTCATCAGAAAATTGATTTTTTGGACTCTACCAAAAATGATTCAAAATGTCATTTGGATCGGGCCTCATGTTGAATAACCACTTTTTAAACCCTCACAGTGACCAAAATTGCCATTTTTACAGAGTTTTGCTTACTCAAAATCTTCAATTGTTACCAATTTCAGGCACAGAAATGACTTTAAACACACTTATTTTAGTTGAAAAAGTAATAATTCACATCCAACCGTCATTTAAAGTCAAAAGATTAAATGTTAAAATTTCATCAATATTGACCATTTTTTCAACGTTCGACTGGTCCGGGGTCATCGTTTTTCATCAGAAAATGGATTTTTTGGACTCTACCAAAAAAGATTCAAAATGTCTTTTGGATCGGGTCTCATGTTGAATAACAACTTTTTAAACCCTCACAGTGACCAAAATTGCCATTTTTACAGAGTTTTGCTTACTCAAAATCTTCAATTTTGACCAATTTCAGGCACAGAAATGACTTTAAACACACTTATTTTAGTTGAAAAAGTAATAATTCACATCCAACCGTCATTTAAAGTCAAAAGATTAAATGTTAAAATTTCATCAATATTGACCATTTTTTCAACGTTCGACTGGTCCGGGGTCATCGTTTTTCATCAGAAAATTGATTTTTTGGACTCTACCAAAAATGTTTCAAAATGTCATTTGGATCGGGCCTCATGTTGAATAACCACTTTTTAAACCCTCACAGTGACCAAAATTGCCATTTTTACAGAGTTTTGCTTACTCAAAATCTTCAATTTTGACCAATTTCAGGCACAGAAATGACTTTAAACACGCTTATTTTAGTTGAAAAAGTAATAATTCACATCCAACCGTCATTTAAAGTCAAAAGATTAAATGTAAAAATTTCATCAATATTGACCATTTTTTCAACGTTCGACTGGTCCGGGGTCATCGTTTTTCATCAGAAAATTGATTTTTTGGACTCTACCAAAAATGTTTCAAAATGTCATTTGGATCGGGCCTCATGTTGAATAACCACTTTTTAAACCCTCACAGTGACCAAAATTGCCATTTTTACAGAGTTTTGCTTACTCAAAATCTTCAATTTTGACCAATTTCAGGCACAGAAATGACTTTAAACACACTTATTTTAGTTGAAAAAGTAATAATTCACATCCAACCGTCATTTAAAGTCAAAAGATTAAATGTAAAAATTTCATCAATATTGACCATTTTTTCAACGTTCGACTGGTCCGGGGTCATCGTTTTTCATCAGAAAATTGATTTTTTGGACTCTACCAAAAATGTTTCAAAATGTCATTTGGATCGGGCCTCATGTTGAATAACCACTTTTTAAACCCTCACAGTGACCAAAATTGCCATTTTTACAGAGTTTTGCTTACTCAAAATCTTCAATTTTGACCAATTTCAGGCACAGAAATGACTTTAAACACACTTATTTTAGTTGAAAAAGTAATAATTCACATCCAACCGTCATTTAAAGTCAAAAGATTAAATGTTAAAATTTCATCAATATTGACCATTTTTTCAACGTTCGACTGGTCCGGGGTCATCGTTTTTCATCAGAAAATTGATTTTTTGGACTCTACCAAAAATGTTTCAAAATGTCATTTGGATCGGGCCTCATGTTGAATAACCACTTTTTAAACCCTCACAGTGACCAAAATTGCCATTTTTACAGAGTTTTGCTTACTCAAAATCTTCAATTTTGACCAATTTCAGGCACAGAAATGATTTTAAACACACTTATTTTAGTTGAAAAAGTAATAATTCACATCCAACCGTCATTTAAAGTCAAAAGATTAAATGTTAAAATTTCATCAATATTGACCATTTTTTCAACGTTCGACTGGTCCGGGGTCATCGTTTTTCATCAGAAAATTGATTTTTTGGACTCTACCAAAAAAGATTCAAAATGTTTTTTGGATCGGGTCTCATGTTGAATAACCACTTTTTAAACCCTCACAGTGACCAAAATTGCCATTTTTACAGAGTTTTGCTTACTCAAAATCTTCAATTTTGACCAATTTCAGGCACAGAAATGACTTTAAACACACTTATTTTAGTTGAAAAAGTAATAATTCACATCCAACCGTCATTTAAAGTCAAAAGATTAAATGTTAAAATTTCATCAATATTGACCATTTTTTCAACGTTCGACTGGTCCGGGGTCATCGTTTTTCATCAGAAAATTGATTTTTTGGACTCTACCAAAAATGATTCAAAATGTCATTTGGATCGGGCCTCATGTTGAATAACCACTTTTTAAACCCTCACAGTGACCAAAACTGCCATTTCTACAGAGTTTTGCTTACTCAAAATCTTAAATTTTGACCAATTTCAGGCACAGAAATGACTTTAAACACACTTATTTTAGTTGAAAAAGTAATAATTCACATCCAACCGTCATTTAAAGTCAAAAGATTAAATGTTAAAATTTCATCAATATTGACCATTTTTTCAACGTTCGACTGGTCCGGGGTCATCGTTTTTCATCAGATAATGGATTTTTTGGACTCTACCAAAAATGTTTCAAAATGTCTTTTGGATCGGGCCTCATGTTGAATAACCACTTTTTAAACCCTCACAGTGACCAAAATTGCCATTTTTACAGAGTTTTGCTTACTCAAAATCTTCAATTTTGACCAATTTCAGGCACAGAAATAACTTTAAACACACTTATTTTAGTTGAAAAAGTAATAATTCACATCCAACCGTCATTTAAAGTCAAAAGATTAAATGTTAAAATTTCATCAATATTGACCATTTTTTCAACGTTCGACTGGTCCGGGGTCATCGTTTTTCATCAGAAAATGGATTTTTTGGACTCTACCAAAAAAGATTCAAAATGTCTTTTGGATCGGGTCTCATGTTGAATAACCACTTTTTAAACCCTCACAGTGACCAAAATTGCCATTTTTACAGAGTTTTGCTTACTCAAAATCTTCAATTTTGACCAATTTCAGGCACAGAAATGACTTTAAACACACTTATTTTAGTTGAAAAAGTAATAATTCACATCCAACCGTCATTTAAAGTCAAAAGATTAAATGTTAAAATTTCATCAATATTGACCATTTTTTCAACGTTCGACTGGTCCGGGGTCATCGTTTTTCATCAGAAAATGGATTTTTTGGACTCTACCAAAAAAGATTCAAAATGTCTTTTGGATCGGGTCTCATGTTGAATAACCACTTTTTAAACCCTCACAGTGACCAAAATTGCCATTTTTACAGAGTTTTGCTTACTCAAAATCTTAAATTTTGACCAATTTCAGGCACAGAAATGACTTTAAACACACTTATTTTAGTTGAAAAAGTAATATTTCACATCCAACCATCATTTAAAGTCAAAAGATTAAATGTTAAAATTTCATCAATATTGACCATTTTTTCAACGTTCGACTGGTCCGGGGTCATCGTTTTTCATCAGAAAATTGATTTTTTGGACTCTACCAAAAATGTTTCAAAATGTCATTTGGATCGGGCCTCATGTTGAATAACCACTTTTTAAACCCTCACAGTGACCAAAATTTCCATTTTTACAGAGTTTTGTTTACTCAAAATCTTCAATTTTGACCAATTTCAGGCACAGAAATGACTTTAAACACACTTATTTTAGTTGAAAAAGTAATAATTCACATCCAACCGTCATTTAAAGTCAAAAGATTAAATGTTAAAATTTCATCAATATTGACCATTTTTTCAACGTTCGACAGGTCCGGGGTCATCGTTTTTCATCAGAAAATTGATTTTTTGGACTCTACCAAAAATGTTTCAAAACGTCATTTGGATCGGGCCTCATGTTGAATAACCACTTTTTAAACCCTCACAGTGACCAAAATTGCCATTTTTACAGAGTTTTGCTTACTCAAAATCTTCAATTTTGTCCAATTTCAGGCACAGAAATGATTTTAAACACACTTATTTTAGTTGAAAACGTAATATTTCACATCCAACCGTCATTTAAAGTCAAAAGATTAAATGTTAAAATTTCATCAATATTGACCATTTTTTCAACGTTCGACTGGTCCGGGGTCATCGTTTTTCATCAGAAAATGGATTTTTTGGACTCTACCAAAAAAGATTCAAAATGTTTTTTGGATCGGGTCTCATGTTGAATAACCACTTTTTAAACCCTCACAGTGACCAAAATTGCCATTTTTACAGAGTTTTGCTTACTCAAAATCTTCAATTTTGACCAATTTCAGGCACAGAAATGACTTTAAACACACTTATTTTAGTTGAAAAAGTAATAATTCACATCCAACCGTCATTTAAAGTCAAAAGATTAAATGTTAAAATTTCATCAATATTGACCATTTTTTCAACGTTCGACTGGTCCGGGGTCATCGTTTTTCATCAGAAAATTGATTTTTTGGACTCTACCAAAAATGATTCAAAATGTCATTTGGATCGGGCCTCATGTTGAATAACCACTTTTTAAACCCTCACAGTGACCAAAATTGCCATTTTTACAGAGTTTTGCTTACTCAAAATCTTCAATTTTGACCAATTTCAGGCACAGAAATGACTTTAAACACACTTATTTTAGTTGAAAAAGTAATAATTCACATCCAACCGTCATTTGAAGTCAAAAGATTAAATGTTAAAATTTCATCAATATTGACCATTTTTTCAACGTTCGACTGGTCCGGGGTCATCGTTTTTCATCAGAAAATTGATTTTTTGGACTCTACCAAAAATGATTCAAAATGTCATTTGGATCGGGCCTCATGTTGAATAACCACTTTTTAAACCCTCACAGTGACCAAAATTGCCATTTTTAAAGAGTTTTGCTTACTCAAAATCTTAAATTTTGACCAATTTCAGGCACAGAAATGACTTTAATCATACTTATTTTAGTTGAAAAAGTAATAATTCACATCCAACCGTCATTTAAAGTCAAAAGATTAAATGTAAAAATTTCATCAATATTGACCATTTTTTCAACGTTCGACTGGTCCGGGGTCATCGTTTTTCATCAGAAAATTGATTTTTTGGACTCTACCAAAAATGATTCAAAATGTCATTTGGATCGGGCCTCATGTTGAATAACCACTTTTTAAACCCTCACAGTGACCAAAATTGCCATTTTTACTGAGTTTTGCTTACTCAAAATCTTAAATTTTGACCAATTTCAGGCACAGAAATGACTTTAAACACACTTATTTTAGTTGAAAAAGTAATAATTCACATCCAACCGTCATTTAAAGTCAAAAGATTAAATGTTAAAATTTCATCAATATTGACCATTTTTTCAACGTTCGACTGGTCCGAGGTCATCGTTTTTCATCAGATAATGGATTTTTTGGACTCTACCAAAAATGTTTCAAAATGTCATTTGGATCGGGCCTCATGTTGAATAACCACTTTTTAAACCCTCACAGTGACCAAAATTGCCATTTTTACAGAGTTTTGCTTACTCAAAATCTTCAATTTTGACCAATTTCAGGCACAGAAATGACTTTAAACACACTTATTTTAGTTGAAAAAGTAATAATTCACATCCAACCGTCATTTAAAGTCAAAAGATTAAATGTTAAAATTTCATCAATATTGACCATTTTTTCAACGTTCGACTGGTCCGGGGTCATCGTTTTTCATCAGAAAATGGATTTTTTGGACTCTACCAAAAAAGATTCAAAATGTCATTTGGATCGGGCCTCATGTTGAATAACCACTTTTTAAACCCTCACAGTGACAAAAATTGCCATTTTTACAGAGTTTTGCTTACTCAAAATCTTCAATTTTGACCAATTTCAGGCACAGAAATGACTTTAAACACACTTATTTTAGTTGAAAAAGTAATAATTCACATCCAACCGTCATTTAAAGTCAAAAGATTAAATGTAAAAATTTCATCAATATTGACCATTTTTTCAACGTTCGACTGGTCCGGGGTCATCGTTTTTCATCAGAAAATTGATTTTTTTGGACTCTACCAAAAATGTTTCAAAATGTCATTTGGATCGGGCCTCATGTTGAATAACCACTTTTTAAACCCTCACAGTGACCAAAATTGCCATTTTTACAGAGTTTTGCTTACTCAAAATCTTAAATTTTGACCAATTTCAGGCACAGAAATGACTTTAAACACACTTATTTTAGTTGAAAAAGTAATAATTCACATCCAACCGTCATTTAAAGTCAAAAGATTAAATGGTAAAATTTCATCAATATTGACCATTTTTTCAACGTTTGACTGGTCCGGGGTCATCGTTTTTCATCAGAAAATTGATTTTTTGGAATCTACCAAAAATGTTTCAAAATGTCATTTGGATCGGGCCTCATGTTGAATAACCACTTTTTAAACCCTCACAGTGACCAAAATTGCCATTTTTACAGAGTTTTGCTTACTCAAAATCTTCAATTTTGACCAATTTCAGGCACAGAAATGACTTTAAACACACTTATTTTAGTTGAAAAAGTAATAATTCACATCCAACCGTCATTTAAAGTCAAAAGATTAAATGTAAAAATTTCATCAATATTGACCATTTTTTCAACGTTCGACTGGTCCGGGGTCATCGTTTTTCATCAGAAAATTGATTTTTTTGGACTCTACCAAAAATGTTTCAAAATGTCATTTGGATCGGGCCTCATGTTGAATAACCACTTTTTAAACCCTCACAGTGACCAAAATTGCCATTTTTACAGAGTTTTGCTTACTCAAAATCTTAAATTTTGACCAATTTCAGGCACAGAAATGACTTTAAACACACTTATTTTAGTTGAAAAAGTAATAATTCACATCCAACCGTCATTTAAAGTCAAAAGATTAAATGGTAAAATGTCATCAATATTGACCATTTTTTCAACGTTTGACTGGTCCGGGGTCATCGTTTTTCATCAGAAAATTGATTTTTTGGACTCTACCAAAAATGTTTCAAAATGTCATTTGGATCGGGCCTCATGTTGAATAACCACTTTTTAAACCCTCACAGTGACCAAAATTGCCATTTTTACAGAGTTTTGCTTACTCAAAATCTTCAATTTTGTCCAATTTCAGGCACAGAAATGATTTTAAACACACTTATTTTAGTTGAAAACGTAATATTTCACATCCAACCGTCATTTAAAGTCAAAAGATTAAATGTTAAAATTTCATCAATATTGACCATTTTTTCAACGTTCGACTGGTCCGGGGTCATCGTTTTTCATCAGAAAATTGATTTTTTGGACTCTACCAAAAATGATTCAAAATGTCATTTGGATCGGGCCTCATGTTGAATAACCACTTTTTAAACCCTCACAGTGACCAAAACTGCCATTTCTACAGAGTTTTGCTTACTCAAAATCTTAAATTTTGACCAATTTCAGGCACAGAAATGACTTTAAACACACTTATTTTAGTTGAAAAAGTAATAATTCACATCCAACCGTCATTTAAAGTCAAAAGATTAAATGTTAAAATTTCATCAATATTGACCATTTTTTCAACGTTCGACTGGTCCGGGGTCATCGTTTTTCATCAGATAATGGATTTTTTGGACTCTACCAAAAATGTTTCAAAATGTCTTTTGGATCGGGCCTCATGTTGAATAACCACTTTTTAAACCCTCACAGTGACCAAAATTGCCATTTTTACAGAGTTTTGCTTACTCAAAATCTTCAATTTTGACCAATTTCAGGCACAGAAATAACTTTAAACACACTTATTTTAGTTGAAAAAGTAATAATTCACATCCAACCGTCATTTAAAGTCAAAAGATTAAATGTTAAAATTTCATCAATATTGACCATTTTTTCAACGTTCGACTGGTCCGGGGTCATCGTTTTTCATCAGAAAATGGATTTTTTGGACTCTACCAAAAAAGATTCAAAATGTCTTTTGGATCGGGTCTCATGTTGAATAACCACTTTTTAAACCCTCACAGTGACCAAAATTGCCATTTTTACAGAGTTTTGCTTACTCAAAATCTTCAATTTTGACCAATTTCAGGCACAGAAATGACTTTAAACACACTTATTTTAGTTGAAAAAGTAATAATTCACATCCAACCGTCATTTAAAGTCAAAAGATTAAATGTTAAAATTTCATCAATATTGACCATTTTTTCAACGTTCGACTGGTCCGGGGTCATCGTTTTTCATCAGAAAATGGATTTTTTGGACTCTACCAAAAAAGATTCAAAATGTCTTTTGGATCGGGTCTCATGTTGAATAACCACTTTTTAAACCCTCACAGTGACCAAAATTGCCATTTTTACAGAGTTTTGCTTACTCAAAATCTTAAATTTTGACCAATTTCAGGCACAGAAATGACTTTAAACACACTTATTTTAGTTGAAAAAGTAATATTTCACATCCAACCATCATTTAAAGTCAAAAGATTAAATGTTAAAATTTCATCAATATTGACCATTTTTTCAACGTTCGACTGGTCCGGGGTCATCGTTTTTCATCAGAAAATTGATTTTTTGGACTCTACCAAAAATGTTTCAAAATGTCATTTGGATCGGGCCTCATGTTGAATAACCACTTTTTAAACCCTCACAGTGACCAAAATTTCCATTTTTACAGAGTTTTGTTTACTCAAAATCTTCAATTTTGACCAATTTCAGGCACAGAAATGACTTTAAACACACTTATTTTAGTTGAAAAAGTAATAATTCACATCCAACCGTCATTTAAAGTCAAAAGATTAAATGTTAAAATTTCATCAATATTGACCATTTTTTCAACGTTCGACAGGTCCGGGGTCATCGTTTTTCATCAGAAAATTGATTTTTTGGACTCTACCAAAAATGTTTCAAAACGTCATTTGGATCGGGCCTCATGTTGAATAACCACTTTTTAAACCCTCACAGTGACCAAAATTGCCATTTTTACAGAGTTTTGCTTACTCAAAATCTTCAATTTTGTCCAATTTCAGGCACAGAAATGATTTTAAACACACTTATTTTAGTTGAAAACGTAATATTTCACATCCAACCGTCATTTAAAGTCAAAAGATTAAATGTTAAAATTTCATCAATATTGACCATTTTTTCAACGTTCGACTGGTCCGGGGTCATCGTTTTTCATCAGAAAATGGATTTTTTGGACTCTACCAAAAAAGATTCAAAATGTTTTTTGGATCGGGTCTCATGTTGAATAACCACTTTTTAAACCCTCACAGTGACCAAAATTGCCATTTTTACAGAGTTTTGCTTACTCAAAATCTTCAATTTTGACCAATTTCAGGCACAGAAATGACTTTAAACACACTTATTTTAGTTGAAAAAGTAATAATTCACATCCAACCGTCATTTAAAGTCAAAAGATTAAATGTTAAAATTTCATCAATATTGACCATTTTTTCAACGTTCGACTGGTCCGGGGTCATCGTTTTTCATCAGAAAATTGATTTTTTGGACTCTACCAAAAATGATTCAAAATGTCATTTGGATCGGGCCTCATGTTGAATAACCACTTTTTAAACCCTCACAGTGACCAAAATTGCCATTTTTACAGAGTTTTGCTTACTCAAAATCTTCAATTTTGACCAATTTCAGGCACAGAAATGACTTTAAACACACTTATTTTAGTTGAAAAAGTAATAATTCACATCCAACCGTCATTTGAAGTCAAAAGATTAAATGTTAAAATTTCATCAATATTGACCATTTTTTCAACGTTCGACTGGTCCGGGGTCATCGTTTTTCATCAGAAAATTGATTTTTTGGACTCTACCAAAAATGATTCAAAATGTCATTTGGATCGGGCCTCATGTTGAATAACCACTTTTTAAACCCTCACAGTGACCAAAATTGCCATTTTTAAAGAGTTTTGCTTACTCAAAATCTTAAATTTTGACCAATTTCAGGCACAGAAATGACTTTAATCATACTTATTTTAGTTGAAAAAGTAATAATTCACATCCAACCGTCATTTAAAGTCAAAAGATTAAATGTAAAAATTTCATCAATATTGACCATTTTTTCAACGTTCGACTGGTCCGGGGTCATCGTTTTTCATCAGAAAATTGATTTTTTGGACTCTACCAAAAATGATTCAAAATGTCATTTGGATCGGGCCTCATGTTGAATAACCACTTTTTAAACCCTCACAGTGACCAAAATTGCCATTTTTACTGAGTTTTGCTTACTCAAAATCTTAAATTTTGACCAATTTCAGGCACAGAAATGACTTTAAACACACTTATTTTAGTTGAAAAAGTAATAATTCACATCCAACCGTCATTTAAAGTCAAAAGATTAAATGTTAAAATTTCATCAATATTGACCATTTTTTCAACGTTCGACTGGTCCGAGGTCATCGTTTTTCATCAGATAATGGATTTTTTGGACTCTACCAAAAATGTTTCAAAATGTCATTTGGATCGGGCCTCATGTTGAATAACCACTTTTTAAACCCTCACAGTGACCAAAATTGCCATTTTTACAGAGTTTTGCTTACTCAAAATCTTCAATTTTGACCAATTTCAGGCACAGAAATGACTTTAAACACACTTATTTTAGTTGAAAAAGTAATAATTCACATCCAACCGTCATTTAAAGTCAAAAGATTAAATGTTAAAATTTCATCAATATTGACCATTTTTTCAACGTTCGACTGGTCCGGGGTCATCGTTTTTCATCAGAAAATGGATTTTTTGGACTCTACCAAAAAAGATTCAAAATGTCATTTGGATCGGGCCTCATGTTGAATAACCACTTTTTAAACCCTCACAGTGACAAAAATTGCCATTTTTACAGAGTTTTGCTTACTCAAAATCTTCAATTTTGACCAATTTCAGGCACAGAAATGACTTTAAACACACTTATTTTAGTTGAAAAAGTAATAATTCACATCCAACCGTCATTTAAAGTCAAAAGATTAAATGTAAAAATTTCATCAATATTGACCATTTTTTCAACGTTCGACTGGTCCGGGGTCATCGTTTTTCATCAGAAAATTGATTTTTTTGGACTCTACCAAAAATGTTTCAAAATGTCATTTGGATCGGGCCTCATGTTGAATAACCACTTTTTAAACCCTCACAGTGACCAAAATTGCCATTTTTACAGAGTTTTGCTTACTCAAAATCTTAAATTTTGACCAATTTCAGGCACAGAAATGACTTTAAACACACTTATTTTAGTTGAAAAAGTAATAATTCACATCCAACCGTCATTTAAAGTCAAAAGATTAAATGGTAAAATTTCATCAATATTGACCATTTTTTCAACGTTTGACTGGTCCGGGGTCATCGTTTTTCATCAGAAAATTGATTTTTTGGAATCTACCAAAAATGTTTCAAAATGTCATTTGGATCGGGCCTCATGTTGAATAACCACTTTTTAAACCCTCACAGTGACCAAAATTGCCATTTTTACAGAGTTTTGCTTACTCAAAATCTTCAATTTTGACCAATTTCAGGCACAGAAATGACTTTAAACACACTTATTTTAGTTGAAAAAGTAATAATTCACATCCAACCGTCATTTAAAGTCAAAAGATTAAATGTAAAAATTTCATCAATATTGACCATTTTTTCAACGTTCGACTGGTCCGGGGTCATCGTTTTTCATCAGAAAATTGATTTTTTTGGACTCTACCAAAAATGTTTCAAAATGTCATTTGGATCGGGCCTCATGTTGAATAACCACTTTTTAAACCCTCACAGTGACCAAAATTGCCATTTTTACAGAGTTTTGCTTACTCAAAATCTTAAATTTTGACCAATTTCAGGCACAGAAATGACTTTAAACACACTTATTTTAGTTGAAAAAGTAATAATTCACATCCAACCGTCATTTAAAGTCAAAAGATTAAATGGTAAAATGTCATCAATATTGACCATTTTTTCAACGTTTGACTGGTCCGGGGTCATCGTTTTTCATCAGAAAATTGATTTTTTGGACTCTACCAAAAATGTTTCAAAATGTCATTTGGATCGGGCCTCATGTTGAATAACCACTTTTTAAACCCTCACAGTGACCAAAATTGCCATTTTTACAGAGTTTTGCTTACTCAAAATCTTCAATTTTGTCCAATTTCAGGCACAGAAATGATTTTAAACACACTTATTTTAGTTGAAAACGTAATATTTCACATCCAACCGTCATTTAAAGTCAAAAGATTAAATGTTAAAATTTCATCAATATTGACCATTTTTTCAACGTTCAACTGGTCCGGGTCATCGTTTTTCATCAGAAAATGGATTTTTTGGACTCTACCAAAAAAGATTCAAAATGTTTTTTGGATCGGGTCTCATGTTGAATAACCACTTTTTAAACCCTCAGAGTGACCAAAATTGCCATTTTTACAGAGTTTTGCTTACTCAAAATCTTCAATTTTGACCAATTTCAGGCACAGAAATGATTTTAAACACACTTATTTTAGTTGAAAACATAATATTTCACATCCAACCGTCATTTAAAGTCAAAAGATTAAATGTAAAAATTTCATCAATATTGACCATTTTTTCAACGTTCGACTGGTCCGGGGTCATCGTTTTTCATCAGAAAATTGATTTTTTGGACTCTACCAAAAAAGATTCAAAATGTTTTTTGGATCGGGTCTCATGTTGAATAACCACTTTTTAAACCCTCACAGTGACCAAAATTGCCATTTTTACAGAGTTTTGCTTACTCAAAATCTTCAATTTTGACCAATTTCAGGCACAGAAATGACTTTAAACACACTTATTTTAGTTGAAAAAGTAATAATTCACATCCAACCGTCATTTAAAGTCAAAAGATTAAATGTAAAAATTTCATCAATATTGACCATTTTTTCAATGTTCGACTGGTCCGGGGTCATCGTTTTTCATCAGAAAATTGATTTTTTGGACTCTACCAAAAATGTTTCAAAATGTCATTTGGATCGGGCCTCATGTTGAATAACCACTTTTTAAACCCTCACAGTGACCAAAATTGCCATTTTTACAGAGTTTTGCTTACTCAAAATCTTAAATTTTGACCAATTTCAGGCACAGAAATGACTTTAAACACACTTATTTTAGTTGAAAAAGTAATAATTCACATCCAACCGTCATTTAAAGTCAAAAGATTAAATGTTAAAATTTCATCAATATTGACCATTTTTTCAACGTTCGACTGGTCCGGGGTCATCGTTTTTCATCAGAAAATTGATTTTTTGGACTCTACCAAAAATGTTTCAAAACGTCATTTGGATCGGGCCTCATGTTGAATAACCACTTTTTAAACCCTCACAGTGACCAAAATTGCCATTTTTACAGAGTTTTGCTTACTCAAAATCTTCAATTTTGTGCAATTTCAGGCACAGAAATGATTTTAAACACACTTATTTTAGTTGAAAACGTAATATTTCACATCCAACCGTCATTTAAAGTCAAAAGATTAAATGTTAAAATTTCATCAATATTGACCATTTTTTCAACGTTCGACTGGTCCGGGGTCATCGTTTTTCATCAGAAAATGGATTTTTTGGACTCTACCAAAAAAGATTCAAAATGTTTTTTGGATCGGGTCTCATGTTGAATAACCACTTTTTAAACCCTCACAGTGACAAATTGCCATTTTTACAGAGTTTTGCTTACTCAAAATCTTCAATTTTGACCAATTTCAGGCACAGAAATGACTTTAAACACACTTATTTTAGTTGAAAAAGTAATAATTCACATCCAACCGTCATTTAAAGTCAAAAGATTAAATGTTAAAATTTCATCAATATTGACCATTTTTTCAACGTTCGACTGGTCCGGGGTCATCGTTTTTCATCAGAAAATTGATTTTTTGGACTCTACCAAAAATGATTCAAAATGTCATTTGGATCGGGCCTCATGTTGAATAACCACTTTTTAAACCCTCACAGTGACCAAAATTGCCATTTTTACAGAGTTTTGCTTACTCAAAATCTTCAATTGTTACCAATTTCAGGCACAGAAATGACTTTAAACACACTTATTTTAGTTGAAAAAGTAATAATTCACATCCAACCGTCATTTAAAGTCAAAAGATTAAATGTTAAAATTTCATCAATATTGACCATTTTTTCAACGTTCGACTGGTCCGGGGTCATCGTTTTTCATCAGAAAATGGATTTTTTGGACTCTACCAAAAAAGATTCAAAATGTCTTTTGGATCGGGTCTCATGTTGAATAACCACTTTTTAAACCCTCACAGTGACCAAAATTGCCATTTTTACAGAGTTTTGCTTACTCAAAATCTTCAATTTTGACCAATTTCAGGCACAGAAATGACTTTAAACACACTTATTTTAGTTGAAAAAGTAATAATTCACATCCAACCGTCATTTAAAGTCAAAAGATTAAATGTTAAAATTTCATCAATATTGACCATTTTTTCAACGTTCGACTGGTCCGGGGTCATCGTTTTTCATCAGAAAATTGATTTTTTGGACTCTACCAAAAATGTTTCAAAATGTCATTTGGATCGGGCCTCATGTTGAATAACCACTTTTTAAACCCTCACAGTGACCAAAATTGCCATTTTTACAGAGTTTTGCTTACTCAAAATCTTCAATTTTGACCAATTTCAGGCACAGAAATGACTTTAAACACGCTTATTTTAGTTGAAAAAGTAATAATTCACATCCAACCGTCATTTAAAGTCAAAAGATTAAATGTAAAAATTTCATCAATATTGACCATTTTTTCAACGTTCGACTGGTCCGGGGTCATCGTTTTTCATCAGAAAATTGATTTTTTGGACTCTACCAAAAATGTTTCAAAATGTCATTTGGATCGGGCCTCATGTTGAATAACCACTTTTTAAACCCTCACAGTGACCAAAATTGCCATTTTTACAGAGTTTTGCTTACTCAAAATCTTCAATTTTGACCAATTTCAGGCACAGAAATGACTTTAAACACACTTATTTTAGTTGAAAAAGTAATAATTCACATCCAACCGTCATTTAAAGTCAAAAGATTAAATGTAAAAATTTCATCAATATTGACCATTTTTTCAACGTTCGACTGGTCCGGGGTCATCGTTTTTCATCAGAAAATTGATTTTTTGGACTCTACCAAAAATGTTTCAAAATGTCATTTGGATCGGGCCTCATGTTGAATAACCACTTTTTAAACCCTCACAGTGACCAAAATTGCCATTTTTACAGAGTTTTGCTTACTCAAAATCTTCAATTTTGACCAATTTCAGGCACAGAAATGACTTTAAACACACTTATTTTAGTTGAAAAAGTAATAATTCACATCCAACCGTCATTTAAAGTCAAAAGATTAAATGTTAAAATTTCATCAATATTGACCATTTTTTCAACGTTCGACTGGTCCGGGGTCATCGTTTTTCATCAGAAAATTGATTTTTTGGACTCTACCAAAAATGTTTCAAAATGTCATTTGGATCGGGCCTCATGTTGAATAACCACTTTTTAAACCCTCACAGTGACCAAAATTGCCATTTTTACAGAGTTTTGCTTACTCAAAATCTTCAATTTTGACCAATTTCAGGCACAGAAATGATTTTAAACACACTTATTTTAGTTGAAAAAGTAATAATTCACATCCAACCGTCATTTAAAGTCAAAAGATTAAATGTTAAAATTTCATCAATATTGACCATTTTTTCAACGTTCGACTGGTCCGGGGTCATCGTTTTTCATCAGAAAATTGATTTTTTGGACTCTACCAAAAAAGATTCAAAATGTTTTTTGGATCGGGTCTCATGTTGAATAACCACTTTTTAAACCCTCACAGTGACCAAAATTGCCATTTTTACAGAGTTTTGCTTACTCAAAATCTTCAATTTTGACCAATTTCAGGCACAGAAATGACTTTAAACACACTTATTTTAGTTGAAAAAGTAATAATTCACATCCAACCGTCATTTAAAGTCAAAAGATTAAATGTTAAAATTTCATCAATATTGACCATTTTTTCAACGTTCGACTGGTCCGGGGTCATCGTTTTTCATCAGAAAATTGATTTTTTGGACTCTACCAAAAATGATTCAAAATGTCATTTGGATCGGGCCTCATGTTGAATAACCACTTTTTAAACCCTCACAGTGACCAAAACTGCCATTTCTACAGAGTTTTGCTTACTCAAAATCTTAAATTTTGACCAATTTCAGGCACAGAAATGACTTTAAACACACTTATTTTAGTTGAAAAAGTAATAATTCACATCCAACCGTCATTTAAAGTCAAAAGATTAAATGTTAAAATTTCATCAATATTGACCATTTTTTCAACGTTCGACTGGTCCGGGGTCATCGTTTTTCATCAGATAATGGATTTTTTGGACTCTACCAAAAATGTTTCAAAATGTCTTTTGGATCGGGCCTCATGTTGAATAACCACTTTTTAAACCCTCACAGTGACCAAAATTGCCATTTTTACAGAGTTTTGCTTACTCAAAATCTTCAATTTTGACCAATTTCAGGCACAGAAATAACTTTAAACACACTTATTTTAGTTGAAAAAGTAATAATTCACATCCAACCGTCATTTAAAGTCAAAAGATTAAATGTTAAAATTTCATCAATATTGACCATTTTTTCAACGTTCGACTGGTCCGGGGTCATCGTTTTTCATCAGAAAATGGATTTTTTGGACTCTACCAAAAAAGATTCAAAATGTCTTTTGGATCGGGTCTCATGTTGAATAACCACTTTTTAAACCCTCACAGTGACCAAAATTGCCATTTTTACAGAGTTTTGCTTACTCAAAATCTTCAATTTTGACCAATTTCAGGCACAGAAATGACTTTAAACACACTTATTTTAGTTGAAAAAGTAATAATTCACATCCAACCGTCATTTAAAGTCAAAAGATTAAATGTTAAAATTTCATCAATATTGACCATTTTTTCAACGTTCGACTGGTCCGGGGTCATCGTTTTTCATCAGAAAATGGATTTTTTGGACTCTACCAAAAAAGATTCAAAATGTCTTTTGGATCGGGTCTCATGTTGAATAACCACTTTTTAAACCCTCACAGTGACCAAAATTGCCATTTTTACAGAGTTTTGCTTACTCAAAATCTTAAATTTTGACCAATTTCAGGCACAGAAATGACTTTAAACACACTTATTTTAGTTGAAAAAGTAATATTTCACATCCAACCATCATTTAAAGTCAAAAGATTAAATGTTAAAATTTCATCAATATTGACCATTTTTTCAACGTTCGACTGGTCCGGGGTCATCGTTTTTCATCAGAAAATTGATTTTTTGGACTCTACCAAAAATGTTTCAAAATGTCATTTGGATCGGGCCTCATGTTGAATAACCACTTTTTAAACCCTCACAGTGACCAAAATTGCCATTTTTACAGAGTTTTGCTTACTCAAAATCTTCAATTTTGTCCAATTTCAGGCACAGAAATGATTTTAAACACACTTATTTTAGTTGAAAACGTAATATTTCACATCCAACCGTCATTTAAAGTCAAAAGATTAAATGTTAAAATTTCATCAATATTGACCATTTTTTCAACGTTCGACTGGTCCGGGGTCATCGTTTTTCATCAGAAAATGGATTTTTTGGACTCTACCAAAAAAGATTCAAAATGTTTTTTGGATCGGGTCTCATGTTGAATAACCACTTTTTAAACCCTCACAGTGACCAAAATTGCCATTTTTACAGAGTTTTGCTTACTCAAAATCTTCAATTTTGACCAATTTCAGGCACAGAAATGACTTTAAACACACTTATTTTAGTTGAAAAAGTAATAATTCACATCCAACCGTCATTTAAAGTCAAAAGATTAAATGTTAAAATTTCATCAATATTGACCATTTTTTCAACGTTCGACTGGTCCGGGGTCATCGTTTTTCATCAGAAAATTGATTTTTTGGACTCTACCAAAAATGATTCAAAATGTCATTTGGATCGGGCCTCATGTTGAATAACCACTTTTTAAACCCTCACAGTGACCAAAATTGCCATTTTTACAGAGTTTTGCTTACTCAAAATCTTCAATTTTGACCAATTTCAGGCACAGAAATGACTTTAAACACACTTATTTTAGTTGAAAAAGTAATAATTCACATCCAACCGTCATTTGAAGTCAAAAGATTAAATGTTAAAATTTCATCAATATTGACCATTTTTTCAACGTTCGACTGGTCCGGGGTCATCGTTTTTCATCAGAAAATTGATTTTTTGGACTCTACCAAAAATGATTCAAAATGTCATTTGGATCGGGCCTCATGTTGAATAACCACTTTTTAAACCCTCACAGTGACCAAAATTGCCATTTTTAAAGAGTTTTGCTTACTCAAAATCTTAAATTTTGACCAATTTCAGGCACAGAAATGACTTTAATCATACTTATTTTAGTTGAAAAAGTAATAATTCACATCCAACCGTCATTTAAAGTCAAAAGATTAAATGTAAAAATTTCATCAATATTGACCATTTTTTCAACGTTCGACTGGTCCGGGGTCATCGTTTTTCATCAGAAAATTGATTTTTTGGACTCTACCAAAAATGATTCAAAATGTCATTTGGATCGGGCCTCATGTTGAATAACCACTTTTTAAACCCTCACAGTGACCAAAATTGCCATTTTTACTGAGTTTTGCTTACTCAAAATCTTAAATTTTGACCAATTTCAGGCACAGAAATGACTTTAAACACACTTATTTTAGTTGAAAAAGTAATAATTCACATCCAACCGTCATTTAAAGTCAAAAGATTAAATGTTAAAATTTCATCAATATTGACCATTTTTTCAACGTTCGACTGGTCCGAGGTCATCGTTTTTCATCAGATAATGGATTTTTTGGACTCTACCAAAAATGTTTCAAAATGTCATTTGGATCGGGTCTCATGTTGAATAACCACTTTTTAAACCCTCACAGTGACCAAAATTGCCATTTTTACAGAGTTTTGCTTACTCAAAATCTTCAATTTTGACCAATTTCAGGCACAGAAATGACTTTAAACACACTTATTTTAGTTGAAAAAGTAATAATTCACATCCAACCGTCATTTAAAGTCAAAAGATTAAATGTTAAAATTTCATCAATATTGACCATTTTTTCAACGTTCGACTGGTCCGGGGTCATCGTTTTTCATCAGAAAATTGATTTTTTGGACTCTACCAAAAATGTTTCAAAATGTCATTTGGATCGGGCCTCATGTTGAATAACCACTTTTTAAACCCTCACAGTGACCAAAATTGCCATTTTTACAGAGTTTTGCTTACTCAAAATCTTCAATTTTGACCAATTTCAGGCACAGAAATGACTTTAAACACGCTTATTTTAGTTGAAAAAGTAATAATTCACATCCAACCGTCATTTAAAGTCAAAAGATTAAATGTAAAAATTTCATCAATATTGACCATTTTTTCAACGTTCGACTGGTCCGGGGTCATCGTTTTTCATCAGAAAATTGATTTTTTGGACTCTACCAAAAATGTTTCAAAATGTCATTTGGATCGGGCCTCATGTTGAATAACCACTTTTTAAACCCTCACAGTGACCAAAATTGCCATTTTTACAGAGTTTTGCTTACTCAAAATCTTCAATTTTGACCAATTTCAGGCACAGAAATGACTTTAAACACACTTATTTTAGTTGAAAAAGTAATAATTCACATCCAACCGTCATTTAAAGTCAAAAGATTAAATGTAAAAATTTCATCAATATTGACCATTTTTTCAACGTTCGACTGGTCCGGGGTCATCGTTTTTCATCAGAAAATTGATTTTTTGGACTCTACCAAAAATGTTTCAAAATGTCATTTGGATCGGGCCTCATGTTGAATAACCACTTTTTAAACCCTCACAGTGACCAAAATTGCCATTTTTACAGAGTTTTGCTTACTCAAAATCTTCAATTTTGACCAATTTCAGGCACAGAAATGACTTTAAACACACTTATTTTAGTTGAAAAAGTAATAATTCACATCCAACCGTCATTTAAAGTCAAAAGATTAAATGTTAAAATTTCATCAATATTGACCATTTTTTCAACGTTCGACTGGTCCGGGGTCATCGTTTTTCATCAGAAAATTGATTTTTTGGACTCTACCAAAAATGTTTCAAAATGTCATTTGGATCGGGCCTCATGTTGAATAACCACTTTTTAAACCCTCACAGTGACCAAAATTGCCATTTTTACAGAGTTTTGCTTACTCAAAATCTTAAATTTTGACCAATTTCAGGCACAGAAATGACTTTAAACACACTTATTTTAGTTGAAAAAGTAATAATTCACATCCAACCGTCATTTAAAGTCAAAAGATTAAATGGTAAAATGTCATCAATATTGACCATTTTTTCAACGTTTGACTGGTCCGGGGTCATCGTTTTTCATCAGAAAATTGATTTTTTGGACTCTACCAAAAATGTTTCAAAATGTCATTTGGATCGGGCCTCATGTTGAATAACCACTTTTTAAACCCTCACAGTGACCAAAATTGCCATTTTTACAGAGTTTTGCTTACTCAAAATCTTCAATTTTGTCCAATTTCAGGCACAGAAATGATTTTAAACACACTTATTTTAGTTGAAAACGTAATATTTCACATCCAACCGTCATTTAAAGTCAAAAGATTAAATGTTAAAATTTCATCAATATTGACCATTTTTTCAACGTTCGACTGGTCCGGGGTCATCGTTTTTCATCAGAAAATTGATTTTTTGGACTCTACCAAAAATGATTCAAAATGTCATTTGGATCGGGCCTCATGTTGAATAACCACTTTTTAAACCCTCACAGTGACCAAAACTGCCATTTCTACAGAGTTTTGCTTACTCAAAATCTTAAATTTTGACCAATTTCAGGCACAGAAATGACTTTAAACACACTTATTTTAGTTGAAAAAGTAATAATTCACATCCAACCGTCATTTAAAGTCAAAAGATTAAATGTTAAAATTTCATCAATATTGACCATTTTTTCAACGTTCGACTGGTCCGGGGTCATCGTTTTTCATCAGATAATGGATTTTTTGGACTCTACCAAAAATGTTTCAAAATGTCTTTTGGATCGGGCCTCATGTTGAATAACCACTTTTTAAACCCTCACAGTGACCAAAATTGCCATTTTTACAGAGTTTTGCTTACTCAAAATCTTCAATTTTGACCAATTTCAGGCACAGAAATAACTTTAAACACACTTATTTTAGTTGAAAAAGTAATAATTCACATCCAACCGTCATTTAAAGTCAAAAGATTAAATGTTAAAATTTCATCAATATTGACCATTTTTTCAACGTTCGACTGGTCCGGGGTCATCGTTTTTCATCAGAAAATGGATTTTTTGGACTCTACCAAAAAAGATTCAAAATGTCTTTTGGATCGGGTCTCATGTTGAATAACCACTTTTTAAACCCTCACAGTGACCAAAATTGCCATTTTTACAGAGTTTTGCTTACTCAAAATCTTCAATTTTGACCAATTTCAGGCACAGAAATGACTTTAAACACACTTATTTTAGTTGAAAAAGTAATAATTCACATCCAACCGTCATTTAAAGTCAAAAGATTAAATGTTAAAATTTCATCAATATTGACCATTTTTTCAACGTTCGACTGGTCCGGGGTCATCGTTTTTCATCAGAAAATGGATTTTTTGGACTCTACCAAAAAAGATTCAAAATGTCTTTTGGATCGGGTCTCATGTTGAATAACCACTTTTTAAACCCTCACAGTGACCAAAATTGCCATTTTTACAGAGTTTTGCTTACTCAAAATCTTAAATTTTGACCAATTTCAGGCACAGAAATGACTTTAAACACACTTATTTTAGTTGAAAAAGTAATATTTCACATCCAACCATCATTTAAAGTCAAAAGATTAAATGTTAAAATTTCATCAATATTGACCATTTTTTCAACGTTCGACTGGTCCGGGGTCATCGTTTTTCATCAGAAAATTGATTTTTTGGACTCTACCAAAAATGTTTCAAAATGTCATTTGGATCGGGCCTCATGTTGAATAACCACTTTTTAAACCCTCACAGTGACCAAAATTTCCATTTTTACAGAGTTTTGTTTACTCAAAATCTTCAATTTTGACCAATTTCAGGCACAGAAATGACTTTAAACACACTTATTTTAGTTGAAAAAGTAATAATTCACATCCAACCGTCATTTAAAGTCAAAAGATTAAATGTTAAAATTTCATCAATATTGACCATTTTTTCAACGTTCGACAGGTCCGGGGTCATCGTTTTTCATCAGAAAATTGATTTTTTGGACTCTACCAAAAATGTTTCAAAACGTCATTTGGATCGGGCCTCATGTTGAATAACCACTTTTTAAACCCTCACAGTGACCAAAATTGCCATTTTTACAGAGTTTTGCTTACTCAAAATCTTCAATTTTGTCCAATTTCAGGCACAGAAATGATTTTAAACACACTTATTTTAGTTGAAAACGTAATATTTCACATCCAACCGTCATTTAAAGTCAAAAGATTAAATGTTAAAATTTCATCAATATTGACCATTTTTTCAACGTTCGACTGGTCCGGGGTCATCGTTTTTCATCAGAAAATGGATTTTTTGGACTCTACCAAAAAAGATTCAAAATGTTTTTTGGATCGGGTCTCATGTTGAATAACCACTTTTTAAACCCTCACAGTGACCAAAATTGCCATTTTTACAGAGTTTTGCTTACTCAAAATCTTCAATTTTGACCAATTTCAGGCACAGAAATGACTTTAAACACACTTATTTTAGTTGAAAAAGTAATAATTCACATCCAACCGTCATTTAAAGTCAAAAGATTAAATGTTAAAATTTCATCAATATTGACCATTTTTTCAACGTTCGACTGGTCCGGGGTCATCGTTTTTCATCAGAAAATTGATTTTTTGGACTCTACCAAAAATGATTCAAAATGTCATTTGGATCGGGCCTCATGTTGAATAACCACTTTTTAAACCCTCACAGTGACCAAAATTGCCATTTTTACAGAGTTTTGCTTACTCAAAATCTTCAATTTTGACCAATTTCAGGCACAGAAATGACTTTAAACACACTTATTTTAGTTGAAAAAGTAATAATTCACATCCAACCGTCATTTGAAGTCAAAAGATTAAATGTTAAAATTTCATCAATATTGACCATTTTTTCAACGTTCGACTGGTCCGGGGTCATCGTTTTTCATCAGAAAATTGATTTTTTGGACTCTACCAAAAATGATTCAAAATGTCATTTGGATCGGGCCTCATGTTGAATAACCACTTTTTAAACCCTCACAGTGACCAAAATTGCCATTTTTAAAGAGTTTTGCTTACTCAAAATCTTAAATTTTGACCAATTTCAGGCACAGAAATGACTTTAATCATACTTATTTTAGTTGAAAAAGTAATAATTCACATCCAACCGTCATTTAAAGTCAAAAGATTAAATGTAAAAATTTCATCAATATTGACCATTTTTTCAACGTTCGACTGGTCCGGGGTCATCGTTTTTCATCAGAAAATTGATTTTTTGGACTCTACCAAAAATGATTCAAAATGTCATTTGGATCGGGCCTCATGTTGAATAACCACTTTTTAAACCCTCACAGTGACCAAAATTGCCATTTTTACTGAGTTTTGCTTACTCAAAATCTTAAATTTTGACCAATTTCAGGCACAGAAATGACTTTAAACACACTTATTTTAGTTGAAAAAGTAATAATTCACATCCAACCGTCATTTAAAGTCAAAAGATTAAATGTTAAAATTTCATCAATATTGACCATTTTTTCAACGTTCGACTGGTCCGAGGTCATCGTTTTTCATCAGATAATGGATTTTTTGGACTCTACCAAAAATGTTTCAAAATGTCATTTGGATCGGGCCTCATGTTGAATAACCACTTTTTAAACCCTCACAGTGACCAAAATTGCCATTTTTACAGAGTTTTGCTTACTCAAAATCTTCAATTTTGACCAATTTCAGGCACAGAAATGACTTTAAACACACTTATTTTAGTTGAAAAAGTAATAATTCACATCCAACCGTCATTTAAAGTCAAAAGATTAAATGTTAAAATTTCATCAATATTGACCATTTTTTCAACGTTCGACTGGTCCGGGGTCATCGTTTTTCATCAGAAAATGGATTTTTTGGACTCTACCAAAAAAGATTCAAAATGTCATTTGGATCGGGCCTCATGTTGAATAACCACTTTTTAAACCCTCACAGTGACAAAAATTGCCATTTTTACAGAGTTTTGCTTACTCAAAATCTTCAATTTTGACCAATTTCAGGCACAGAAATGACTTTAAACACACTTATTTTAGTTGAAAAAGTAATAATTCACATCCAACCGTCATTTAAAGTCAAAAGATTAAATGTAAAAATTTCATCAATATTGACCATTTTTTCAACGTTCGACTGGTCCGGGGTCATCGTTTTTCATCAGAAAATTGATTTTTTTGGACTCTACCAAAAATGTTTCAAAATGTCATTTGGATCGGGCCTCATGTTGAATAACCACTTTTTAAACCCTCACAGTGACCAAAATTGCCATTTTTACAGAGTTTTGCTTACTCAAAATCTTAAATTTTGACCAATTTCAGGCACAGAAATGACTTTAAACACACTTATTTTAGTTGAAAAAGTAATAATTCACATCCAACCGTCATTTAAAGTCAAAAGATTAAATGGTAAAATTTCATCAATATTGACCATTTTTTCAACGTTTGACTGGTCCGGGGTCATCGTTTTTCATCAGAAAATTGATTTTTTGGAATCTACCAAAAATGTTTCAAAATGTCATTTGGATCGGGCCTCATGTTGAATAACCACTTTTTAAACCCTCACAGTGACCAAAATTGCCATTTTTACAGAGTTTTGCTTACTCAAAATCTTCAATTTTGACCAATTTCAGGCACAGAAATGACTTTAAACACACTTATTTTAGTTGAAAAAGTAATAATTCACATCCAACCGTCATTTAAAGTCAAAAGATTAAATGTAAAAATTTCATCAATATTGACCATTTTTTCAACGTTCGACTGGTCCGGGGTCATCGTTTTTCATCAGAAAATTGATTTTTTTGGACTCTACCAAAAATGTTTCAAAATGTCATTTGGATCGGGCCTCATGTTGAATAACCACTTTTTAAACCCTCACAGTGACCAAAATTGCCATTTTTACAGAGTTTTGCTTACTCAAAATCTTAAATTTTGACCAATTTCAGGCACAGAAATGACTTTAAACACACTTATTTTAGTTGAAAAAGTAATAATTCACATCCAACCGTCATTTAAAGTCAAAAGATTAAATGGTAAAATGTCATCAATATTGACCATTTTTTCAACGTTTGACTGGTCCGGGGTCATCGTTTTTCATCAGAAAATTGATTTTTTGGACTCTACCAAAAATGTTTCAAAATGTCATTTGGATCGGGCCTCATGTTGAATAACCACTTTTTAAACCCTCACAGTGACCAAAATTGCCATTTTTACAGAGTTTTGCTTACTCAAAATCTTCAATTTTGTCCAATTTCAGGCACAGAAATGATTTTAAACACACTTATTTTAGTTGAAAACGTAATATTTCACATCCAACCGTCATTTAAAGTCAAAAGATTAAATGTTAAAATTTCATCAATATTGACCATTTTTTCAACGTTCGACTGGTCCGGGGTCATCGTTTTTCATCAGAAAATTGATTTTTTGGACTCTACCAAAAATGTTTCAAAACGTCATTTGGATCGGGCCTCATGTTGAATAACCACTTTTTAAACCCTCACAGTGACCAAAATTGCCATTTTTACAGAGTTTTGCTTACTCAAAATCTTCAATTTTGTGCAATTTCAGGCACAGAAATGATTTTAAACACACTTATTTTAGTTGAAAACGTAATATTTCACATCCAACCGTCATTTAAAGTCAAAAGATTAAATGTTAAAATTTCATCAATATTGACCATTTTTTCAACGTTCGACTGGTCCGGGGTCATCGTTTTTCATCAGAAAATGGATTTTTTGGACTCTACCAAAAAAGATTCAAAATGTTTTTTGGATCGGGTCTCATGTTGAATAACCACTTTTTAAACCCTCACAGTGACAAATTGCCATTTTTACAGAGTTTTGCTTACTCAAAATCTTCAATTTTGACCAATTTCAGGCACAGAAATGACTTTAAACACACTTATTTTAGTTGAAAAAGTAATAATTCACATCCAACCGTCATTTAAAGTCAAAAGATTAAATGTTAAAATTTCATCAATATTGACCATTTTTTCAACGTTCGACTGGTCCGGGGTCATCGTTTTTCATCAGAAAATGGATTTTTTGGACTCTACCAAAAAAGATTCAAAATGTCTTTTGGATCGGGTCTCATGTTGAATAACCACTTTTTAAACCCTCACAGTGACCAAAATTGCCATTTTTACAGAGTTTTGCTTACTCAAAATCTTCAATTTTGACCAATTTCAGGCACAGAAATGACTTTAAACACACTTATTTTAGTTGAAAAAGTAATAATTCACATCCAACCGTCATTTAAAGTCAAAAGATTAAATGTTAAAATTTCATCAATATTGACCATTTTTTCAACGTTCGACTGGTCCGGGGTCATCGTTTTTCATCAGAAAATGGATTTTTTGGACTCTACCAAAAAAGATTCAAAATGTCTTTTGGATCGGGTCTCATGTTGAATAACCACTTTTTAAACCCTCACAGTGACCAAAATTGCCATTTTTACAGAGTTTTGCTTACTCAAAATCTTCAATTTTGACCAATTTCAGGCACAGAAATAACTTTAAACACACTTATTTTAGTTGAAAAAGTAATAATTCACATCCAACCGTCATTTAAAGTCAAAAGATTAAATGTTAAAATTTCATCAATATTGACCATTTTTTCAACGTTCGACTGGTCCGGGGTCATCGTTTTTCATCAGAAAATGGATTTTTTGGACTCTACCAAAAAAGATTCAAAATGTCTTTTGGATCGGGTCTCATGTTGAATAACCACTTTTTAAACCCTCACAGTGACCAAAATTGCCATTTTTACAGAGTTTTGCTTACTCAAAATCTTCAATTTTGACCAATTTCAGGCACAGAAATGACTTTAAACACACTTATTTTAGTTGAAAAAGTAATAATTCACATCCAACCGTCATTTAAAGTCAAAAGATTAAATGTTAAAATTTCATCAATATTGACCATTTTTTCAACGTTCGACTGGTCCGGGGTCATCGTTTTTCATCAGAAAATGGATTTTTTGGACTCTACCAAAAAAGATTCAAAATGTCATTTGGATCGGGCCTCATGTTGAATAACCACTTTTTAAACCCTCACAGTGACAAAAATTGCCATTTTTACAGAGTTTTGCTTACTCAAAATCTTCAATTTTGACCAATTTCAGGCACAGAAATGACTTTAAACACACTTATTTTAGTTGAAAAAGTAATAATTCACATCCAACCGTCATTTAAAGTCAAAAGATTAAATGTAAAAATTTCATCAATATTGACCATTTTTTCAACGTTCGACTGGTCCGGGGTCATCGTTTTTCATCAGAAAATTGATTTTTTTGGACTCTACCAAAAATGTTTCAAAATGTCATTTGGATCGGGCCTCATGTTGAATAACCACTTTTTAAACCCTCACAGTGACCAAAATTGCCATTTTTACAGAGTTTTGCTTACTCAAAATCTTAAATTTTGACCAATTTCAGGCACAGAAATGACTTTAAACACACTTATTTTAGTTGAAAAAGTAATAATTCACATCCAACCGTCATTTAAAGTCAAAAGATTAAATGGTAAAATTTCATCAATATTGACCATTTTTTCAACGTTTGACTGGTCCGGGGTCATCGTTTTTCATCAGAAAATTGATTTTTTGGAATCTACCAAAAATGTTTCAAAATGTCATTTGGATCGGGCCTCATGTTGAATAACCACTTTTTAAACCCTCACAGTGACCAAAATTGCCATTTTTACAGAGTTTTGCTTACTCAAAATCTTCAATTTTGACCAATTTCAGGCACAGAAATGACTTTAAACACACTTATTTTAGTTGAAAAAGTAATAATTCACATCCAACCGTCATTTAAAGTCAAAAGATTAAATGTAAAAATTTCATCAATATTGACCATTTTTTCAACGTTCGACTGGTCCGGGGTCATCGTTTTTCATCAGAAAATTGATTTTTTTGGACTCTACCAAAAATGTTTCAAAATGTCATTTGGATCGGGCCTCATGTTGAATAACCACTTTTTAAACCCTCACAGTGACCAAAATTTCCATTTTTACAGAGTTTTGTTTACTCAAAATCTTCAATTTTGACCAATTTCAGGCACAGAAATGACTTTAAACACACTTATTTTAGTTGAAAAAGTAATAATTCACATCCAACCGTCATTTAAAGTCAAAAGATTAAATGTTAAAATTTCATCAATATTGACCATTTTTTCAACGTTCGACAGGTCCGGGGTCATCGTTTTTCATCAGAAAATTGATTTTTTGGACTCTACCAAAAATGTTTCAAAACGTCATTTGGATCGGGCCTCATGTTGAATAACCACTTTTTAAACCCTCACAGTGACCAAAATTGCCATTTTTACAGAGTTTTGCTTACTCAAAATCTTCAATTTTGTCCAATTTCAGGCACAGAAATGATTTTAAACACACTTATTTTAGTTGAAAACGTAATATTTCACATCCAACCGTCATTTAAAGTCAAAAGATTAAATGTTAAAATTTCATCAATATTGACCATTTTTTCAACGTTCGACTGGTCCGGGGTCATCGTTTTTCATCAGAAAATGGATTTTTTGGACTCTACCAAAAAAGATTCAAAATGTTTTTTGGATCGGGTCTCATGTTGAATAACCACTTTTTAAACCCTCACAGTGACCAAAATTGCCATTTTTACAGAGTTTTGCTTACTCAAAATCTTCAATTTTGACCAATTTCAGGCACAGAAATGACTTTAAACACACTTATTTTAGTTGAAAAAGTAATAATTCACATCCAACCGTCATTTAAAGTCAAAAGATTAAATGTTAAAATTTCATCAATATTGACCATTTTTTCAACGTTCGACTGGTCCGGGGTCATCGTTTTTCATCAGAAAATTGATTTTTTGGACTCTACCAAAAATGATTCAAAATGTCATTTGGATCGGGCCTCATGTTGAATAACCACTTTTTAAACCCTCACAGTGACCAAAATTGCCATTTTTACAGAGTTTTGCTTACTCAAAATCTTCAATTTTGACCAATTTCAGGCACAGAAATGACTTTAAACACACTTATTTTAGTTGAAAAAGTAATAATTCACATCCAACCGTCATTTGAAGTCAAAAGATTAAATGTTAAAATTTCATCAATATTGACCATTTTTTCAACGTTCGACTGGTCCGGGGTCATCGTTTTTCATCAGAAAATTGATTTTTTGGACTCTACCAAAAATGATTCAAAATGTCATTTGGATCGGGCCTCATGTTGAATAACCACTTTTTAAACCCTCACAGTGACCAAAATTGCCATTTTTAAAGAGTTTTGCTTACTCAAAATCTTAAATTTTGACCAATTTCAGGCACAGAAATGACTTTAATCATACTTATTTTAGTTGAAAAAGTAATAATTCACATCCAACCGTCATTTAAAGTCAAAAGATTAAATGTTAAAATTTCATCAATATTGACCATTTTTTCAACGTTCGACTGGTCCGGGGTCATCGTTTTTCATCAGAAAATTGATTTTTTGGACTCTACCAAAAATGATTCAAAATGTCATTTGGATCGGGCCTCATGTTGAATAACCACTTTTTAAACCCTCACAGTGACCAAAATTGCCATTTTTACTGAGTTTTGCTTACTCAAAATCTTAAATTTTGACCAATTTCAGGCACAGAAATGACTTTAAACACACTTATTTTAGTTGAAAAAGTAATAATTCACATCCAACCGTCATTTAAAGTCAAAAGATTAAATGTTAAAATTTCATCAATATTGACCATTTTTTCAACGTTCGACTGGTCCGAGGTCATCGTTTTTCATCAGATAATGGATTTTTTGGACTCTACCAAAAATGTTTCAAAATGTCATTTGGATCGGGCCTCATGTTGAATAACCACTTTTTAAACCCTCACAGTGACCAAAATTGCCATTTTTACAGAGTTTTGCTTACTCAAAATCTTCAATTTTGACCAATTTCAGGCACAGAAATGACTTTAAACACACTTATTTTAGTTGAAAAAGTAATAATTCACATCCAACCGTCATTTAAAGTCAAAAGATTAAATGTTAAAATTTCATCAATATTGACCATTTTTTCAACGTTCGACTGGTCCGGGGTCATCGTTTTTCATCAGAAAATGGATTTTTTGGACTCTACCAAAAAAGATTCAAAATGTCATTTGGATCGGGCCTCATGTTGAATAACCACTTTTTAAACCCTCACAGTGACAAAAATTGCCATTTTTACAGAGTTTTGCTTACTCAAAATCTTCAATTTTGACCAATTTCAGGCACAGAAATGACTTTAAACACGCTTATTTTAGTTGAAAAAGTAATAATTCACATCCAACCGTCATTTAAAGTCAAAAGATTAAATGTAAAAATTTCATCAATATTGACCATTTTTTCAACGTTCGACTGGTCCGGGGTCATCGTTTTTCATCAGAAAATTGATTTTTTGGACTCTACCAAAAATGTTTCAAAATGTCATTTGGATCGGGCCTCATGTTGAATAACCACTTTTTAAACCCTCACAGTGACCAAAATTGCCATTTTTACAGAGTTTTGCTTACTCAAAATCTTCAATTTTGACCAATTTCAGGCACAGAAATGACTTTAAACACACTTATTTTAGTTGAAAAAGTAATAATTCACATCCAACCGTCATTTAAAGTCAAAAGATTAAATGTAAAAATTTCATCAATATTGACCATTTTTTCAACGTTCGACTGGTCCGGGGTCATCGTTTTTCATCAGAAAATTGATTTTTTGGACTCTACCAAAAATGTTTCAAAATGTCATTTGGATCGGGCCTCATGTTGAATAACCACTTTTTAAACCCTCACAGTGACCAAAATTGCCATTTTTACAGAGTTTTGCTTACTCAAAATCTTCAATTTTGACCAATTTCAGGCACAGAAATGACTTTAAACACACTTATTTTAGTTGAAAAAGTAATAATTCACATCCAACCGTCATTTAAAGTCAAAAGATTAAATGTTAAAATTTCATCAATATTGACCATTTTTTCAACGTTCGACTGGTCCGGGGTCATCGTTTTTCATCAGAAAATTGATTTTTTGGACTCTACCAAAAATGTTTCAAAATGTCATTTGGATCGGGCCTCATGTTGAATAACCACTTTTTAAACCCTCACAGTGACCAAAATTGCCATTTTTACAGAGTTTTGCTTACTCAAAATCTTCAATTTTGACCAATTTCAGGCACAGAAATGATTTTAAACACACTTATTTTAGTTGAAAAAGTAATAATTCACATCCAACCGTCATTTAAAGTCAAAAGATTAAATGTTAAAATTTCATCAATATTGACCATTTTTTCAACGTTCGACTGGTCCGGGGTCATCGTTTTTCATCAGAAAATTGATTTTTTGGACTCTACCAAAAAAGATTCAAAATGTTTTTTGGATCGGGTCTCATGTTGAATAACCACTTTTTAAACCCTCACAGTGACCAAAATTGCCATTTTTACAGAGTTTTGCTTACTCAAAATCTTCAATTTTGACCAATTTCAGGCACAGAAATGACTTTAAACACACTTATTTTAGTTGAAAAAGTAATAATTCACATCCAACCGTCATTTAAAGTCAAAAGATTAAATGTTAAAATTTCATCAATATTGACCATTTTTTCAACGTTCGACTGGTCCGGGGTCATCGTTTTTCATCAGAAAATTGATTTTTTGGACTCTACCAAAAATGATTCAAAATGTCATTTGGATCGGGCCTCATGTTGAATAACCACTTTTTAAACCCTCACAGTGACCAAAACTGCCATTTCTACAGAGTTTTGCTTACTCAAAATCTTAAATTTTGACCAATTTCAGGCACAGAAATGACTTTAAACACACTTATTTTAGTTGAAAAAGTAATAATTCACATCCAACCGTCATTTAAAGTCAAAAGATTAAATGTTAAAATTTCATCAATATTGACCATTTTTTCAACGTTCGACTGGTCGGGGGTCATCGTTTTTCATCAGATAATGGATTTTTTGGACTCTACCAAAAATGTTTCAAAATGTCTTTTGGATCGGGCCTCATGTTGAATAACCACTTTTTAAACCCTCACAGTGACCAAAATTGCCATTTTTACAGAGTTTTGCTTACTCAAAATCTTCAATTTTGACCAATTTCAGGCACAGAAATAACTTTAAACACACTTATTTTAGTTGAAAAAGTAATAATTCACATCCAACCGTCATTTAAAGTCAAAAGATTAAATGTTAAAATTTCATCAATATTGACCATTTTTTCAACGTTCGACTGGTCCGGGGTCATCGTTTTTCATCAGAAAATGGATTTTTTGGACTCTACCAAAAAAGATTCAAAATGTCTTTTGGATCGGGTCTCATGTTGAATAACCACTTTTTAAACCCTCACAGTGACCAAAATTGCCATTTTTACAGAGTTTTGCTTACTCAAAATCTTCAATTTTGACCAATTTCAGGCACAGAAATGACTTTAAACACACTTATTTTAGTTGAAAAAGTAATAATTCACATCCAACCGTCATTTAAAGTCAAAAGATTAAATGTTAAAATTTCATCAATATTGACCATTTTTTCAACGTTCGACTGGTCCGGGGTCATCGTTTTTCATCAGAAAATGGATTTTTTGGACTCTACCAAAAAAGATTCAAAATGTCATTTGGATCGGGCCTCATGTTGAATAACCACTTTTTAAACCCTCACAGTGACAAAAATTGCCATTTACTCAAAATCTTCAATTTTGACCAATTTCAGGCACAGAAATGACTTTAAACACACTTATTTTAGTTGAAAAAGTAATAATTCACATCCAACCGTCATTTAAAGTCAAAAGATTAAATGTAAAAATTTCATCAATATTGACCATTTTTTCAACGTTCGACTGGTCCGGGGTCATCGTTTTTCATCAGAAAATTGATTTTTTTGGACTCTACCAAAAATGTTTCAAAATGTCATTTGGATCGGGCCTCATGTTGAATAACCACTTTTTAAACCCTCACAGTGACCAAAATTGCCATTTTTACAGAGTTTTGCTTACTCAAAATCTTAAATTTTGACCAATTTCAGGCACAGAAATGACTTTAAACACACTTATTTTAGTTGAAAAAGTAATAATTCACATCCAACCGTCATTTAAAGTCAAAAGATTAAATGGTAAAATTTCATCAATATTGACCATTTTTTCAACGTTTGACTGGTCCGGGGTCATCGTTTTTCATCAGAAAATTGATTTTTTGGAATCTACCAAAAATGTTTCAAAATGTCATTTGGATCGGGCCTCATGTTGAATAACCACTTTTTAAACCCTCACAGTGACCAAAATTGCCATTTTTACAGAGTTTTGCTTACTCAAAATCTTCAATTTTGACCAATTTCAGGCACAGAAATGACTTTAAACACACTTATTTTAGTTGAAAAAGTAATAATTCACATCCAACCGTCATTTAAAGTCAAAAGATTAAATGTAAAAATTTCATCAATATTGACCATTTTTTCAACGTTCGACTGGTCCGGGGTCATCGTTTTTCATCAGAAAATTGATTTTTTTGGACTCTACCAAAAATGTTTCAAAATGTCATTTGGATCGGGCCTCATGTTGAATAACCACTTTTTAAACCCTCACAGTGACCAAAATTTCCATTTTTACAGAGTTTTGTTTACTCAAAATCTTCAATTTTGACCAATTTCAGGCACAGAAATGACTTTAAACACACTTATTTTAGTTGAAAAAGTAATAATTCACATCCAACCGTCATTTAAAGTCAAAAGATTAAATGTTAAAATTTCATCAATATTGACCATTTTTTCAACGTTCGACAGGTCCGGGGTCATCGTTTTTCATCAGAAAATTGATTTTTTGGACTCTACCAAAAATGTTTCAAAACGTCATTTGGATCGGGCCTCATGTTGAATAACCACTTTTTAAACCCTCACAGTGACCAAAATTGCCATTTTTACAGAGTTTTGCTTACTCAAAATCTTCAATTTTGTCCAATTTCAGGCACAGAAATGATTTTAAACACACTTATTTTAGTTGAAAACGTAATATTTCACATCCAACCGTCATTTAAAGTCAAAAGATTAAATGTTAAAATTTCATCAATATTGACCATTTTTTCAACGTTCGACTGGTCCGGGGTCATCGTTTTTCATCAGAAAATGGATTTTTTGGACTCTACCAAAAAAGATTCAAAATGTTTTTTGGATCGGGTCTCATGTTGAATAACCACTTTTTAAACCCTCACAGTGACCAAAATTGCCATTTTTACAGAGTTTTGCTTACTCAAAATCTTCAATTTTGACCAATTTCAGGCACAGAAATGACTTTAAACACACTTATTTTAGTTGAAAAAGTAATAATTCACATCCAACCGTCATTTAAAGTCAAAAGATTAAATGTTAAAATTTCATCAATATTGACCATTTTTTCAACGTTCGACTGGTCCGGGGTCATCGTTTTTCATCAGAAAATTGATTTTTTGGACTCTACCAAAAATGATTCAAAATGTCATTTGGATCGGGCCTCATGTTGAATAACCACTTTTTAAACCCTCACAGTGACCAAAATTGCCATTTTTACAGAGTTTTGCTTACTCAAAATCTTCAATTTTGACCAATTTCAGGCACAGAAATGACTTTAAACACACTTATTTTAGTTGAAAAAGTAATAATTCACATCCAACCGTCATTTGAAGTCAAAAGATTAAATGTTAAAATTTCATCAATATTGACCATTTTTTCAACGTTCGACTGGTCCGGGGTCATCGTTTTTCATCAGAAAATTGATTTTTTGGACTCTACCAAAAATGATTCAAAATGTCATTTGGATCGGGCCTCATGTTGAATAACCACTTTTTAAACCCTCACAGTGACCAAAATTGCCATTTTTAAAGAGTTTTGCTTACTCAAAATCTTAAGTTTTGACCAATTTCAGGCACAGAAATGACTTTAATCATACTTATTTTAGTTGAAAAAGTAATAATTCACATCCAACCGTCATTTAAAGTCAAAAGATTAAATGTTAAAATTTCATCAATATTGACCATTTTTTCAACGTTCGACTGGTCCGGGGTCATCGTTTTTCATCAGAAAATTGATTTTTTGGACTCTACCAAAAATGATTCAAAATGTCATTTGGATCGGGCCTCATGTTGAATAACCACTTTTTAAACCCTCACAGTGACCAAAATTGCCATTTTTACTGAGTTTTGCTTACTCAAAATCTTAAATTTTGACCAATTTCAGGCACAGAAATGACTTTAAACACACTTATTTTAGTTGAAAAAGTAATAATTCACATCCAACCGTCATTTAAAGTCAAAAGATTAAATGTTAAAATTTCATCAATATTGACCATTTTTTCAACGTTCGACTGGTCCGAGGTCATCGTTTTTCATCAGATAATGGATTTTTTGGACTCTACCAAAAATGTTTCAAAATGTCATTTGGATCGGGCCTCATGTTGAATAACCACTTTTTAAACCCTCACAGTGACCAAAATTGCCATTTTTACAGAGTTTTGCTTACTCAAAATCTTCAATTTTGACCAATTTCAGGCACAGAAATGACTTTAAACACACTTATTTTAGTTGAAAAAGTAATAATTCACATCCAACCGTCATTTAAAGTCAAAAGATTAAATGTTAAAATTTCATCAATATTGACCATTTTTTCAACGTTCGACTGGTCCGGGGTCATCGTTTTTCATCAGAAAATGGATTTTTTGGACTCTACCAAAAAAGATTCAAAATGTCATTTGGATCGGGCCTCATGTTGAATAACCACTTTTTAAACCCTCACAGTGACAAAAATTGCCATTTTTACAGAGTTTTGCTTACTCAAAATCTTCAATTTTGACCAATTTCAGGCACAGAAATGACTTTAAACACACTTATTTTAGTTGAAAAAGTAATAATTCACATCCAACCGTCATTTAAAGTCAAAAGATTAAATGTAAAAATTTCATCAATATTGACCATTTTTTCAACGTTCGACTGGTCCGGGGTCATCGTTTTTCATCAGAAAATTGATTTTTTTGGACTCTACCAAAAATGTTTCAAAATGTCATTTGGATCGGGCCTCATGTTGAATAACCACTTTTTAAACCCTCACAGTGACCAAAATTGCCATTTTTACAGAGTTTTGCTTACTCAAAATCTTAAATTTTGACCAATTTCAGGCACAGAAATGACTTTAAACACACTTATTTTAGTTGAAAAAGTAATAATTCACATCCAACCGTCATTTAAAGTCAAAAGATTAAATGGTAAAATTTCATCAATATTGACCATTTTTTCAACGTTTGACTGGTCCGGGGTCATCGTTTTTCATCAGAAAATTGATTTTTTGGAATCTACCAAAAATGTTTCAAAATGTCATTTGGATCGGGCCTCATGTTGAATAACCACTTTTTAAACCCTCACAGTGACCAAAATTGCCATTTTTACAGAGTTTTGCTTACTCAAAATCTTCAATTTTGACCAATTTCAGGCACAGAAATGACTTTAAACACACTTATTTTAGTTGAAAAAGTAATAATTCACATCCAACCGTCATTTAAAGTCAAAAGATTAAATGTAAAAATTTCATCAATATTGACCATTTTTTCAACGTTCGACTGGTCCGGGGTCATCGTTTTTCATCAGAAAATTGATTTTTTTGGACTCTACCAAAAATGTTTCAAAATGTCATTTGGATCGGGCCTCATGTTGAATAACCACTTTTTAAACCCTCACAGTGACCAAAATTGCCATTTTTACAGAGTTTTGCTTACTCAAAATCTTAAATTTTGACCAATTTCAGGCACAGAAATGACTTTAAACACACTTATTTTAGTTGAAAAAGTAATAATTCACATCCAACCGTCATTTAAAGTCAAAAGATTAAATGTTAAAATTTCATCAATATTGACCATTTTTTCAACGTTCGACTGGTCCGAGGTCATCGTTTTTCATCAGATAATGGATTTTTTGGACTCTACCAAAAATGTTTCAAAATGTCATTTGGATCGGGCCTCATGTTGAATAACCACTTTTTAAACCCTCACAGTGACCAAAATTGCCATTTTTACAGAGTTTTGCTTACTCAAAATCTTCAATTTTGACCAATTTCAGGCACAGAAATGACTTTAAACACACTTATTTTAGTTGAAAAAGTAATAATTCACATCCAACCGTCATTTAAAGTCAAAAGATTAAATGTTAAAATTTCATCAATATTGACCATTTTTTCAACGTTCGACTGGTCCGGGGTCATCGTTTTTCATCAGAAAATGGATTTTTTGGACTCTACCAAAAAAGATTCAAAATGTCATTTGGATCGGGCCTCATGTTGAATAACCACTTTTTAAACCCTCACAGTGACAAAAATTGCCATTTTTACAGAGTTTTGCTTACTCAAAATCTTCAATTTTGACCAATTTCAGGCACAGAAATGACTTTAAACACACTTATTTTAGTTGAAAAAGTAATAATTCACATCCAACCGTCATTTAAAGTCAAAAGATTAAATGTAAAAATTTCATCAATATTGACCATTTTTTCAACGTTCGACTGGTCCGGGGTCATCGTTTTTCATCAGAAAATTGATTTTTTTGGACTCTACCAAAAATGTTTCAAAATGTCATTTGGATCGGGCCTCATGTTGAATAACCACTTTTTAAACCCTCACAGTGACCAAAATTGCCATTTTTACAGAGTTTTGCTTACTCAAAATCTTAAATTTTGACCAATTTCAGGCACAGAAATGACTTTAAACACACTTATTTTAGTTGAAAAAGTAATAATTCACATCCAACCGTCATTTAAAGTCAAAAGATTAAATGGTAAAATTTCATCAATATTGACCATTTTTTCAACGTTTGACTGGTCCGGGGTCATCGTTTTTCATCAGAAAATTGATTTTTTGGAATCTACCAAAAATGTTTCAAAATGTCATTTGGATCGGGCCTCATGTTGAATAACCACTTTTTAAACCCTCACAGTGACCAAAATTGCCATTTTTACAGAGTTTTGCTTACTCAAAATCTTCAATTTTGACCAATTTCAGGCACAGAAATGACTTTAAACACACTTATTTTAGTTGAAAAAGTAATAATTCACATCCAACCGTCATTTAAAGTCAAAAGATTAAATGTAAAAATTTCATCAATATTGACCATTTTTTCAACGTTCGACTGGTCCGGGGTCATCGTTTTTCATCAGAAAATTGATTTTTTTGGACTCTACCAAAAATGTTTCAAAATGTCATTTGGATCGGGCCTCATGTTGAATAACCACTTTTTAAACCCTCACAGTGACCAAAATTGCCATTTTTACAGAGTTTTGCTTACTCAAAATCTTAAATTTTGACCAATTTCAGGCACAGAAATGACTTTAAACACACTTATTTTAGTTGAAAAAGTAATAATTCACATCCAACCGTCATTTAAAGTCAAAAGATTAAATGGTAAAATGTCATCAATATTGACCATTTTTTCAACGTTTGACTGGTCCGGGGTCATCGTTTTTCATCAGAAAATTGATTTTTTGGACTCTACCAAAAATGTTTCAAAATGTCATTTGGATCGGGCCTCATGTTGAATAACCACTTTTTAAACCCTCACAGTGACCAAAATTGCCATTTTTACAGAGTTTTGCTTACTCAAAATCTTCAATTTTGTCCAATTTCAGGCACAGAAATGATTTTAAACACACTTATTTTAGTTGAAAACGTAATATTTCACATCCAACCGTCATTTAAAGTCAAAAGATTAAATGTTAAAATTTCATCAATATTGACCATTTTTTCAACGTTCGACTGGTCCGGGGTCATCGTTTTTCATCAGAAAATTGATTTTTTGGACTCTACCAAAAATGTTTCAAAACGTCATTTGGATCGGGCCTCATGTTGAATAACCACTTTTTAAACCCTCACAGTGACCAAAATTGCCATTTTTACAGAGTTTTGCTTACTCAAAATCTTCAATTTTGTGCAATTTCAGGCACAGAAATGATTTTAAACACACTTATTTTAGTTGAAAACGTAATATTTCACATCCAACCGTCATTTAAAGTCAAAAGATTAAATGTTAAAATTTCATCAATATTGACCATTTTTTCAACGTTCGACTGGTCCGGGGTCATCGTTTTTCATCAGAAAATGGATTTTTTGGACTCTACCAAAAAAGATTCAAAATGTTTTTTGGATCGGGTCTCATGTTGAATAACCACTTTTTAAACCCTCACAGTGACAAATTGCCATTTTTACAGAGTTTTGCTTACTCAAAATCTTCAATTTTGACCAATTTCAGGCACAGAAATGACTTTAAACACACTTATTTTAGTTGAAAAAGTAATAATTCACATCCAACCGTCATTTAAAGTCAAAAGATTAAATGTTAAAATTTCATCAATATTGACCATTTTTTCAACGTTCGACTGGTCCGGGGTCATCGTTTTTCATCAGAAAATTGATTTTTTGGACTCTACCAAAAAAGATTCAAAATGTTTTTTGGATCGGGTCTCATGTTGAATAACCACTTTTTAAACCCTCACAGTGACCAAAATTGCCATTTTTACAGAGTTTTGCTTACTCAAAATCTTCAATTTTGACCAATTTCAGGCACAGAAATGACTTTAAACACACTTATTTTAGTTGAAAAAGTAATAATTCACATCCAACCGTCATTTAAAGTCAAAAGATTAAATGTAAAAATTTCATCAATATTGACCATTTTTTCAATGTTCGACTGGTCCGGGGTCATCGTTTTTCATCAGAAAATTGATTTTTTGGACTCTACCAAAAATGTTTCAAAATGTCATTTGGATCGGGCCTCATGTTGAATAACCACTTTTTAAACCCTCACAGTGACCAAAATTGCCATTTTTACAGAGTTTTGCTTACTCAAAATCTTAAATTTTGACCAATTTCAGGCACAGAAATGACTTTAAACACACTTATTTTAGTTGAAAAAGTAATAATTCACATCCAACCGTCATTTAAAGTCAAAAGATTAAATGTTAAAATTTCATCAATATTGACCATTTTTTCAACGTTCGACTGGTCCGGGGTCATCGTTTTTCATCAGAAAATTGATTTTTTGGACTCTACCAAAAATGTTTCAAAACGTCATTTGGATCGGGCCTCATGTTGAATAACCACTTTTTAAACCCTCACAGTGACCAAAATTGCCATTTTTACAGAGTTTTGCTTACTCAAAATCTTCAATTTTGTGCAATTTCAGGCACAGAAATGATTTTAAACACACTTATTTTAGTTGAAAACGTAATATTTCACATCCAACCGTCATTTAAAGTCAAAAGATTAAATGTTAAAATTTCATCAATATTGACCATTTTTTCAACGTTCGACTGGTCCGGGGTCATCGTTTTTCATCAGAAAATGGATTTTTTGGACTCTACCAAAAAAGATTCAAAATGTTTTTTGGATCGGGTCTCATGTTGAATAACCACTTTTTAAACCCTCACAGTGACAAATTGCCATTTTTACAGAGTTTTGCTTACTCAAAATCTTCAATTTTGACCAATTTCAGGCACAGAAATGACTTTAAACACACTTATTTTAGTTGAAAAAGTAATAATTCACATCCAACCGTCATTTAAAGTCAAAAGATTAAATGTTAAAATTTCATCAATATTGACCATTTTTTCAACGTTCGACTGGTCCGGGGTCATCGTTTTTCATCAGAAAATTGATTTTTTGGACTCTACCAAAAATGATTCAAAATGTCATTTGGATCGGGCCTCATGTTGAATAACCACTTTTTAAACCCTCACAGTGACCAAAATTGCCATTTTTACAGAGTTTTGCTTACTCAAAATCTTCAATTGTTACCAATTTCAGGCACAGAAATGACTTTAAACACACTTATTTTAGTTGAAAAAGTAATAATTCACATCCAACCGTCATTTAAAGTCAAAAGATTAAATGTTAAAATTTCATCAATATTGACCATTTTTTCAACGTTCGACTGGTCCGGGGTCATCGTTTTTCATCAGAAAATGGATTTTTTGGACTCTACCAAAAAAGATTCAAAATGTCTTTTGGATCGGGTCTCATGTTGAATAACCACTTTTTAAACCCTCACAGTGACCAAAATTGCCATTTTTACAGAGTTTTGCTTACTCAAAATCTTCAATTTTGACCAATTTCAGGCACAGAAATGACTTTAAACACACTTATTTTAGTTGAAAAAGTAATAATTCACATCCAACCGTCATTTAAAGTCAAAAGATTAAATGTTAAAATTTCATCAATATTGACCATTTTTTCAACGTTCGACTGGTCCGGGGTCATCGTTTTTCATCAGAAAATTGATTTTTTGGACTCTACCAAAAATGTTTCAAAATGTCATTTGGATCGGGCCTCATGTTGAATAACCACTTTTTAAACCCTCACAGTGACCAAAATTGCCATTTTTACAGAGTTTTGCTTACTCAAAATCTTCAATTTTGACCAATTTCAGGCACAGAAATGACTTTAAACACGCTTATTTTAGTTGAAAAAGTAATAATTCACATCCAACCGTCATTTAAAGTCAAAAGATTAAATGTAAAAATTTCATCAATATTGACCATTTTTTCAACGTTCGACTGGTCCGGGGTCATCGTTTTTCATCAGAAAATTGATTTTTTGGACTCTACCAAAAATGTTTCAAAATGTCATTTGGATCGGGCCTCATGTTGAATAACCACTTTTTAAACCCTCACAGTGACCAAAATTGCCATTTTTACAGAGTTTTGCTTACTCAAAATCTTCAATTTTGACCAATTTCAGGCACAGAAATGACTTTAAACACACTTATTTTAGTTGAAAAAGTAATAATTCACATCCAACCGTCATTTAAAGTCAAAAGATTAAATGTAAAAATTTCATCAATATTGACCATTTTTTCAACGTTCGACTGGTCCGGGGTCATCGTTTTTCATCAGAAAATTGATTTTTTGGACTCTACCAAAAATGTTTCAAAATGTCATTTGGATCGGGCCTCATGTTGAATAACCACTTTTTAAACCCTCACAGTGACCAAAATTGCCATTTTTACAGAGTTTTGCTTACTCAAAATCTTCAATTTTGACCAATTTCAGGCACAGTAATATCTTTAAACACACTTATTTTAGTTGAAAAAGTAATAATTCACATCCAACCGTCATTTAAAGTCAAAAGATTAAATGTTAAAATTTCATCAATATTGACCATTTTTTCAACGTTCGACTGGTCCGGGGTCATCGTTTTTCATCAGAAAATTGATTTTTTGGACTCTACCAAAAATGTTTCAAAATGTCATTTGGATCGGGCCTCATGTTGAATAACCACTTTTTAAACCCTCACAGTGACCAAAATTGCCATTTTTACAGAGTTTTGCTTACTCAAAATCTTCAATTTTGACCAATTTCAGGCACAGAAATGATTTTAAACACACTTATTTTAGTTGAAAAAGTAATAATTCACATCCAACCGTCATTTAAAGTCAAAAGATTAAATGTTAAAATTTCATCAATATTGACCATTTTTTCAACGTTCGACTGGTCCGGGGTCATCGTTTTTCATCAGAAAATTGATTTTTTGGACTCTACCAAAAAAGATTCAAAATGTTTTTTGGATCGGGTCTCATGTTGAATAACCACTTTTTAAACCCTCACAGTGACCAAAATTGCCATTTTTACAGAGTTTTGCTTACTCAAAATCTTCAATTTTGACCAATTTCAGGCACAGAAATGACTTTAAACACACTTATTTTAGTTGAAAAAGTAATAATTCACATCCAACCGTCATTTAAAGTCAAAAGATTAAATGTTAAAATTTCATCAATATTGACCATTTTTTCAACGTTCGACTGGTCCGGGGTCATCGTTTTTCATCAGAAAATTGATTTTTTGGACTCTACCAAAAATGATTCAAAATGTCATTTGGATCGGGCCTCATGTTGAATAACCACTTTTTAAACCCTCACAGTGACCAAAACTGCCATTTCTACAGAGTTTTGCTTACTCAAAATCTTAAATTTTGACCAATTTCAGGCACAGAAATGACTTTAAACACACTTATTTTAGTTGAAAAAGTAATAATTCACATCCAACCGTCATTTAAAGTCAAAAGATTAAATGTTAAAATTTCATCAATATTGACCATTTTTTCAACGTTCGACTGGTCCGGGGTCATCGTTTTTCATCAGATAATGGATTTTTTGGACTCTACCAAAAATGTTTCAAAATGTCTTTTGGATCGGGCCTCATGTTGAATAACCACTTTTTAAACCCTCACAGTGACCAAAATTGCCATTTTTACAGAGTTTTGCTTACTCAAAATCTTCAATTTTGACCAATTTCAGGCACAGAAATAACTTTAAACACACTTATTTTAGTTGAAAAAGTAATAATTCACATCCAACCGTCATTTAAAGTCAAAAGATTAAATGTTAAAATTTCATCAATATTGACCATTTTTTCAACGTTCGACTGGTCCGGGGTCATCGTTTTTCATCAGAAAATGGATTTTTTGGACTCTACCAAAAAAGATTCAAAATGTCTTTTGGATCGGGTCTCATGTTGAATAACCACTTTTTAAACCCTCACAGTGACCAAAATTGCCATTTTTACAGAGTTTTGCTTACTCAAAATCTTCAATTTTGACCAATTTCAGGCACAGAAATGACTTTAAACACACTTATTTTAGTTGAAAAAGTAATAATTCACATCCAACCGTCATTTAAAGTCAAAAGATTAAATGTTAAAATTTCATCAATATTGACCATTTTTTCAACGTTCGACTGGTCCGGGGTCATCGTTTTTCATCAGAAAATGGATTTTTTGGACTCTACCAAAAAAGATTCAAAATGTCTTTTGGATCGGGTCTCATGTTGAATAACCACTTTTTAAACCCTCACAGTGACCAAAATTGCCATTTTTACAGAGTTTTGCTTACTCAAAATCTTAAATTTTGACCAATTTCAGGCACAGAAATGACTTTAAACACACTTATTTTAGTTGAAAAAGTAATATTTCACATCCAACCATCATTTAAAGTCAAAAGATTAAATGTTAAAATTTCATCAATATTGACCATTTTTTCAACGTTCGACTGGTCCGGGGTCATCGTTTTTCATCAGAAAATTGATTTTTTGGACTCTACCAAAAATGTTTCAAAATGTCATTTGGATCGGGCCTCATGTTGAATAACCACTTTTTAAACCCTCACAGTGACCAAAATTTCCATTTTTACAGAGTTTTGTTTACTCAAAATCTTCAATTTTGACCAATTTCAGGCACAGAAATGACTTTAAACACACTTATTTTAGTTGAAAAAGTAATAATTCACATCCAACCGTCATTTAAAGTCAAAAGATTAAATGTTAAAATTTCATCAATATTGACCATTTTTTCAACGTTCGACAGGTCCGGGGTCATCGTTTTTCATCAGAAAATTGATTTTTTGGACTCTACCAAAAATGTTTCAAAACGTCATTTGGATCGGGCCTCATGTTGAATAACCACTTTTTAAACCCTCACAGTGACCAAAATTGCCATTTTTACAGAGTTTTGCTTACTCAAAATCTTCAATTTTGTCCAATTTCAGGCACAGAAATGATTTTAAACACACTTATTTTAGTTGAAAACGTAATATTTCACATCCAACCGTCATTTAAAGTCAAAAGATTAAATGTTAAAATTTCATCAATATTGACCATTTTTTCAACGTTCGACTGGTCCGGGGTCATCGTTTTTCATCAGAAAATGGATTTTTTGGACTCTACCAAAAAAGATTCAAAATGTTTTTTGGATCGGGTCTCATGTTGAATAACCACTTTTTAAACCCTCACAGTGACCAAAATTGCCATTTTTACAGAGTTTTGCTTACTCAAAATCTTCAATTTTGACCAATTTCAGGCACAGAAATGACTTTAAACACACTTATTTTAGTTGAAAAAGTAATAATTCACATCCAACCGTCATTTAAAGTCAAAAGATTAAATGTTAAAATTTCATCAATATTGACCATTTTTTCAACGTTCGACTGGTCCGGGGTCATCGTTTTTCATCAGAAAATTGATTTTTTGGACTCTACCAAAAATGATTCAAAATGTCATTTGGATCGGGCCTCATGTTGAATAACCACTTTTTAAACCCTCACAGTGACCAAAATTGCCATTTTTACAGAGTTTTGCTTACTCAAAATCTTCAATTTTGACCAATTTCAGGCACAGAAATGACTTTAAACACACTTATTTTAGTTGAAAAAGTAATAATTCACATCCAACCGTCATTTGAAGTCAAAAGATTAAATGTTAAAATTTCATCAATATTGACCATTTTTTCAACGTTCGACTGGTCCGGGGTCATCGTTTTTCATCAGAAAATTGATTTTTTGGACTCTACCAAAAATGATTCAAAATGTCATTTGGATCGGGCCTCATGTTGAATAACCACTTTTTAAACCCTCACAGTGACCAAAATTGCCATTTTTAAAGAGTTTTGCTTACTCAAAATCTTAAATTTTGACCAATTTCAGGCACAGAAATGACTTTAATCATACTTATTTTAGTTGAAAAAGTAATAATTCACATCCAACCGTCATTTAAAGTCAAAAGATTAAATGTAAAAATTTCATCAATATTGACCATTTTTTCAACGTTCGACTGGTCCGGGGTCATCGTTTTTCATCAGAAAATTGATTTTTTGGACTCTACCAAAAATGATTCAAAATGTCATTTGGATCGGGCCTCATGTTGAATAACCACTTTTTAAACCCTCACAGTGACCAAAATTGCCATTTTTACTGAGTTTTGCTTACTCAAAATCTTAAATTTTGACCAATTTCAGGCACAGAAATGACTTTAAACACACTTATTTTAGTTGAAAAAGTAATAATTCACATCCAACCGTCATTTAAAGTCAAAAGATTAAATGTTAAAATTTCATCAATATTGACCATTTTTTCAACGTTCGACTGGTCCGAGGTCATCGTTTTTCATCAGATAATGGATTTTTTGGACTCTACCAAAAATGTTTCAAAATGTCATTTGGATCGGGCCTCATGTTGAATAACCACTTTTTAAACCCTCACAGTGACCAAAATTGCCATTTTTACAGAGTTTTGCTTACTCAAAATCTTCAATTTTGACCAATTTCAGGCACAGAAATGACTTTAAACACACTTATTTTAGTTGAAAAAGTAATAATTCACATCCAACCGTCATTTAAAGTCAAAAGATTAAATGTTAAAATTTCATCAATATTGACCATTTTTTCAACGTTCGACTGGTCCGGGGTCATCGTTTTTCATCAGAAAATGGATTTTTTGGACTCTACCAAAAAAGATTCAAAATGTCATTTGGATCGGGCCTCATGTTGAATAACCACTTTTTAAACCCTCACAGTGACAAAAATTGCCATTTTTACAGAGTTTTGCTTACTCAAAATCTTCAATTTTGACCAATTTCAGGCACAGAAATGACTTTAAACACACTTATTTTAGTTGAAAAAGTAATAATTCACATCCAACCGTCATTTAAAGTCAAAAGATTAAATGTAAAAATTTCATCAATATTGACCATTTTTTCAACGTTCGACTGGTCCGGGGTCATCGTTTTTCATCAGAAAATTGATTTTTTTGGACTCTACCAAAAATGTTTCAAAATGTCATTTGGATCGGGCCTCATGTTGAATAACCACTTTTTAAACCCTCACAGTGACCAAAATTGCCATTTTTACAGAGTTTTGCTTACTCAAAATCTTAAATTTTGACCAATTTCAGGCACAGAAATGACTTTAAACACACTTATTTTAGTTGAAAAAGTAATAATTCACATCCAACCGTCATTTAAAGTCAAAAGATTAAATGGTAAAATTTCATCAATATTGACCATTTTTTCAACGTTTGACTGGTCCGGGGTCATCGTTTTTCATCAGAAAATTGATTTTTTGGAATCTACCAAAAATGTTTCAAAATGTCATTTGGATCGGGCCTCATGTTGAATAACCACTTTTTAAACCCTCACAGTGACCAAAATTGCCATTTTTACAGAGTTTTGCTTACTCAAAATCTTCAATTTTGACCAATTTCAGGCACAGAAATGACTTTAAACACACTTATTTTAGTTGAAAAAGTAATAATTCACATCCAACCGTCATTTAAAGTCAAAAGATTAAATGTAAAAATTTCATCAATATTGACCATTTTTTCAACGTTCGACTGGTCCGGGGTCATCGTTTTTCATCAGAAAATTGATTTTTTTGGACTCTACCAAAAATGTTTCAAAATGTCATTTGGATCGGGCCTCATGTTGAATAACCACTTTTTAAACCCTCACAGTGACCAAAATTGCCATTTTTACAGAGTTTTGCTTACTCAAAATCTTAAATTTTGACCAATTTCAGGCACAGAAATGACTTTAAACACACTTATTTTAGTTGAAAAAGTAATAATTCACATCCAACCGTCATTTAAAGTCAAAAGATTAAATGGTAAAATGTCATCAATATTGACCATTTTTTCAACGTTTGACTGGTCCGGGGTCATCGTTTTTCATCAGAAAATTGATTTTTTGGACTCTACCAAAAATGTTTCAAAATGTCATTTGGATCGGGCCTCATGTTGAATAACCACTTTTTAAACCCTCACAGTGACCAAAATTGCCATTTTTACAGAGTTTTGCTTACTCAAAATCTTCAATTTTGTCCAATTTCAGGCACAGAAATGATTTTAAACACACTTATTTTAGTTGAAAACGTAATATTTCACATCCAACCGTCATTTAAAGTCAAAAGATTAAATGTTAAAATTTCATCAATATTGACCATTTTTTCAACGTTCGACTGGTCCGGGGTCATCGTTTTTCATCAGAAAATTGATTTTTTGGACTCTACCAAAAATGATTCAAAATGTCATTTGGATCGGGCCTCATGTTGAATAACCACTTTTTAAACCCTCACAGTGACCAAAACTGCCATTTCTACAGAGTTTTGCTTACTCAAAATCTTAAATTTTGACCAATTTCAGGCACAGAAATGACTTTAAACACACTTATTTTAGTTGAAAAAGTAATAATTCACATCCAACCGTCATTTAAAGTCAAAAGATTAAATGTTAAAATTTCATCAATATTGACCATTTTTTCAACGTTCGACTGGTCCGGGGTCATCGTTTTTCATCAGATAATGGATTTTTTGGACTCTACCAAAAATGTTTCAAAATGTCTTTTGGATCGGGCCTCATGTTGAATAACCACTTTTTAAACCCTCACAGTGACCAAAATTGCCATTTTTACAGAGTTTTGCTTACTCAAAATCTTCAATTTTGACCAATTTCAGGCACAGAAATAACTTTAAACACACTTATTTTAGTTGAAAAAGTAATAATTCACATCCAACCGTCATTTAAAGTCAAAAGATTAAATGTTAAAATTTCATCAATATTGACCATTTTTTCAACGTTCGACTGGTCCGGGGTCATCGTTTTTCATCAGAAAATGGATTTTTTGGACTCTACCAAAAAAGATTCAAAATGTCTTTTGGATCGGGTCTCATGTTGAATAACCACTTTTTAAACCCTCACAGTGACCAAAATTGCCATTTTTACAGAGTTTTGCTTACTCAAAATCTTCAATTTTGACCAATTTCAGGCACAGAAATGACTTTAAACACACTTATTTTAGTTGAAAAAGTAATAATTCACATCCAACCGTCATTTAAAGTCAAAAGATTAAATGTTAAAATTTCATCAATATTGACCATTTTTTCAACGTTCGACTGGTCCGGGGTCATCGTTTTTCATCAGAAAATGGATTTTTTGGACTCTACCAAAAAAGATTCAAAATGTCTTTTGGATCGGGTCTCATGTTGAATAACCACTTTTTAAACCCTCACAGTGACCAAAATTGCCATTTTTACAGAGTTTTGCTTACTCAAAATCTTAAATTTTGACCAATTTCAGGCACAGAAATGACTTTAAACACACTTATTTTAGTTGAAAAAGTAATATTTCACATCCAACCATCATTTAAAGTCAAAAGATTAAATGTTAAAATTTCATCAATATTGACCATTTTTTCAACGTTCGACTGGTCCGGGGTCATCGTTTTTCATCAGAAAATTGATTTTTTGGACTCTACCAAAAATGTTTCAAAATGTCATTTGGATCGGGCCTCATGTTGAATAACCACTTTTTAAACCCTCACAGTGACCAAAATTTCCATTTTTACAGAGTTTTGTTTACTCAAAATCTTCAATTTTGACCAATTTCAGGCACAGAAATGACTTTAAACACACTTATTTTAGTTGAAAAAGTAATAATTCACATCCAACCGTCATTTAAAGTCAAAAGATTAAATGTTAAAATTTCATCAATATTGACCATTTTTTCAACGTTCGACAGGTCCGGGGTCATCGTTTTTCATCAGAAAATTGATTTTTTGGACTCTACCAAAAATGTTTCAAAACGTCATTTGGATCGGGCCTCATGTTGAATAACCACTTTTTAAACCCTCACAGTGACCAAAATTGCCATTTTTACAGAGTTTTGCTTACTCAAAATCTTCAATTTTGTCCAATTTCAGGCACAGAAATGATTTTAAACACACTTATTTTAGTTGAAAACGTAATATTTCACATCCAACCGTCATTTAAAGTCAAAAGATTAAATGTTAAAATTTCATCAATATTGACCATTTTTTCAACGTTCGACTGGTCCGGGGTCATCGTTTTTCATCAGAAAATGGATTTTTTGGACTCTACCAAAAAAGATTCAAAATGTTTTTTGGATCGGGTCTCATGTTGAATAACCACTTTTTAAACCCTCACAGTGACCAAAATTGCCATTTTTACAGAGTTTTGCTTACTCAAAATCTTCAATTTTGACCAATTTCAGGCACAGAAATGACTTTAAACACACTTATTTTAGTTGAAAAAGTAATAATTCACATCCAACCGTCATTTAAAGTCAAAAGATTAAATGTTAAAATTTCATCAATATTGACCATTTTTTCAACGTTCGACTGGTCCGGGGTCATCGTTTTTCATCAGAAAATTGATTTTTTGGACTCTACCAAAAATGATTCAAAATGTCATTTGGATCGGGCCTCATGTTGAATAACCACTTTTTAAACCCTCACAGTGACCAAAATTGCCATTTTTACAGAGTTTTGCTTACTCAAAATCTTCAATTTTGACCAATTTCAGGCACAGAAATGACTTTAAACACACTTATTTTAGTTGAAAAAGTAATAATTCACATCCAACCGTCATTTGAAGTCAAAAGATTAAATGTTAAAATTTCATCAATATTGACCATTTTTTCAACGTTCGACTGGTCCGGGGTCATCGTTTTTCATCAGAAAATTGATTTTTTGGACTCTACCAAAAATGATTCAAAATGTCATTTGGATCGGGCCTCATGTTGAATAACCACTTTTTAAACCCTCACAGTGACCAAAATTGCCATTTTTAAAGAGTTTTGCTTACTCAAAATCTTAAATTTTGACCAATTTCAGGCACAGAAATGACTTTAATCATACTTATTTTAGTTGAAAAAGTAATAATTCACATCCAACCGTCATTTAAAGTCAAAAGATTAAATGTAAAAATTTCATCAATATTGACCATTTTTTCAACGTTCGACTGGTCCGGGGTCATCGTTTTTCATCAGAAAATTGATTTTTTGGACTCTACCAAAAATGATTCAAAATGTCATTTGGATCGGGCCTCATGTTGAATAACCACTTTTTAAACCCTCACAGTGACCAAAATTGCCATTTTTACTGAGTTTTGCTTACTCAAAATCTTAAATTTTGACCAATTTCAGGCACAGAAATGACTTTAAACACACTTATTTTAGTTGAAAAAGTAATAATTCACATCCAACCGTCATTTAAAGTCAAAAGATTAAATGTTAAAATTTCATCAATATTGACCATTTTTTCAACGTTCGACTGGTCCGAGGTCATCGTTTTTCATCAGATAATGGATTTTTTGGACTCTACCAAAAATGTTTCAAAATGTCATTTGGATCGGGCCTCATGTTGAATAACCACTTTTTAAACCCTCACAGTGACCAAAATTGCCATTTTTACAGAGTTTTGCTTACTCAAAATCTTCAATTTTGACCAATTTCAGGCACAGAAATGACTTTAAACACACTTATTTTAGTTGAAAAAGTAATAATTCACATCCAACCGTCATTTAAAGTCAAAAGATTAAATGTTAAAATTTCATCAATATTGACCATTTTTTCAACGTTCGACTGGTCCGGGGTCATCGTTTTTCATCAGAAAATGGATTTTTTGGACTCTACCAAAAAAGATTCAAAATGTCATTTGGATCGGGCCTCATGTTGAATAACCACTTTTTAAACCCTCACAGTGACAAAAATTGCCATTTTTACAGAGTTTTGCTTACTCAAAATCTTCAATTTTGACCAATTTCAGGCACAGAAATGACTTTAAACACACTTATTTTAGTTGAAAAAGTAATAATTCACATCCAACCGTCATTTAAAGTCAAAAGATTAAATGTAAAAATTTCATCAATATTGACCATTTTTTCAACGTTCGACTGGTCCGGGGTCATCGTTTTTCATCAGAAAATTGATTTTTTTGGACTCTACCAAAAATGTTTCAAAATGTCATTTGGATCGGGCCTCATGTTGAATAACCACTTTTTAAACCCTCACAGTGACCAAAATTGCCATTTTTACAGAGTTTTGCTTACTCAAAATCTTAAATTTTGACCAATTTCAGGCACAGAAATGACTTTAAACACACTTATTTTAGTTGAAAAAGTAATAATTCACATCCAACCGTCATTTAAAGTCAAAAGATTAAATGGTAAAATTTCATCAATATTGACCATTTTTTCAACGTTTGACTGGTCCGGGGTCATCGTTTTTCATCAGAAAATTGATTTTTTGGAATCTACCAAAAATGTTTCAAAATGTCATTTGGATCGGGCCTCATGTTGAATAACCACTTTTTAAACCCTCACAGTGACCAAAATTGCCATTTTTACAGAGTTTTGCTTACTCAAAATCTTCAATTTTGACCAATTTCAGGCACAGAAATGACTTTAAACACACTTATTTTAGTTGAAAAAGTAATAATTCACATCCAACCGTCATTTAAAGTCAAAAGATTAAATGTAAAAATTTCATCAATATTGACCATTTTTTCAACGTTCGACTGGTCCGGGGTCATCGTTTTTCATCAGAAAATTGATTTTTTTGGACTCTACCAAAAATGTTTCAAAATGTCATTTGGATCGGGCCTCATGTTGAATAACCACTTTTTAAACCCTCACAGTGACCAAAATTGCCATTTTTACAGAGTTTTGCTTACTCAAAATCTTAAATTTTGACCAATTTCAGGCACAGAAATGACTTTAAACACACTTATTTTAGTTGAAAAAGTAATAATTCACATCCAACCGTCATTTAAAGTCAAAAGATTAAATGGTAAAATGTCATCAATATTGACCATTTTTTCAACGTTTGACTGGTCCGGGGTCATCGTTTTTCATCAGAAAATTGATTTTTTGGACTCTACCAAAAATGTTTCAAAATGTCATTTGGATCGGGCCTCATGTTGAATAACCACTTTTTAAACCCTCACAGTGACCAAAATTGCCATTTTTACAGAGTTTTGCTTACTCAAAATCTTCAATTTTGTCCAATTTCAGGCACAGAAATGATTTTAAACACACTTATTTTAGTTGAAAACGTAATATTTCACATCCAACCGTCATTTAAAGTCAAAAGATTAAATGTTAAAATTTCATCAATATTGACCATTTTTTCAACGTTCAACTGGTCCGGGTCATCGTTTTTCATCAGAAAATGGATTTTTTGGACTCTACCAAAAAAGATTCAAAATGTTTTTTGGATCGGGTCTCATGTTGAATAACCACTTTTTAAACCCTCAGAGTGACCAAAATTGCCATTTTTACAGAGTTTTGCTTACTCAAAATCTTCAATTTTGACCAATTTCAGGCACAGAAATGATTTTAAACACACTTATTTTAGTTGAAAACATAATATTTCACATCCAACCGTCATTTAAAGTCAAAAGATTAAATGTAAAAATTTCATCAATATTGACCATTTTTTCAACGTTCGACTGGTCCGGGGTCATCGTTTTTCATCAGAAAATTGATTTTTTGGACTCTACCAAAAAAGATTCAAAATGTTTTTTGGATCGGGTCTCATGTTGAATAACCACTTTTTAAACCCTCACAGTGACCAAAATTGCCATTTTTACAGAGTTTTGCTTACTCAAAATCTTCAATTTTGACCAATTTCAGGCACAGAAATGACTTTAAACACACTTATTTTAGTTGAAAAAGTAATAATTCACATCCAACCGTCATTTAAAGTCAAAAGATTAAATGTAAAAATTTCATCAATATTGACCATTTTTTCAATGTTCGACTGGTCCGGGGTCATCGTTTTTCATCAGAAAATTGATTTTTTGGACTCTACCAAAAATGTTTCAAAATGTCATTTGGATCGGGCCTCATGTTGAATAACCACTTTTTAAACCCTCACAGTGACCAAAATTGCCATTTTTACAGAGTTTTGCTTACTCAAAATCTTAAATTTTGACCAATTTCAGGCACAGAAATGACTTTAAACACACTTATTTTAGTTGAAAAAGTAATAATTCACATCCAACCGTCATTTAAAGTCAAAAGATTAAATGTTAAAATTTCATCAATATTGACCATTTTTTCAACGTTCGACTGGTCCGGGGTCATCGTTTTTCATCAGAAAATGGATTTTTTGGACTCTACCAAAAAAGATTCAAAATGTCATTTGGATCGGGCCTCATGTTGAATAACCACTTTTTAAACCCTCACAGTGACAAAAATTGCCATTTTTACAGAGTTTTGCTTACTCAAAATCTTCAATTTTGACCAATTTCAGGCACAGAAATGACTTTAAACACACTTATTTTAGTTGAAAAAGTAATAATTCACATCCAACCGTCATTTAAAGTCAAAAGATTAAATGTAAAAATTTCATCAATATTGACCATTTTTTCAACGTTCGACTGGTCCGGGGTCATCGTTTTTCATCAGAAAATTGATTTTTTTGGACTCTACCAAAAATGTTTCAAAATGTCATTTGGATCGGGCCTCATGTTGAATAACCACTTTTTAAACCCTCACAGTGACCAAAATTGCCATTTTTACAGAGTTTTGCTTACTCAAAATCTTAAATTTTGACCAATTTCAGGCACAGAAATGACTTTAAACACACTTATTTTAGTTGAAAAAGTAATAATTCACATCCAACCGTCATTTAAAGTCAAAAGATTAAATGGTAAAATTTCATCAATATTGACCATTTTTTCAACGTTTGACTGGTCCGGGGTCATCGTTTTTCATCAGAAAATTGATTTTTTGGAATCTACCAAAAATGTTTCAAAATGTCATTTGGATCGGGCCTCATGTTGAATAACCACTTTTTAAACCCTCACAGTGACCAAAATTGCCATTTTTACAGAGTTTTGCTTACTCAAAATCTTCAATTTTGACCAATTTCAGGCACAGAAATGACTTTAAACACACTTATTTTAGTTGAAAAAGTAATAATTCACATCCAACCGTCATTTAAAGTCAAAAGATTAAATGTAAAAATTTCATCAATATTGACCATTTTTTCAACGTTCGACTGGTCCGGGGTCATCGTTTTTCATCAGAAAATTGATTTTTTTGGACTCTACCAAAAATGTTTCAAAATGTCATTTGGATCGGGCCTCATGTTGAATAACCACTTTTTAAACCCTCACAGTGACCAAAATTGCCATTTTTACAGAGTTTTGCTTACTCAAAATCTTAAATTTTGACCAATTTCAGGCACAGAAATGACTTTAAACACACTTATTTTAGTTGAAAAAGTAATAATTCACATCCAACCGTCATTTAAAGTCAAAAGATTAAATGGTAAAATGTCATCAATATTGACCATTTTTTCAACGTTTGACTGGTCCGGGGTCATCGTTTTTCATCAGAAAATTGATTTTTTGGACTCTACCAAAAATGTTTCAAAATGTCATTTGGATCGGGCCTCATGTTGAATAACCACTTTTTAAACCCTCACAGTGACCAAAATTGCCATTTTTACAGAGTTTTGCTTACTCAAAATCTTCAATTTTGTCCAATTTCAGGCACAGAAATGATTTTAAACACACTTATTTTAGTTGAAAACGTAATATTTCACATCCAACCGTCATTTAAAGTCAAAAGATTAAATGTTAAAATTTCATCAATATTGACCATTTTTTCAACGTTCGACTGGTCCGGGGTCATCGTTTTTCATCAGAAAATTGATTTTTTGGACTCTACCAAAAATGATTCAAAATGTCATTTGGATCGGGCCTCATGTTGAATAACCACTTTTTAAACCCTCACAGTGACCAAAACTGCCATTTCTACAGAGTTTTGCTTACTCAAAATCTTAAATTTTGACCAATTTCAGGCACAGAAATGACTTTAAACACACTTATTTTAGTTGAAAAAGTAATAATTCACATCCAACCGTCATTTAAAGTCAAAAGATTAAATGTTAAAATTTCATCAATATTGACCATTTTTTCAACGTTCGACTGGTCCGGGGTCATCGTTTTTCATCAGATAATGGATTTTTTGGACTCTACCAAAAATGTTTCAAAATGTCTTTTGGATCGGGCCTCATGTTGAATAACCACTTTTTAAACCCTCACAGTGACCAAAATTGCCATTTTTACAGAGTTTTGCTTACTCAAAATCTTCAATTTTGACCAATTTCAGGCACAGAAATAACTTTAAACACACTTATTTTAGTTGAAAAAGTAATAATTCACATCCAACCGTCATTTAAAGTCAAAAGATTAAATGTTAAAATTTCATCAATATTGACCATTTTTTCAACGTTCGACTGGTCCGGGGTCATCGTTTTTCATCAGAAAATGGATTTTTTGGACTCTACCAAAAAAGATTCAAAATGTCTTTTGGATCGGGTCTCATGTTGAATAACCACTTTTTAAACCCTCACAGTGACCAAAATTGCCATTTTTACAGAGTTTTGCTTACTCAAAATCTTCAATTTTGACCAATTTCAGGCACAGAAATGACTTTAAACACACTTATTTTAGTTGAAAAAGTAATAATTCACATCCAACCGTCATTTAAAGTCAAAAGATTAAATGTTAAAATTTCATCAATATTGACCATTTTTTCAACGTTCGACTGGTCCGGGGTCATCGTTTTTCATCAGAAAATGGATTATTTGGACTCTACCAAAAAAGATTCAAAATGTCTTTTGGATCGGGTCTCATGTTGAATAACCACTTTTTAAACCCTCACAGTGACCAAAATTGCCATTTTTACAGAGTTTTGCTTACTCAAAATCTTCAATTTTGACCAATTTCAGGCACAGAAATGACTTTAAACACACTTATTTTAGTTGAAAAAGTAATATTTCACATCCAACCATCATTTAAAGTCAAAAGATTAAATGTTAAAATTTCATCAATATTGACCATTTTTTCAACGTTCGACTGGTCCGGGGTCATCGTTTTTCATCAGAAAATTGATTTTTTGGACTCTACCAAAAATGTTTCAAAATGTCATTTGGATCGGGCCTCATGTTGAATAACCACTTTTTAAACCCTCACAGTGACCAAAATTTCCATTTTTACAGAGTTTTGTTTACTCAAAATCTTCAATTTTGACCAATTTCAGGCACAGAAATGACTTTAAACACACTTATTTTAGTTGAAAAAGTAATAATTCACATCCAACCGTCATTTAAAGTCAAAAGATTAAATGTTAAAATTTCATCAATATTGACCATTTTTTCAACGTTCGACAGGTCCGGGGTCATCGTTTTTCATCAGAAAATTGATTTTTTGGACTCTACCAAAAATGTTTCAAAACGTCATTTGGATCGGGCCTCATGTTGAATAACCACTTTTTAAACCCTCACAGTGACCAAAATTGCCATTTTTACAGAGTTTTGCTTACTCAAAATCTTCAATTTTGTCCAATTTCAGGCACAGAAATGATTTTAAACACACTTATTTTAGTTGAAAACGTAATATTTCACATCCAACCGTCATTTAAAGTCAAAAGATTAAATGTTAAAATTTCATCAATATTGACCATTTTTTCAACGTTCGACTGGTCCGGGGTCATCGTTTTTCATCAGAAAATGGATTTTTTGGACTCTACCAAAAAAGATTCAAAATGTTTTTTGGATCGGGTCTCATGTTGAATAACCACTTTTTAAACCCTCACAGTGACCAAAATTGCCATTTTTACAGAGTTTTGCTTACTCAAAATCTTCAATTTTGACCAATTTCAGGCACAGAAATGACTTTAAACACACTTATTTTAGTTGAAAAAGTAATAATTCACATCCAACCGTCATTTAAAGTCAAAAGATTAAATGTTAAAATTTCATCAATATTGACCATTTTTTCAACGTTCGACTGGTCCGGGGTCATCGTTTTTCATCAGAAAATTGATTTTTTGGACTCTACCAAAAATGATTCAAAATGTCATTTGGATCGGGCCTCATGTTGAATAACCACTTTTTAAACCCTCACAGTGACCAAAATTGCCATTTTTACAGAGTTTTGCTTACTCAAAATCTTCAATTTTGACCAATTTCAGGCACAGAAATGACTTTAAACACACTTATTTTAGTTGAAAAAGTAATAATTCACATCCAACCGTCATTTGAAGTCAAAAGATTAAATGTTAAAATTTCATCAATATTGACCATTTTTTCAACGTTCGACTGGTCCGGGGTCATCGTTTTTCATCAGAAAATTGATTTTTTGGACTCTACCAAAAATGATTCAAAATGTCATTTGGATCGGGCCTCATGTTGAATAACCACTTTTTAAACCCTCACAGTGACCAAAATTGCCATTTTTAAAGAGTTTTGCTTACTCAAAATCTTAAATTTTGACCAATTTCAGGCACAGAAATGACTTTAATCATACTTATTTTAGTTGAAAAAGTAATAATTCACATCCAACCGTCATTTAAAGTCAAAAGATTAAATGTTAAAATTTCATCAATATTGACCATTTTTTCAACGTTCGACTGGTCCGGGGTCATCGTTTTTCATCAGAAAATTGATTTTTTGGACTCTACCAAAAATGATTCAAAATGTCATTTGGATCGGGCCTCATGTTGAATAACCACTTTTTAAACCCTCACAGTGACCAAAATTGCCATTTTTACTGAGTTTTGCTTACTCAAAATCTTAAATTTTGACCAATTTCAGGCACAGAAATGACTTTAAACACACTTATTTTAGTTGAAAAAGTAATAATTCACATCCAACCGTCATTTAAAGTCAAAAGATTAAATGTTAAAATTTCATCAATATTGACCATTTTTTCAACGTTCGACTGGTCCGAGGTCATCGTTTTTCATCAGATAATGGATTTTTTGGACTCTACCAAAAATGTTTCAAAATGTCATTTGGATCGGGCCTCATGTTGAATAACCACTTTTTAAACCCTCACAGTGACCAAAATTGCCATTTTTACAGAGTTTTGCTTACTCAAAATCTTCAATTTTGACCAATTTCAGGCACAGAAATGACTTTAAACACACTTATTTTAGTTGAAAAAGTAATAATTCACATCCAACCGTCATTTAAAGTCAAAAGATTAAATGTTAAAATTTCATCAATATTGACCATTTTTTCAACGTTCGACTGGTCCGGGGTCATCGTTTTTCATCAGAAAATGGATTTTTTGGACTCTACCAAAAAAGATTCAAAATGTCATTTGGATCGGGCCTCATGTTGAATAACCACTTTTTAAACCCTCACAGTGACAAAAATTGCCATTTTTACAGAGTTTTGCTTACTCAAAATCTTCAATTTTGACCAATTTCAGGCACAGAAATGACTTTAAACACACTTATTTTAGTTGAAAAAGTAATAATTCACATCCAACCGTCATTTAAAGTCAAAAGATTAAATGTAAAAATTTCATCAATATTGACCATTTTTTCAACGTTCGACTGGTCCGGGGTCATCGTTTTTCATCAGAAAATTGATTTTTTTGGACTCTACCAAAAATGTTTCAAAATGTCATTTGGATCGGGCCTCATGTTGAATAACCACTTTTTAAACCCTCACAGTGACCAAAATTGCCATTTTTACAGAGTTTTGCTTACTCAAAATCTTAAATTTTGACCAATTTCAGGCACAGAAATGACTTTAAACACACTTATTTTAGTTGAAAAAGTAATAATTCACATCCAACCGTCATTTAAAGTCAAAAGATTAAATGGTAAAATTTCATCAATATTGACCATTTTTTCAACGTTTGACTGGTCCGGGGTCATCGTTTTTCATCAGAAAATTGATTTTTTGGAATCTACCAAAAATGTTTCAAAATGTCATTTGGATCGGGCCTCATGTTGAATAACCACTTTTTAAACCCTCACAGTGACCAAAATTGCCATTTTTACAGAGTTTTGCTTACTCAAAATCTTCAATTTTGACCAATTTCAGGCACAGAAATGACTTTAAACACACTTATTTTAGTTGAAAAAGTAATAATTCACATCCAACCGTCATTTAAAGTCAAAAGATTAAATGTAAAAATTTCATCAATATTGACCATTTTTTCAACGTTCGACTGGTCCGGGGTCATCGTTTTTCATCAGAAAATTGATTTTTTTGGACTCTACCAAAAATGTTTCAAAATGTCATTTGGATCGGGCCTCATGTTGAATAACCACTTTTTAAACCCTCACAGTGACCAAAATTGCCATTTTTACAGAGTTTTGCTTACTCAAAATCTTAAATTTTGACCAATTTCAGGCACAGAAATGACTTTAAACACACTTATTTTAGTTGAAAAAGTAATAATTCACATCCAACCGTCATTTAAAGTCAAAAGATTAAATGGTAAAATGTCATCAATATTGACCATTTTTTCAACGTTTGACTGGTCCGGGGTCATCGTTTTTCATCAGAAAATTGATTTTTTGGACTCTACCAAAAATGTTTCAAAATGTCATTTGGATCGGGCCTCATGTTGAATAACCACTTTTTAAACCCTCACAGTGACCAAAATTGCCATTTTTACAGAGTTTTGCTTACTCAAAATCTTCAATTTTGTCCAATTTCAGGCACAGAAATGATTTTAAACACACTTATTTTAGTTGAAAACGTAATATTTCACATCCAACCGTCATTTAAAGTCAAAAGATTAAATGTTAAAATTTCATCAATATTGACCATTTTTTCAACGTTCGACTGGTCCGGGGTCATCGTTTTTCATCAGAAAATTGATTTTTTGGACTCTACCAAAAATGTTTCAAAACGTCATTTGGATCGGGCCTCATGTTGAATAACCACTTTTTAAACCCTCACAGTGACCAAAATTGCCATTTTTACAGAGTTTTGCTTACTCAAAATCTTCAATTTTGTGCAATTTCAGGCACAGAAATGATTTTAAACACACTTATTTTAGTTGAAAACGTAATATTTCACATCCAACCGTCATTTAAAGTCAAAAGATTAAATGTTAAAATTTCATCAATATTGACCATTTTTTCAACGTTCGACTGGTCCGGGGTCATCGTTTTTCATCAGAAAATGGATTTTTTGGACTCTACCAAAAAAGATTCAAAATGTTTTTTGGATCGGGTCTCATGTTGAATAACCACTTTTTAAACCCTCACAGTGACAAATTGCCATTTTTACAGAGTTTTGCTTACTCAAAATCTTCAATTTTGACCAATTTCAGGCACAGAAATGACTTTAAACACACTTATTTTAGTTGAAAAAGTAATAATTCACATCCAACCGTCATTTAAAGTCAAAAGATTAAATGTTAAAATTTCATCAATATTGACCATTTTTTCAACGTTCGACTGGTCCGGGGTCATCGTTTTTCATCAGAAAATTGATTTTTTGGACTCTACCAAAAAAGATTCAAAATGTTTTTTGGATCGGGTCTCATGTTGAATAACCACTTTTTAAACCCTCACAGTGACCAAAATTGCCATTTTTACAGAGTTTTGCTTACTCAAAATCTTCAATTTTGACCAATTTCAGGCACAGAAATGACTTTAAACACACTTATTTTAGTTGAAAAAGTAATAATTCACATCCAACCGTCATTTAAAGTCAAAAGATTAAATGTAAAAATTTCATCAATATTGACCATTTTTTCAATGTTCGACTGGTCCGGGGTCATCGTTTTTCATCAGAAAATTGATTTTTTGGACTCTACCAAAAATGTTTCAAAATGTCATTTGGATCGGGCCTCATGTTGAATAACCACTTTTTAAACCCTCACAGTGACCAAAATTGCCATTTTTACAGAGTTTTGCTTACTCAAAATCTTAAATTTTGACCAATTTCAGGCACAGAAATGACTTTAAACACACTTATTTTAGTTGAAAAAGTAATAATTCACATCCAACCGTCATTTAAAGTCAAAAGATTAAATGTTAAAATTTCATCAATATTGACCATTTTTTCAACGTTCGACTGGTCCGGGGTCATCGTTTTTCATCAGAAAATTGATTTTTTGGACTCTACCAAAAATGTTTCAAAACGTCATTTGGATCGGGCCTCATGTTGAATAACCACTTTTTAAACCCTCACAGTGACCAAAATTGCCATTTTTACAGAGTTTTGCTTACTCAAAATCTTCAATTTTGTGCAATTTCAGGCACAGAAATGATTTTAAACACACTTATTTTAGTTGAAAACGTAATATTTCACATCCAACCGTCATTTAAAGTCAAAAGATTAAATGTTAAAATTTCATCAATATTGACCATTTTTTCAACGTTCGACTGGTCCGGGGTCATCGTTTTTCATCAGAAAATGGATTTTTTGGACTCTACCAAAAAAGATTCAAAATGTTTTTTGGATCGGGTCTCATGTTGAATAACCACTTTTTAAACCCTCACAGTGACAAATTGCCATTTTTACAGAGTTTTGCTTACTCAAAATCTTCAATTTTGACCAATTTCAGGCACAGAAATGACTTTAAACACACTTATTTTAGTTGAAAAAGTAATAATTCACATCCAACCGTCATTTAAAGTCAAAAGATTAAATGTTAAAATTTCATCAATATTGACCATTTTTTCAACGTTCGACTGGTCCGGGGTCATCGTTTTTCATCAGAAAATTGATTTTTTGGACTCTACCAAAAATGATTCAAAATGTCATTTGGATCGGGCCTCATGTTGAATAACCACTTTTTAAACCCTCACAGTGACCAAAATTGCCATTTTTACAGAGTTTTGCTTACTCAAAATCTTCAATTGTTACCAATTTCAGGCACAGAAATGACTTTAAACACACTTATTTTAGTTGAAAAAGTAATAATTCACATCCAACCGTCATTTAAAGTCAAAAGATTAAATGTTAAAATTTCATCAATATTGACCATTTTTTCAACGTTCGACTGGTCCGGGGTCATCGTTTTTCATCAGAAAATGGATTTTTTGGACTCTACCAAAAAAGATTCAAAATGTCTTTTGGATCGGGTCTCATGTTGAATAACCACTTTTTAAACCCTCACAGTGACCAAAATTGCCATTTTTACAGAGTTTTGCTTACTCAAAATCTTCAATTTTGACCAATTTCAGGCACAGAAATGACTTTAAACACACTTATTTTAGTTGAAAAAGTAATAATTCACATCCAACCGTCATTTAAAGTCAAAAGATTAAATGTTAAAATTTCATCAATATTGACCATTTTTTCAACGTTCGACTGGTCCGGGGTCATCGTTTTTCATCAGAAAATTGATTTTTTGGACTCTACCAAAAATGTTTCAAAATGTCATTTGGATCGGGCCTCATGTTGAATAACCACTTTTTAAACCCTCACAGTGACCAAAATTGCCATTTTTACAGAGTTTTGCTTACTCAAAATCTTCAATTTTGACCAATTTCAGGCACAGAAATGACTTTAAACACGCTTATTTTAGTTGAAAAAGTAATAATTCACATCCAACCGTCATTTAAAGTCAAAAGATTAAATGTAAAAATTTCATCAATATTGACCATTTTTTCAACGTTCGACTGGTCCGGGGTCATCGTTTTTCATCAGAAAATTGATTTTTTGGACTCTACCAAAAATGTTTCAAAATGTCATTTGGATCGGGCCTCATGTTGAATAACCACTTTTTAAACCCTCACAGTGACCAAAATTGCCATTTTTACAGAGTTTTGCTTACTCAAAATCTTCAATTTTGACCAATTTCAGGCACAGAAATGACTTTAAACACACTTATTTTAGTTGAAAAAGTAATAATTCACATCCAACCGTCATTTAAAGTCAAAAGATTAAATGTAAAAATTTCATCAATATTGACCATTTTTTCAACGTTCGACTGGTCCGGGGTCATCGTTTTTCATCAGAAAATTGATTTTTTGGACTCTACCAAAAATGTTTCAAAATGTCATTTGGATCGGGCCTCATGTTGAATAACCACTTTTTAAACCCTCACAGTGACCAAAATTGCCATTTTTACAGAGTTTTGCTTACTCAAAATCTTCAATTTTGACCAATTTCAGGCACAGAAATGACTTTAAACACACTTATTTTAGTTGAAAAAGTAATAATTCACATCCAACCGTCATTTAAAGTCAAAAGATTAAATGTTAAAATTTCATCAATATTGACCATTTTTTCAACGTTCGACTGGTCCGGGGTCATCGTTTTTCATCAGAAAATTGATTTTTTGGACTCTACCAAAAAAGATTCAAAATGTTTTTTGGATCGGGTCTCATGTTGAATAACCACTTTTTAAACCCTCACAGTGACCAAAATTGCCATTTTTACAGAGTTTTGCTTACTCAAAATCTTCAATTTTGACCAATTTCAGGCACAGAAATGACTTTAAACACACTTATTTTAGTTGAAAAAGTAATAATTCACATCCAACCGTCATTTAAAGTCAAAAGATTAAATGTAAAAATTTCATCAATATTGACCATTTTTTCAATGTTCGACTGGTCCGGGGTCATCGTTTTTCATCAGAAAATTGATTTTTTGGACTCTACCAAAAATGTTTCAAAATGTCATTTGGATCGGGCCTCATGTTGAATAACCACTTTTTAAACCCTCACAGTGACCAAAATTGCCATTTTTACAGAGTTTTGCTTACTCAAAATCTTAAATTTTGACCAATTTCAGGCACAGAAATGACTTTAAACACACTTATTTTAGTTGAAAAAGTAATAATTCACATCCAACCGTCATTTAAAGTCAAAAGATTAAATGGTAAAATTTCATCAATATTGACCATTTTTTCAACGTTTGACTGGTCCGGGGTCATCGTTTTTCATCAGAAAATTGATTTTTTGGAATCTACCAAAAATGTTTCAAAATGTCATTTGGATCGGGCCTCATGTTGAATAACCACTTTTTAAACCCTCACAGTGACCAAAATTGCCATTTTTACAGAGTTTTGCTTACTCAAAATCTTCAATTTTGACCAATTTCAGGCACAGAAATGACTTTAAACACACTTATTTTAGTTGAAAAAGTAATAATTCACATCCAACCGTCATTTAAAGTCAAAAGATTAAATGTAAAAATTTCATCAATATTGACCATTTTTTCAACGTTCGACTGGTCCGGGGTCATCGTTTTTCATCAGAAAATTGATTTTTTTGGACTCTACCAAAAATGTTTCAAAATGTCATTTGGATCGGGCCTCATGTTGAATAACCACTTTTTAAACCCTCACAGTGACCAAAATTGCCATTTTTACAGAGTTTTGCTTACTCAAAATCTTAAATTTTGACCAATTTCAGGCACAGAAATGACTTTAAACACACTTATTTTAGTTGAAAAAGTAATAATTCACATCCAACCGTCATTTAAAGTCAAAAGATTAAATGGTAAAATGTCATCAATATTGACCATTTTTTCAACGTTTGACTGGTCCGGGGTCATCGTTTTTCATCAGAAAATTGATTTTTTGGACTCTACCAAAAATGTTTCAAAATGTCATTTGGATCGGGCCTCATGTTGAATAACCACTTTTTAAACCCTCACAGTGACCAAAATTGCCATTTTTACAGAGTTTTGCTTACTCAAAATCTTCAATTTTGTCCAATTTCAGGCACAGAAATGATTTTAAACACACTTATTTTAGTTGAAAACGTAATATTTCACATCCAACCGTCATTTAAAGTCAAAAGATTAAATGTTAAAATTTCATCAATATTGACCATTTTTTCAACGTTCGACTGGTCCGGGGTCATCGTTTTTCATCAGAAAATTGATTTTTTGGACTCTACCAAAAATGTTTCAAAACGTCATTTGGATCGGGCCTCATGTTGAATAACCACTTTTTAAACCCTCACAGTGACCAAAATTGCCATTTTTACAGAGTTTTGCTTACTCAAAATCTTCAATTTTGTGCAATTTCAGGCACAGAAATGATTTTAAACACACTTATTTTAGTTGAAAACGTAATATTTCACATCCAACCGTCATTTAAAGTCAAAAGATTAAATGTTAAAATTTCATCAATATTGACCATTTTTTCAACGTTCGACTGGTCCGGGGTCATCGTTTTTCATCAGAAAATGGATTTTTTGGACTCTACCAAAAAAGATTCAAAATGTTTTTTGGATCGGGTCTCATGTTGAATAACCACTTTTTAAACCCTCACAGTGACAAATTGCCATTTTTACAGAGTTTTGCTTACTCAAAATCTTCAATTTTGACCAATTTCAGGCACAGAAATGACTTTAAACACACTTATTTTAGTTGAAAAAGTAATAATTCACATCCAACCGTCATTTAAAGTCAAAAGATTAAATGTTAAAATTTCATCAATATTGACCATTTTTTCAACGTTCGACTGGTCCGGGGTCATCGTTTTTCATCAGAAAATTGATTTTTTGGACTCTACCAAAAAAGATTCAAAATGTTTTTTGGATCGGGTCTCATGTTGAATAACCACTTTTTAAACCCTCACAGTGACCAAAATTGCCATTTTTACAGAGTTTTGCTTACTCAAAATCTTCAATTTTGACCAATTTCAGGCACAGAAATGACTTTAAACACACTTATTTTAGTTGAAAAAGTAATAATTCACATCCAACCGTCATTTAAAGTCAAAAGATTAAATGTAAAAATTTCATCAATATTGACCATTTTTTCAATGTTCGACTGGTCCGGGGTCATCGTTTTTCATCAGAAAATTGATTTTTTGGACTCTACCAAAAATGTTTCAAAATGTCATTTGGATCGGGCCTCATGTTGAATAACCACTTTTTAAACCCTCACAGTGACCAAAATTGCCATTTTTACAGAGTTTTGCTTACTCAAAATCTTCAATTTTGTCCAATTTCAGGCACAGAAATGATTTTAAACACACTTATTTTAGTTGAAAACGTAATATTTCACATCCAACCGTCATTTAAAGTCAAAAGATTAAATGTTAAAATTTCATCAATATTGACCATTTTTTTAACGTTCGACTGGTCCGGGGTCATCGTTTTTCATCAGAAAATTGATTTTTTGGACTCTACCAAAAATGTTTCAAAACGTCATTTGGATCGGGCCTCATGTTGAATAACCACTTTTTAAACCCTCACAGTGACCAAAATTGCCATTTTTACAGAGTTTTGCTTACTCAAAATCTTCAATTTTGTGCAATTTCAGGCACAGAAATGATTTTAAACACACTTATTTTAGTTGAAAACGTAATATTTCACATCCAACCGTCATTTAAAGTCAAAAGATTAAATGTTAAAATTTCATCAATATTGACCATTTTTTCAACGTTCGACTGGTCCGGGGTCATCGTTTTTCATCAGAAAATGGATTTTTTGGACTCTACCAAAAAAGATTCAAAATGTTTTTTGGATCGGGTCTCATGTTGAATAACCACTTTTTAAACCCTCACAGTGACAAATTGCCATTTTTACAGAGTTTTGCTTACTCAAAATCTTCAATTTTGACCAATTTCAGGCACAGAAATGACTTTAAACACACTTATTTTAGTTGAAAAAGTAATAATTCACATCCAACCGTCATTTAAAGTCAAAAGATTAAATGTTAAAATTTCATCAATATTGACCATTTTTTCAACGTTCGACTGGTCCGGGGTCATCGTTTTTCATCAGAAAATTGATTTTTTGGACTCTACCAAAAAAGATTCAAAATGTTTTTTGGATCGGGTCTCATGTTGAATAACCACTTTTTAAACCCTCACAGTGACCAAAATTGCCATTTTTACAGAGTTTTGCTTACTCAAAATCTTCAATTTTGACCAATTTCAGGCACAGAAATGACTTTAAACACACTTATTTTAGTTGAAAAAGTAATAATTCACATCCAACCGTCATTTAAAGTCAAAAGATTAAATGTAAAAATTTCATCAATATTGACCATTTTTTCAATGTTCGACTGGTCCGGGGTCATCGTTTTTCATCAGAAAATTGATTTTTTGGACTCTACCAAAAATGTTTCAAAATGTCATTTGGATCGGGCCTCATGTTGAATAACCACTTTTTAAACCCTCACAGTGACCAAAATTGCCATTTTTACAGAGTTTTGCTTACTCAAAATCTTAAATTTTGACCAATTTCAGGCACAGAAATGACTTTAAACACACTTATTTTAGTTGAAAAAGTAATAATTCACATCCAACCGTCATTTAAAGTCAAAAGATTAAATGTTAAAATTTCATCAATATTGACCATTTTTTCAACGTTCGACTGGTCCGGGGTCATCGTTTTTCATCAGAAAATTGATTTTTTGGACTCTACCAAAAATGTTTCAAAACGTCATTTGGATCGGGCCTCATGTTGAATAACCACTTTTTAAACCCTCACAGTGACCAAAATTGCCATTTTTACAGAGTTTTGCTTACTCAAAATCTTCAATTTTGTGCAATTTCAGGCACAGAAATGATTTTAAACACACTTATTTTAGTTGAAAACGTAATATTTCACATCCAACCGTCATTTAAAGTCAAAAGATTAAATGTTAAAATTTCATCAATATTGACCATTTTTTCAACGTTCGACTGGTCCGGGGTCATCGTTTTTCATCAGAAAATGGATTTTTTGGACTCTACCAAAAAAGATTCAAAATGTTTTTTGGATCGGGTCTCATGTTGAATAACCACTTTTTAAACCCTCACAGTGACAAATTGCCATTTTTACAGAGTTTTGCTTACTCAAAATCTTCAATTTTGACCAATTTCAGGCACAGAAATGACTTTAAACACACTTATTTTAGTTGAAAAAGTAATAATTCACATCCAACCGTCATTTAAAGTCAAAAGATTAAATGTTAAAATTTCATCAATATTGACCATTTTTTCAACGTTCGACTGGTCCGGGGTCATCGTTTTTCATCAGAAAATTGATTTTTTGGACTCTACCAAAAATGATTCAAAATGTCATTTGGATCGGGCCTCATGTTGAATAACCACTTTTTAAACCCTCACAGTGACCAAAATTGCCATTTTTACAGAGTTTTGCTTACTCAAAATCTTCAATTGTTACCAATTTCAGGCACAGAAATGACTTTAAACACACTTATTTTAGTTGAAAAAGTAATAATTCACATCCAACCGTCATTTAAAGTCAAAAGATTAAATGTTAAAATTTCATCAATATTGACCATTTTTTCAACGTTCGACTGGTCCGGGGTCATCGTTTTTCATCAGAAAATGGATTTTTTGGACTCTACCAAAAAAGATTCAAAATGTCTTTTGGATCGGGTCTCATGTTGAATAACCACTTTTTAAACCCTCACAGTGACCAAAATTGCCATTTTTACAGAGTTTTGCTTACTCAAAATCTTCAATTTTGACCAATTTCAGGCACAGAAATGACTTTAAACACACTTATTTTAGTTGAAAAAGTAATAATTCACATCCAACCGTCATTTAAAGTCAAAAGATTAAATGTTAAAATTTCATCAATATTGACCATTTTTTCAACGTTCGACTGGTCCGGGGTCATCGTTTTTCATCAGAAAATTGATTTTTTGGACTCTACCAAAAATGTTTCAAAATGTCATTTGGATCGGGCCTCATGTTGAATAACCACTTTTTAAACCCTCACAGTGACCAAAATTGCCATTTTTACAGAGTTTTGCTTACTCAAAATCTTCAATTTTGACCAATTTCAGGCACAGAAATGACTTTAAACACGCTTATTTTAGTTGAAAAAGTAATAATTCACATCCAACCGTCATTTAAAGTCAAAAGATTAAATGTAAAAATTTCATCAATATTGACCATTTTTTCAACGTTCGACTGGTCCGGGGTCATCGTTTTTCATCAGAAAATTGATTTTTTGGACTCTACCAAAAATGTTTCAAAATGTCATTTGGATCGGGCCTCATGTTGAATAACCACTTTTTAAACCCTCACAGTGACCAAAATTGCCATTTTTACAGAGTTTTGCTTACTCAAAATCTTCAATTTTGACCAATTTCAGGCACAGAAATGACTTTAAACACACTTATTTTAGTTGAAAAAGTAATAATTCACATCCAACCGTCATTTAAAGTCAAAAGATTAAATGTAAAAATTTCATCAATATTGACCATTTTTTCAACGTTCGACTGGTCCGGGGTCATCGTTTTTCATCAGAAAATTGATTTTTTGGACTCTACCAAAAATGTTTCAAAATGTCATTTGGATCGGGCCTCATGTTGAATAACCACTTTTTAAACCCTCACAGTGACCAAAATTGCCATTTTTACAGAGTTTTGCTTACTCAAAATCTTCAATTTTGACCAATTTCAGGCACAGAAATGACTTTAAACACACTTATTTTAGTTGAAAAAGTAATAATTCACATCCAACCGTCATTTAAAGTCAAAAGATTAAATGTTAAAATTTCATCAATATTGACCATTTTTTCAACGTTCGACTGGTCCGGGGTCATCGTTTTTCATCAGAAAATTGATTTTTTGGACTCTACCAAAAAAGATTCAAAATGTTTTTTGGATCGGGTCTCATGTTGAATAACCACTTTTTAAACCCTCACAGTGACCAAAATTGCCATTTTTACAGAGTTTTGCTTACTCAAAATCTTCAATTTTGACCAATTTCAGGCACAGAAATGACTTTAAACACACTTATTTTAGTTGAAAAAGTAATAATTCACATCCAACCGTCATTTAAAGTCAAAAGATTAAATGTAAAAATTTCATCAATATTGACCATTTTTTCAATGTTCGACTGGTCCGGGGTCATCGTTTTTCATCAGAAAATTGATTTTTTGGACTCTACCAAAAATGTTTCAAAATGTCATTTGGATCGGGCCTCATGTTGAATAACCACTTTTTAAACCCTCACAGTGACCAAAATTGCCATTTTTACAGAGTTTTGCTTACTCAAAATCTTAAATTTTGACCAATTTCAGGCACAGAAATGACTTTAAACACACTTATTTTAGTTGAAAAAGTAATAATTCACATCCAACCGTCATTTAAAGTCAAAAGATTAAATGGTAAAATTTCATCAATATTGACCATTTTTTCAACGTTTGACTGGTCCGGGGTCATCGTTTTTCATCAGAAAATTGATTTTTTGGAATCTACCAAAAATGTTTCAAAATGTCATTTGGATCGGGCCTCATGTTGAATAACCACTTTTTAAACCCTCACAGTGACCAAAATTGCCATTTTTACAGAGTTTTGCTTACTCAAAATCTTCAATTTTGACCAATTTCAGGCACAGAAATGACTTTAAACACACTTATTTTAGTTGAAAAAGTAATAATTCACATCCAACCGTCATTTAAAGTCAAAAGATTAAATGTAAAAATTTCATCAATATTGACCATTTTTTCAACGTTCGACTGGTCCGGGGTCATCGTTTTTCATCAGAAAATTGATTTTTTTGGACTCTACCAAAAATGTTTCAAAATGTCATTTGGATCGGGCCTCATGTTGAATAACCACTTTTTAAACCCTCACAGTGACCAAAATTGCCATTTTTACAGAGTTTTGCTTACTCAAAATCTTAAATTTTGACCAATTTCAGGCACAGAAATGACTTTAAACACACTTATTTTAGTTGAAAAAGTAATAATTCACATCCAACCGTCATTTAAAGTCAAAAGATTAAATGGTAAAATGTCATCAATATTGACCATTTTTTCAACGTTTGACTGGTCCGGGGTCATCGTTTTTCATCAGAAAATTGATTTTTTGGACTCTACCAAAAATGTTTCAAAATGTCATTTGGATCGGGCCTCATGTTGAATAACCACTTTTTAAACCCTCACAGTGACCAAAATTGCCATTTTTACAGAGTTTTGCTTACTCAAAATCTTCAATTTTGTCCAATTTCAGGCACAGAAATGATTTTAAACACACTTATTTTAGTTGAAAACGTAATATTTCACATCCAACCGTCATTTAAAGTCAAAAGATTAAATGTTAAAATTTCATCAATATTGACCATTTTTTCAACGTTCGACTGGTCCGGGGTCATCGTTTTTCATCAGAAAATTGATTTTTTGGACTCTACCAAAAATGTTTCAAAACGTCATTTGGATCGGGCCTCATGTTGAATAACCACTTTTTAAACCCTCACAGTGACCAAAATTGCCATTTTTACAGAGTTTTGCTTACTCAAAATCTTCAATTTTGTGCAATTTCAGGCACAGAAATGATTTTAAACACACTTATTTTAGTTGAAAACGTAATATTTCACATCCAACCGTCATTTAAAGTCAAAAGATTAAATGTTAAAATTTCATCAATATTGACCATTTTTTCAACGTTCGACTGGTCCGGGGTCATCGTTTTTCATCAGAAAATGGATTTTTTGGACTCTACCAAAAAAGATTCAAAATGTTTTTTGGATCGGGTCTCATGTTGAATAACCACTTTTTAAACCCTCACAGTGACAAATTGCCATTTTTACAGAGTTTTGCTTACTCAAAATCTTCAATTTTGACCAATTTCAGGCACAGAAATGACTTTAAACACACTTATTTTAGTTGAAAAAGTAATAATTCACATCCAACCGTCATTTAAAGTCAAAAGATTAAATGTTAAAATTTCATCAATATTGACCATTTTTTCAACGTTCGACTGGTCCGGGGTCATCGTTTTTCATCAGAAAATTGATTTTTTGGACTCTACCAAAAAAGATTCAAAATGTTTTTTGGATCGGGTCTCATGTTGAATAACCACTTTTTAAACCCTCACAGTGACCAAAATTGCCATTTTTACAGAGTTTTGCTTACTCAAAATCTTCAATTTTGACCAATTTCAGGCACAGAAATGACTTTAAACACACTTATTTTAGTTGAAAAAGTAATAATTCACATCCAACCGTCATTTAAAGTCAAAAGATTAAATGTAAAAATTTCATCAATATTGACCATTTTTTCAATGTTCGACTGGTCCGGGGTCATCGTTTTTCATCAGAAAATTGATTTTTTGGACTCTACCAAAAATGTTTCAAAATGTCATTTGGATCGGGCCTCATGTTGAATAACCACTTTTTAAACCCTCACAGTGACCAAAATTGCCATTTTTACAGAGTTTTGCTTACTCAAAATCTTAAATTTTGACCAATTTCAGGCACAGAAATGACTTTAAACACACTTATTTTAGTTGAAAAAGTAATAATTCACATCCAACCGTCATTTAAAGTCAAAAGATTAAATGTTAAAATTTCATCAATATTGACCATTTTTTCAACGTTCGACTGGTCCGGGGTCATCGTTTTTCATCAGAAAATTGATTTTTTGGACTCTACCAAAAATGTTTCAAAACGTCATTTGGATCGGGCCTCATGTTGAATAACCACTTTTTAAACCCTCACAGTGACCAAAATTGCCATTTTTACAGAGTTTTGCTTACTCAAAATCTTCAATTTTGTGCAATTTCAGGCACAGAAATGATTTTAAACACACTTATTTTAGTTGAAAACGTAATATTTCACATCCAACCGTCATTTAAAGTCAAAAGATTAAATGTTAAAATTTCATCAATATTGACCATTTTTTCAACGTTCGACTGGTCCGGGGTCATCGTTTTTCATCAGAAAATGGATTTTTTGGACTCTACCAAAAAAGATTCAAAATGTTTTTTGGATCGGGTCTCATGTTGAATAACCACTTTTTAAACCCTCACAGTGACAAATTGCCATTTTTACAGAGTTTTCCTTACTCAAAATCTTCAATTTTGACCAATTTCAGGCACAGAAATGACTTTAAACACACTTATTTTAGTTGAAAAAGTAATAATTCACATCCAACCGTCATTTAAAGTCAAAAGATTAAATGTTAAAATTTCATCAATATTGACCATTTTTTCAACGTTCGACTGGTCCGGGGTCATCGTTTTTCATCAGAAAATTGATTTTTTGGACTCTACCAAAAATGATTCAAAATGTCATTTGGATCGGGCCTCATGTTGAATAACCACTTTTTAAACCCTCACAGTGACCAAAATTGCCATTTTTACAGAGTTTTGCTTACTCAAAATCTTCAATTGTTACCAATTTCAGGCACAGAAATGACTTTAAACACACTTATTTTAGTTGAAAAAGTAATAATTCACATCCAACCGTCATTTAAAGTCAAAAGATTAAATGTTAAAATTTCATCAATATTGACCATTTTTTCAACGTTCGACTGGTCCGGGGTCATCGTTTTTCATCAGAAAATGGATTTTTTGGACTCTACCAAAAAAGATTCAAAATGTCTTTTGGATCGGGTCTCATGTTGAATAACCACTTTTTAAACCCTCACAGTGACCAAAATTGCCATTTTTACAGAGTTTTGCTTACTCAAAATCTTCAATTTTGACCAATTTCAGGCACAGAAATGACTTTAAACACACTTATTTTAGTTGAAAAAGTAATAATTCACATCCAACCGTCATTTAAAGTCAAAAGATTAAATGTTAAAATTTCATCAATATTGACCATTTTTTCAACGTTCGACTGGTCCGGGGTCATCGTTTTTCATCAGAAAATTGATTTTTTGGACTCTACCAAAAATGTTTCAAAATGTCATTTGGATCGGGCCTCATGTTGAATAACCACTTTTTAAACCCTCACAGTGACCAAAATTGCCATTTTTACAGAGTTTTGCTTACTCAAAATCTTCAATTTTGACCAATTTCAGGCACAGAAATGACTTTAAACACACTTATTTTAGTTGAAAAAGTAATAATTCACATCCAACCGTCATTTAAAGTCAAAAGATTAAATGTAAAAATTTCATCAATATTGACCATTTTTTCAACGTTCGACTGGTCCGGGGTCATCGTTTTTCATCAGAAAATTGATTTTTTTGGACTCTACCAAAAATGTTTCAAAATGTCATTTGGATCGGGCCTCATGTTGAATAACCACTTTTTAAACCCTCACAGTGACCAAAATTGCCATTTTTACAGAGTTTTGCTTACTCAAAATCTTAAATTTTGACCAATTTCAGGCACAGAAATGACTTTAAACACACTTATTTTAGTTGAAAAAGTAATAATTCACATCCAACCGTCATTTAAAGTCAAAAGATTAAATGGTAAAATGTCATCAATATTGACCATTTTTTCAACGTTTGACTGGTCCGGGGTCATCGTTTTTCATCAGAAAATTGATTTTTTGGACTCTACCAAAAATGTTTCAAAATGTCATTTGGATCGGGCCTCATGTTGAATAACCACTTTTTAAACCCTCACAGTGACCAAAATTGCCATTTTTACAGAGTTTTGCTTACTCAAAATCTTCAATTTTGTCCAATTTCAGGCACAGAAATGATTTTAAACACACTTATTTTAGTTGAAAACGTAATATTTCACATCCAACCGTCATTTAAAGTCAAAAGATTAAATGTTAAAATTTCATCAATATTGACCATTTTTTCAACGTTCGACTGGTCCGGGGTCATCGTTTTTCATCAGAAAATTGATTTTTTGGACTGTACCAAAAATGATTCAAAATGTCATTTGGATCGGGCCTCATGTTGAATAACAACTTTTTAAACCCTCACAGTGACCAAAATTGCCATTTTTACAGAGTTTTGCTTACTCAAAATCTTCAATTTTGACCAATTTCAGGCACAGAAATGATTTTAAACACACTTATTTTAGTTGAAAAAGTAATAATTCACATCCAACCGTCATTTAAAGTCAAAAGATTAAATGTTAAAATTTCATCAATATTGACCATTTTTTTAACGTTCGACTGGTCCGGGGTCATCGTTTTTCATCAGAAAATTGATTTTTTGGACTCTACCAAAAATGATTCAAAATGTCATTTGGATCGGGCCTCATGTTGAATAACCACTTTTTAAACCCTCACAGTGACCAAAATTGCCATTTTTACAGAGTTTTGCTTACTCAAAATCTTCAATTTTGACCAATTTCAGGCACAGAAATGACTTTAAACACACTTATTTTAGTTGAAAAAGTAATAATTCACATCCAACCATCATTTAAAGTCAAAAGATTAAATGTTAAAATTTCATCAATATTGACCATTTTTTCAACGTTCGACTGGTCCGGGGTCATCGTTTTTCATCAGAAAATTGATTTTTTGGACTCTACCAAAAAAGATTCAAAATGTCTTTTGGATCGGGCCTCATGTTGAATAACCACTTTTTAAACCCTCACAGTGACCAAAATTGCCATTTTTACAGAGTTTTGCTTACTCAAAATCTTCAATTTTGACCAATTTCAGGCACAGAAATGACTTTAAACCCACTTATTTTAGTTGAAAAAGTAATAATTCACATCCAACCGTCATTTAAAGTCAAAAGATTAAATGTTAAAATGTCATCAATATTGACCATTTTTTCAACGTTCGACTGGTCAGGGGTCATCGTTTTTCATCAGAAAATTGATTTTTTGGACTCTACCAAAAATGATTCAAAATGTCATTTGGATCGGGCCTCATGTTGAATAACCACTTTTTAAACCCTCACAGTGACCAAAATTGCCATTTTTACAGAGTTTTGCTTACTCAAAATCTTCAATTTTGACCAATTTCAGGCACAGAAATGACTTTAAACACACTTATTTTAGTTGAAAAAGTAATAATTCACATCCAACCGTCATTTAAAGTCAAAAGATTAAATGTTAAAATTTCATCAATATTGACCATTTTTTCAACGTTCGACTGGTCCGGGGTCATTGTTTTTCATCAGAAAATGGATTTTTTGGACTATACCAAAAAAGATTCAAAATGTCTTTTGGATCGGGCCTCATGTTGAATAACCACTTTTTAAACCCTCACAGTGACCAAAATTGCCATTTTTACAGAGTTTTGCTTACTCAAAATCTTCAATTTTGACCAATTTCAGGCACAGAAATAACTTTAAACACACTTATTTTAGTTGAAAAAGTAATAATTCACATCCAACCGTCATTTAAAGTCAAAAGATTAAATGTTAAAATTTCATCAATATTGACCATTTTTTCAACGTTCGACTGGTCCGGTGTCATCGTTTTTCATCAGAAAATTGATTTTTTGGACTCTACCAAAAAAGATTCAAAATGTCATTTGGATCGGGCCTCATGTTGAATAACCACTTTTTAAACCCTCACAGTGACCAAAATTGCCATTTTTACAGAGTTTTGCTTACTCAAAATCTTCAATTTTGACCAATTTCAGGCACAGAAATGACTTTAAACACACTTATTTTAGTTGAAAAAGTAATATTTCACATCCAACCGTCATTTAAAGTCAAAAGATTAAATGTTAAAATTTCATCAATATTGACCATTTTTACAACGTTCGACTGGTCCGGGGTCATCGTTTTTCATCAGAAAATTGATTTTTTGGACTGTACCAAAAATGATTCAAAATGTCATTTGGATCGGGCCTCATGTTGAATAACAACTTTTTAAACCCTCACAGTGACCAAAATTGCCATTTTTACAGAGTTTTGCTTACTCAAAATCTTCAATTTTGACCAATTTCAGGCACAGAAATGATTTTAAACACACTTATTTTAGTTGAAAAAGTAATAATTCACATCCAACCGTCATTTAAAGTCAAAAGATTAAATGTTAAAATTTCATCAATATTGACCATTTTTTTAACGTTCGACTGGTCCGGGGTCATCGTTTTTCATCAGAAAATTGATTTTTTGGACTCTACCAAAAATGATTCAAAATGTCATTTGGATCGGGCCTCATGTTGAATAACCACTTTTTAAACCCTCACAGTGACCAAAATTGCCATTTTTACAGAGTTTTGCTTACTCAAAATCTTCAATTTTGACCAATTTCAGGCACAGAAATGACTTTAAACACACTTATTTTAGTTGAAAAAGTAATAATTCACATCCAACCTTCATTTAAAGTCAAAAGATTAAATGTTAAAATTTCATCAATATTGACCATTTTTTCAACGTTCGACTGGTCCGGGGTCATCGTTTTTCATCAGAAAATTGATTTTTTGGACTCTACCAAAAAAGATTCAAAATGTCTTTTGGATCGGGCCTCATGTTGAATAACCACTTTTTAAACCCTCACAGTGACCAAAATTGCCATTTTTACAGAGTTTTGCTTACTCAAAATCTTCAATTTTGACCAATTTCAGGCACAGAAATGACTTTAAACACACTTATTTTAGTTGAAAAAGTAATAATTCACATCCAACCGTCATTTAAAGTCAAAAGATTAAATGTTAAAATGTCATCAATATTGACCATTTTTTCAACGTTCGACTGGTCAGGGGTCATCGTTTTTCATCAGAAAATTGATTTTTTGGACTCTACCAAAAATGATTCAAAATGTCATTTGGATCGGGCCTCATGTTGAATAACCACTTTTTAAACCCTCACAGTGACCAAAATTGCCATTTTTACAGAGTTTTGCTTACTCAAAATCTTCAATTTTGACCAATTTCAGGCACAGAAATGACTTTAAACACACTTATTTTAGTTGAAAAAGTAATAATTCACATCCAACCGTCATTTAAAGTCAAAAGATTAAATGTTAAAATTTCATCAATATTGACCATTTTTTCAACGTTCGACTGGTCCGGGGTCATTGTTTTTCATCAGAAAATGGATTTTTTGGACTATACCAAAAAAGATTCAAAATGTCTTTTGGATCGGGCCTCATGTTGAATAACCACTTTTTAAACCCTCACAGTGACCAAAATTGCCATTTTTACAGAGTTTTGCTTACTCAAAATCTTCAATTTTGACCAATTTCAGGCACAGAAATAACTTTAAACACACTTATTTTAGTTGAAAAAGTAATAATTCACATCCAACCGTCATTTGAAATCAAAAGATTAAATGTTAAAATTTCATCAATATTGACCATTTTTTCAACGTTCGACTGGTCCGGGGTCATCGTTTTTCATCAGAAAATTGATTTTTTGGACTCTACCAAAAATGTTTCAAAATGTCATTTGGATCGGGCCTCATGTTGAATAACCACTTTTTAAACCCTCACAGTGACCAAAATTGCCATTTTTACAGAGTTTTGCTTACTCAAAATCTTCAATTTTGACCACTTTCAGGCACAGAAATGACTTTAAACACACTTATTTTAGTTGAAAAAGTAATATTTCACATCCAACCGTCATTTAAAGTCAAAAGATTAAATGTTAAAATTTCATCAATATTGACCATTTTTTCAACGTTCGACTGGTCCGGGGTCATCGTTTTTCATCAGAAAATGGATTTTTTGGACTCTACCAAAAAAGATTCAAAATGTCTTTTGGATCGGGTCTCATGTTGAATAACCACTTTTTAAACCCTCACAGTGAACAAAATTGCCATTTTTACAGAGTTTTGCTTACTCAAAATCTTCAATTTTGACCAATTTCAGGCACAGAAATGACTTTAAACACACTTATTTTAGTTGAAAAAGTAATAATTCACATCCAACCGACATTTAAAGTCAAAAGATTAAATGTTAAAATTTCATCAATATTGACCATTTTTTCAACGTTCGACTGGTCCGAGGTCATCCTTTTTCATCAGAAAATTGATTTTTTGGACTGTACCAAAAATGATTCAAAATGTCATTTGGATCGGGCCTCCTGTTGAATAACGACTTTTTAAACCCTCACAGTGACCAAAATTGCCATTTTTACAGAGTTTTGCTTACTCAAAATCTTCAATTTTGACCAATTTCAGGCACAGAAATGATTTTAAACACACTTATTTTAGTTGAAAAAGTAATAATTCACATCCAACCGTCATTTAAAGTCAAAAGATTAAATGTTAAAATTTCATCAATATTGACCATTTTTTTAACGTTCGACTGGTCCGGGGTCATCGTTTTTCATCAGAAAATGGATTTTTTGGACTCTACCAAAAATGATTCAAAATGTCATTTGGATCGGGCCTCATGTTGAATAACCACTTTTTAAACCCTCACAGTGACCAAAATTGCCATTTTTACAGAGTTTTGCTTACTCAAAATCTTCAATTTTGACCAATTTCAGGCACAGAAATGACTTTAAACACACTTATTTTAGTTGAAAAAGTAATAATTCACATCCAACCGTCATTTAAAGTCAAAAGATTAAATGTTAAAATTTCATCAATATTGACCATTTTCTCAACGTTCGACTGGTCCGGGGTCATCGTTTTTCATCAGAAAATTGATTTTTTGGACTCTACCAAAAATGATTCAAAATGTCATTTGGATCGGGCCTCATGTTGAATAACCACTTTTTAAACCCTCACAGTGACCAAAATTGCCATTTTTACAGAGTTTTGCTTACTCAAAATCTTCAATTTTGACCAATTTCAGGCACAGAAATGACTTTAAACACACTTATTTTAGTTGAAAAAGTAATATTTCACATCCAACCGTCATTTAAAGTCAAAAGATTAAATGTTAAAATTTCATCAATATTGACCATTTTTTCAACGTTCGACTGGTCCGGGGTCATCGTTTTTCATCAGAAAATGGATTTTTTGGACTCTACCAAAAAAGATTCAAAATGTCTTTTGGATCGGGTCTCATGTTGAATAACCACTTTTTAAACCCTCACAGTGACCAAAATTGCCATTTTTACAGAGTTTTGCTTACTCAAAATCTTCAATTTTGACCAATTTCAGGCACAGAAATGACTTTAAACACACTTATTTTAGTTGAAAAAGTAATAATTCACATCCAACCGTCATTTGAAGTCAAAAGATTAAATGTTAAAATTTCATCAATATTGACCATTTTTTCAACGTTCGACTGGTCCGGGGTCATCGTTTTTCATCAGAAAATTGATTTTTTGGACTCTACCAAAAATGATTCAAAATGTCATTTGGATCGGGCCTCATGTTGAATAACCACTTTTTAAACCCTCACAGTGACCAAAATTGCCATTTTTACAGAGTTTTGCTTACTCAAAATCTTCAATTTTGACCAATTTCAGGCACAGAAATGACTTTAAACACACTTATTTTAGTTGAAAAAGTAATATTTCACATCCAACCGTCATTTAAAGTCAAAAGATTAAATGTTAAAATTTCATCAATATTGACCATTTTTACAACGTTCGACTGGTCCGGGGTCATCGTTTTTCATCAGAAAATTGATTTTTTGGACTGTACCAAAAATGATTCAAAATGTCATTTGGATCGGGCCTCATGTTGAATAACAACTTTTTAAACCCTCACAGTGACCAAAATTGCCATTTTTACAGAGTTTTGCTTACTCAAAATCTTCAATTTTGACCAATTTCAGGCACAGAAATGATTTTAAACACACTTATTTTAGTTGAAAAAGTAATAATTCACATCCAACCGTCATTTAAAGTCAAAAGATTAAATGTTAAAATTTCATCAATATTGACCATTTTTTTAACGTTCGACTGGTCCGGGGTCATCGTTTTTCATCAGAAAATTGATTTTTTGGACTCTACCAAAAATGATTCAAAATGTCATTTGGATCGGGCCTCATGTTGAATAACCACTTTTTAAACCCTCACAGTGACCAAAATTGCCATTTTTACAGAGTTTTGCTTACTCAAAATCTTCAATTTTGACCAATTTCAGGCACAGAAATGACTTTAAACACACTTATTTTAGTTGAAAAAGTAATAATTCACATCCAACCATCATTTAAAGTCAAAAGATTAAATGTTAAAATTTCATCAATATTGACCATTTTTTCAACGTTCGACTGGTCCGGGGTCATCGTTTTTCATCAGAAAATTGATTTTTTGGACTCTACCAAAAAAGATTCAAAATGTCTTTTGGATCGGGCCTCATGTTGAATAACCACTTTTTAAACCCTCACAGTGACCAAAATTGCCATTTTTACAGAGTTTTGCTTACTCAAAATCTTCAATTTTGACCAATTTCAGGCACAGAAATGACTTTAAACACACTTATTTTAGTTGAAAAAGTAATAATTCACATCCAACCGTCATTTAAAGTCAAAAGATTAAATGTTAAAATGTCATCAATATTGACCATTTTTTCAACGTTCGACTGGTCAGGGGTCATCGTTTTTCATCAGAAAATTGATTTTTTGGACTCTACCAAAAATGATTCAAAATGTCATTTGGATCGGGCCTCATGTTGAATAACCACTTTTTAAACCCTCACAGTGACCAAAATTGCCATTTTTACAGAGTTTTGCTTACTCAAAATCTTCAATTTTGACCAATTTCAGGCACAGAAATGACTTTAAACACACTTATTTTAGTTGAAAAAGTAATAATTCACATCCAACCGTCATTTAAAGTCAAAAGATTAAATGTTAAAATTTCATCAATATTGACCATTTTTTCAACGTTCGACTGGTCCGGGGTCATCGTTTTTCATCAGAAAATGGATTTTTTGGACTATACCAAAAAAGATTCAAAATGTCTTTTGGATCGGGCCTCATGTTGAATAACCACTTTTTAAACCCTCACAGTGACCAAAATTGCCATTTTTACAGAGTTTTGCTTACTCAAAATCTTCAATTTTGACCAATTTCAGGCACAGAAATAACTTTAAACACACTTATTTTAGTTGAAAAAGTAATAATTCACATCCAACCGTCATTTAAAGTCAAAAGATTAAATGTTAAAATTTCATCAATATTGACCATTTTTTCAACGTTCGACTGGTCCGGGGTCATCGTTTTTCATCAGAAAATTGATTTTTTGGACTCTACCAAAAAAGATTCAAAATGTCATTTGGATCGGGCCTCATGTTGAATAACCACTTTTTAAACCCTCACAGTGACCAAAAGTGCCATTTTTACAGAGTTTTGCTTACTCAAAATCTTCAATTTTGACCAATTTCAGGCACAGAAATGACTTTAAACACACTTATTTTAGTTGAAAAAGTAATAATTCACATCCAACCGTCATTTGAAGTCAAAAGATTAAATGTTAAAATTTCATCAATATTGACCATTTTTTCAACGTTCGACTGGTCCGGGGTCATCGTTTTTCATCAGAAAATTGATTTTTTGGACTCTACCAAAAATGTTTCAAAATGTCATTTGGATCGGGCCTCATGTTGAATAACCACTTTTTAAACCCTCACAGTGACCAAAATTGCCATTTTTACAGAGTTTTGCTTACTCAAAATCTTCAATTTTGACCAATTTCAGGCACAGAAATGACTTTAAACACACTTATTTTAGTTGAAAAAGTAATATTTCACATCCAACCGTCATTTAAAGTCAAAAGATTAAATGTTAAAATTTCATCAATATTGACCATTTTTTCAACGTTCGACTGGTCCGGGGTCATCGTTTTTCATCAGAAAATGGATTTTTTGGACTCTACCAAAAAAGATTCAAAATGTCTTTTGGATCGGGTCTCATGTTGAATAACCACTTTTTAAACCCTCACAGTGAACAAAATTGCCATTTTTACAGAGTTTTGCTTACTCAAAATCTTCAATTTTGACCAATTTCAGGCACAGAAATGACTTTAAACACACTTATTTTAGTTGAAAAAGTAATAATTCACATCCAACCGACATTTAAAGTCAAAAGATTAAATGTTAAAATTTCATCAATATTGACCATTTTTTCAACGTTCGACTGGTCCGAGGTCATCCTTTTTCATCAGAAAATTGATTTTTTGGACTGTACCAAAAATGATTCAAAATGTCATTTGGATCGGGCCTCCTGTTGAATAACGACTTTTTAAACCCTCACAGTGACCAAAATTGCCATTTTTACAGAGTTTTGCTTACTCAAAATCTTCAATTTTGACCAATTTCAGGCACAGAAATGATTTTAAACACACTTATTTTAGTTGAAAAAGTAATAATTCACATCCAACCGTCATTTAAAGTCAAAAGATTAAATGTTAAAATTTCATCAATATTGACCATTTTTTTAACGTTCGACTGGTCCGGGGTCATCGTTTTTCATCAGAAAATGGATTTTTTGGACTCTACCAAAAATGATTCAAAATGTCATTTGGATCGGGCCTCATGTTGAATAACCACTTTTTAAACCCTCACAGTGACCAAAATTGCCATTTTTACAGAGTTTTGCTTACTCAAAATCTTCAATTTTGACCAATTTCAGGCACAGAAATGACTTTAAACACACTTATTTTAGTTGAAAAAGTAATAATTCACATCCAACCGTCATTTAAAGTCAAAAGATTAAATGTTAAAATTTCATCAATATTGACCATTTTCTCAACGTTCGACTGGTCCGGGGTCATCGTTTTTCATCAGAAAATTGATTTTTTGGACTCTACCAAAAATGATTCAAAATGTCATTTGGATCGGGCCTCATGTTGAATAACCACTTTTTAAACCCTCACAGTGACCAAAATTGCCATTTTTACAGAGTTTTGCTTACTCAAAATCTTCAATTTTGACCAATTTCAGGCACAGAAATGACTTTAAACACACTTATTTTAGTTGAAAAAGTAATATTTCACATCCAACCGTCATTTAAAGTCAAAAGATTAAATGTTAAAATTTCATCAATATTGACCATTTTTTCAACGTTCGACTGGTCCGGGGTCATCGTTTTTCATCAGAAAATGGATTTTTTGGACTCTACCAAAAAAGATTCAAAATGTCTTTTGGATCGGGTCTCATGTTGAATAACCACTTTTTAAACCCTCACAGTGACCAAAATTGCAATTTTTACAGAGTTTTGCTTACTCAAAATCTTCAATTTTGACCAATTTCAGGCACAGAAATGACTTTAAACACACTTATTTTAGTTGAAAAAGTAATAATTCACATCCAACCGACATTTAAAGTCAAAAGATTAAATGTTAAAATTTCATCAATATTGACCATTTTTTCAACGTTCGACTGGTCCGAGGTCATCCTTTTTCATCAGAAAATTGATTTTTTGGACTGTACCAAAAATGATTCAAAATGTCATTTGGATCGGGCCTCATGTTGAATAACGACTTTTTAAACCCTCACAGTGACCAAAATTGCCATTTTTACAGAGTTTTGCTTACTCAAAATCTTCAATTTTGACCAATTTCAGGCACAGAAATGATTTTAAACACACTTATTTTAGTTGAAAAAGTAATAATTCACATCAACCGTCATTTAAAGTCAAAAGATTAAATGTTAAAATTTCATCAATATTGACCATTTTTTTAACGTTCGACTGGTCCGGGGTCATCGTTTTTCATCAGAAAATGGATTTTTTGGACTCTACCAAAAATGATTCAAAATGTCATTTGGATCGGGCCTCATGTTGAATAACCACTTTTTAAACCCTCACAGTGACCAAAATTGCCATTTTTACAGAGTTTTGCTTACTCAAAATCTTCAATTTTGACCAATTTCAGGCACAGAAATGACTTTAAACACACTTATTTTAGTTGAAAAAGTAATAATTCACATCCAACCATCATTTAAAGTCAAAAGATTAAATGTTAAAATTTCATCAATATTGACCATTTTTTCAACGTTCGACTGGTCCGGGGTCATCGTTTTTCATCAGAAAATTGATTTTTTGGACTCTACCAAAAATGATTCAAAATGTCATTTGGATCGGGCCTCATGTTGAATAACCACTTTTTAAACCCTCACAGTTACCAAAATTGCCATTTTTGCAGAGTTTTGCTTACTCAAAATCTTCAATTTTGACCAATTTCAGGCACAGAAATGACTTTAAACACACTTATTTTAGTTGAAAAAGTAATAATTCACATCCAACCGTCATTTAAAGTCAAAAGATTAAATGTTAAAATTTCATCAATATTGACCATTTTTTCAACGTTCGACTGGTCCGGGGGTCATCGTTTTTCATCAGAAAATGGATTTTTTGGACTCTACCAAAAAAGATTCAAAATGTCTTTTGGATCAGGTCTCATGTTGAATAACCACTTTTTAAACCCTCACAGTGACCAAAATTGCCATTTTTACAGAGTTTTGCTTACTCAAAATCTTCAATTTTGACCAATTTCAGGCACAGAAATGACTTTAAACACACTTATTTTAGTTGAAAAAGTAATAATTCACATCCAACCGTCATTTAAAGTCAAAAGATTAAATGTTAAAATGTCATCAATATTGACCATTTTTTCAACGTTCGACTGGTCCGGGGTCATCGTTTTTCATCAGAAAATTGATTTTTTGGACTCTACCAAAAAAGATTCAAAATGTCTTTTGGATCGGGCCTCATGTTGAATAACCACTTTTTAAACCCTCACAGTGACCAAAATTGCCATTTTTACAGAGTTTTGCTTACTCAAAATCTTCAATTTTGTCCAATTTCAGGCACAGAAATAACTTTAAACACACTTATTTTAGTTGAAAAAGTAATAATTCACATCCAACCGTCATTTAAAGTCAAAAGATTAAATGTTAAAATTTCATCAATATTGACCATTTTTTCAACGTTCGACTGGTCCGGGGTCATCGTTTTTCATCAGAAAATGGATTTTTTGGACTCTACCAAAAAAGATTCAAAATGTCTTTTGGATCGGGTCTCATGTTGAATAACCAGTTTTTAAACCCTCACAGTGACCAAAATTGCCATTTTTACAGAGTTTTGCTTACTCAAAATCTTCAATTGTTACCAATTTCAGGCACAGAAATGACTTTAAACACACTTATTTTAGTTGAAAAAGTAATAATTCACATCCAACCGTCATTTAAAGTCAAAAGATTAAATGTTAAAATTTCATCAATATTGACCATTTTTTCAACGTTCGACTGGTCCGGGGTCATCGTTTTTCATCAGAAAATGGATTTTTTGGACTCTACCAAAAAAGATTCAAAATGTCTTTTGGATCGGGTCTCATGTTGAATAACCACTTTTTAAACCCTCACAGTGACCAAAATTGCCATTTTTACAGAGTTTTGCTTACTCAAAATCTTCAATTTTGACCAATTTCAGGCACAGAAATGACTTTAAACACACTTATTTCAGTTGAAAAAGTAATAATTCACATCCAACCGTCATTTAAAGTCAAAAGATTAAATGTTAAAATTTCATCAATATTGACCATTTTTTCAACGTTCGACTGGTCCGGGGTCATCGTTTTTCATCAGAAAATTGATTTTTTGGACTCTACCAAAAATGTTTCAAAATGTCATTTGGATCGGGCCTCATGTTGAATAACCACTTTTTAAACCCTCACAGTGACCAAAATTGCCATTTTTACAGAGTTTTGCTTACTCAAAATCTTCAATTTTGACCAATTTCAGGCACAGAAATGACTTTAAACACGCTTATTTTAGTTGAAAAAGTAATAATTCACATCCAACCGTCATTTAAAGTCAAAAGATTAAATGTAAAAATTTCATCAATATTGACCATTTTTTCAACGTTCGACTGGTCCGGGGTCATCGTTTTTCATCAGAAAATTGATTTTTTGGACTCTACCAAAAATGTTTCAAAATGTCATTTGGATCGGGCCTCATGTTGAATAACCACTTTTTAAACCCTCACAGTGACCAAAATTGCCATTTTTACAGAGTTTTGCATACTCAAAATCTTCAATTTTGACCAATTTCAGGCACAGAAATGACTTTAAACACACTTATTTTAGTTGAAAAAGTAATAATTCACATCCAACCGTCATTTAAAGTCAAAAGATTAAATGTAAAAATTTCATCAATATTGACCATTTTTTCAACGTTCGACTGGTCCGGGGTCATCGTTTTTCATCAGAAAATTGATTTTTTGGACTCTACCAAAAATGTTTCAAAATGTCATTTGGATCGGGCCTCATGTTGAATAACCACTTTTTAAACCCTCACAGTGACCAAAATTGCCATTTTTACAGAGTTTTGCTTACTCAAAATCTTCAATTTTGACCAATTTCAGGCACAGAAATGACTTTAAACACACTTATTTTAGTTGAAAAAGTAATAATTCACATCCAACCGTCATTTAAAGTCAAAAGATTAAATGTTAAAATTTCATCAATATTGACCATTTTTTCAACGTTCGACTGGTCCGGGGTCATCGTTTTTCATCAGAAAATTGATTTTTTGGACTCTACCAAAAATGTTTCAAAATGTCATTTGGATCGGGCCTCATGTTGAATAACCACTTTTTAAACCCTCACAGTGACCAAAATTGCCATTTTTACAGAGTTTTGCTTACTCAAAATCTTAAATTTTGACCAATTTCAGGCACAGAAATGATTTTAAACACACTTATTTTAGTTGAAAAAGTAATAATTCACATCCAACCGTCATTTAAAGTCAAAAGATTAAATGTTAAAATTTCATCAATATTGACCATTTTTTCAACGTTCGACTGGTCCGGGGTCATCGTTTTTCATCAGATAATGGATTTTTTGGACTCTACCAAAAATGTTTCAAAATGTCATTTGGATCGGGCCTCATGTTGAATAACCACTTTTTAAACCCTCACAGTGACCAAAATTGCCATTTTTACAGAGTTTTGCTTACTCAAAATCTTCAATTTTGACCAATTTCAGGCACAGAAATAACTTTAAACACACTTATTTTAGTTGAAAAAGTAATAATTCACATCCAACCGTCATTTAAAGTCAAAAGATTAAATGTTAAAATTTCATCAATATTGACCATTTTTTCAACGTTCGACTGGTCCGGGGTCATCGTTTTTCATCAGAAAATGGATTTTTTGGACTCTACCAAAAAAGATTCAAAATGTCTTTTGGATCGGGTCTCATGTTGAATAACCACTTTTTAAACCCTCACAGTGACCAAAATTGCCATTTTTACAGAGTTTTGCTTACTCAAAATCTTCAATTTTGACCAATTTCAGGCACAGAAATGACTTTAAACACACTTATTTTAGTTGAAAAAGTAATAATTCACATCCAACCGTCATTTAAAGTCAAAAGATTAAATGTTAAAATTTCATCAATATTGACCATTTTTTCAACGTTCGACTGGTCCGGGGTCATCGTTTTTCATCAGAAAATGGATTTTTTGGACTCTACCAAAAAAGATTCAAAATGTCTTTTGGATCGGGTCTCATGTTGAATAACTACTTTTTAAACCCTCACAGTGACCAAAATTGCCATTTTTACAGAGTTTTGCTTACTCAAAATCTTAAATTTTGACCAATTTCAGGCACAGAAATGACTTTAAACACACTTATTTTAGTTGAAAAAGTAATAATTCACATCCAACCATCATTTAAAGTCAAAAGATTAAATGTTAAAATTTCATCAATATTGACCATTTTTTCAACGTTCGACTGGTCCGGGGTCATCGTTTTTCATCAGAAAATTGATTTTTTGGACTCTACCAAAAATGTTTCAAAATGTCATTTGGATCGGGCCTCATGTTGAATAACCACTTTTTAAACCCTCACAGTGACCAAAATTTCCATTTTTACAGAGTTTTGCTTACTCAAAATCTTCAATTTTGACCAATTTCAGGCACAGAAATGACTTTAAACACACTTATTTTAGTTGAAAAAGTAATAATTCACATCCAACCGTCATTTAAAGTCAAAAGATTAAATGTTAAAATTTCATCAATATTGACCATTTTTTCAACGTTCGACTGGTCCGGGGTCATCGTTTTTCATCAGAAAATTGATTTTTTGGACTCTACCAAAAATGTTTCAAAACGTCATTTGGATCGGGCCTCATGTTGAATAACCACTTTTTAAACCCTCACAGTGACCAAAATTGCCATTTTTACAGAGTTTTGCTTACTCAAAATCTTCAATTTTGTCCAATTTCAGGCACAGAAATGATTTTAAACACACTTATTTTAGTTGAAAACGTAATATTTCACATCCAACCGTCATTTAAAGTCAAAAGATTAAATGTTAAAATTTCATCAATATTGACCATTTTTTCAACGTTCGACTGGTCCGGGGTCATCGTTTTTCATCAGAAAATGGATTTTTTGGACTCTACCAAAAAAGATTCAAAATGTTTTTTGGATCGGGTCTCATGTTGAATAACCACTTTTTAAACCCTCACAGTGACCAAAATTGCCATTTTTACAGAGTTTTGCTTACTCAAAATCTTCAATTTTGACCAATTTCAGGCACAGAAATGACTTTAAACACACTTATTTTAGTTGAAAAAGTAATAATTCACATCCAACCGTCATTTAAAGTCAAAAGATTAAATGTTAAAATTTCATCAATATTGACCATTTTTTCAACGTTCGACTGGTCCGGGGTCATCGTTTTTCATCAGAAAATAGATTTTTTGGACTCTACCAAAAATGATTCAAAATGTCATTTGGATCGGGCCTCATGTTGAATAACCACTTTTTAAACCCTCACAGTGACCAAAATTGCCATTTTTACAGAGTTTTGCTTACTCAAAATCTTCAATTGTTACCAATTTCAGGCACAGAAATGACTTTAAACACACTTATTTTAGTTGAAAAAGTAATAATTCACATCCAACCGTCATTTAAAGTCAAAAGATTAAATGTTAAAATTTCATCAATATTGACCATTTTTTCAACGTTCGACTGGTCCGGGGTCATCGTTTTTCATCAGAAAATGGATTTTTTGGACTCTACCAAAAAAGATTCAAAATGTCTTTTGGATCGGGTCTCATGTTGAATAACCACTTTTTAAACCCTCACAGTGACCAAAATTGCCATTTTTACAGAGTTTTGCTTACTCAAAATCTTCAATTTTGACCAATTTCAGGCACAGAAATGACTTTAAACACACTTATTTTAGTTGAAAAAGTAATAATTCACATCCAACCGTCATTTAAAGTCAAAAGATTAAATGTTAAAATTTCATCAATATTGACCATTTTTTCAACGTTCGACTGGTCCGGGGTCATCGTTTTTCATCAGAAAATTGATTTTTTGGACTCTACCAAAAATGTTTCAAAATGTCATTTGGATCGGGCCTCATGTTGAATAACCACTTTTTAAACCCTCACAGTGACCAAAATTGCCATTTTTACAGAGTTTTGCTTACTCAAAATCTTCAATTTTGACCAATTTCAGGCACAGAAATGACTTTAAACACGCTTATTTTAGTTGAAAAAGTAATAATTCACATCCAACCGTCATTTAAAGTCAAAAGATTAAATGTAAAAATTTCATCAATATTGACCATTTTTTCAACGTTCGACTGGTCCGGGGTCATCGTTTTTCATCAGAAAATTGATTTTTTGGACTCTACCAAAAATGTTTCAAAATGTCATTTGGATCGGGCCTCATGTTGAATAACCACTTTTTAAACCCTCACAGTGACCAAAATTGCCATTTTTACAGAGTTTTGCTTACTCAAAATCTTCAATTTTGACCAATTTCAGGCACAGAAATGACTTTAAACACACTTATTTTAGTTGAAAAAGTAATAATTCACATCCAACCGTCATTTAAAGTCAAAAGATTAAATGTAAAAATTTCATCAATATTGACCATTTTTTCAACGTTCGACTGGTCCGGGGTCATCGTTTTTCATCAGAAAATTGATTTTTTGGACTCTACCAAAAATGTTTCAAAATGTCATTTGGATCGGGCCTCATGTTGAATAACCACTTTTTAAACCCTCACAGTGACCAAAATTGCCATTTTTACAGAGTTTTGCTTACTCAAAATCTTCAATTTTGACCAATTTCAGGCACAGAAATGACTTTAAACACACTTATTTTAGTTGAAAAAGTAATAATTCACATCCAACCGTCATTTAAAGTCAAAAGATTAAATGTTAAAATTTCATCAATATTGACCATTTTTTCAACGTTCGACTGGTCCGGGGTCATCGTTTTTCATCAGAAAATTGATTTTTTGGACTCTACCAAAAATGTTTCAAAATGTCATTTGGATCGGGCCTCATGTTGAATAACCACTTTTTAAACCCTCACAGTGACCAAAATTGCCATTTTTACAGAGTTTTGCTTACTCAAAATCTTCAATTTTGACCAATTTCAGGCACAGAAATGATTTTAAACACACTTATTTTAGTTGAAAAAGTAATAATTCACATCCAACCGTCATTTAAAGTCAAAAGATTAAATGTTAAAATTTCATCAATATTGACCATTTTTTCAACGTTCGACTGGTCCGGGGTCATCGTTTTTCATCAGAAAATTGATTTTTTGGACTCTACCAAAAAAGATTCAAAATGTTTTTTGGATCGGGTCTCATGTTGAATAACCACTTTTTAAACCCTCACAGTGACCAAAATTGCCATTTTTACAGAGTTTTGCTTACTCAAAATCTTCAATTTTGACCAATTTCAGGCACAGAAATGACTTTAAACACACTTATTTTAGTTGAAAAAGTAATAATTCACATCCAACCGTCATTTAAAGTCAAAAGATTAAATGTTAAAATTTCATCAATATTGACCATTTTTTCAACGTTCGACTGGTCCGGGGTCATCGTTTTTCATCAGAAAATTGATTTTTTGGACTCTACCAAAAATGATTCAAAATGTCATTTGGATCGGGCCTCATGTTGAATAACCACTTTTTAAACCCTCACAGTGACCAAAACTGCCATTTCTACAGAGTTTTGCTTACTCAAAATCTTAAATTTTGACCAATTTCAGGCACAGAAATGACTTTAAACACACTTATTTTAGTTGAAAAAGTAATAATTCACATCCAACCGTCATTTAAAGTCAAAAGATTAAATGTTAAAATTTCATCAATATTGACCATTTTTTCAACGTTCGACTGGTCCGGGGTCATCGTTTTTCATCAGATAATGGATTTTTTGGACTCTACCAAAAATGTTTCAAAATGTCATTTGGATCGGGCCTCATGTTGAATAACCACTTTTTAAACCCTCACAGTGACCAAAATTGCCATTTTTACAGAGTTTTGCTTACTCAAAATCTTAAATTTTGACCAATTTCAGGCACAGAAATGACTTTAAACACACTTATTTTAGTTGAAAAAGTAATAATTCACATCCAACCGTCATTTAAAGTCAAAAGATTAAATGTTAAAATTTCATCAATATTGACCATTTTTTCAACGTTCGACTGGTCCGGGGTCATCGTTTTTCATCAGATAATGGATTTTTTGTACTCTACCAAAAATGTTTCAAAATGTCTTTTGGATCGGGCCTCATGTTGAATAACCACTTTTTAAACCCTCACAGTGACCAAAATTGCCATTTTTACAGAGTTTTGCTTACTCAAAATCTTCAATTTTGACCAATTTCAGGCACAGAAATGACTTTAAACACACTTATTTTAGTTGAAAAAGTAATAATTCACATCCAACCGTCATTTAAAGTCAAAAGATTAAATGTTAAAATTTCATCAATATTGACCATTTTCTCAACGTTCGACTGGTCCGGGGTCATCGTTTTTCATCAGAAAATTGATTTTTTGGACTCTACCAAAAATGATTCAAAATGTCATTTGGATCGGGCCTCATGTTGAATAACCACTTTTTAAACCCTCACAGTGACCAAAATTGCCATTTTTACAGAGTTTTGCTTACTCAAAATCTTCAATTTTGACCAATTTCAGGCACAGAAATGACTTTAAACACACTTATTTTAGTTGAAAAAGTAATATTTCACATCCAACCGTCATTTAAAGTCAAAAGATTAAATGTTAAAATTTCATCAATATTGACCATTTTTTCAACGTTCGACTGGTCCGGGGTCATCGTTTTTCATCAGAAAATGGATTTTTTGGACTCTACCAAAAAAGATTCAAAATGTCTTTTGGATCGGGTCTCATGTTGAATAACCACTTTTTAAACCCTCACAGTGACCAAAATTGCCATTTTTACAGAGTTTTGCTTACTCAAAATCTTCAATTTTGACCAATTTCAGGCACAGAAATGACTTTAAACACACTTATTTTAGTTGAAAAAGTAATAATTCACATCCAACCGTCATTTGAAGTCAAAAGATTAAATGTTAAAATTTCATCAATATTGACCATTTTTTCAACGTTCGACTGGTCCGGGGTCATCGTTTTTCATCAGAAAATTGATTTTTTGGACTCTACCAAAAATGATTCAAAATGTCATTTGGATCGGGCCTCATGTTGAATAACCACTTTTTAAACCCTCACAGTGACCAAAATTGCCATTTTTACAGAGTTTTGCTTACTCAAAATCTTCAATTTTGACCAATTTCAGGCACAGAAATGACTTTAAACACACTTATTTTAGTTGAAAAAGTAATATTTCACATCCAACCGTCATTTAAAGTCAAAAGATTAAATGTTAAAATTTCATCAATATTGACCATTTTTACAACGTTCGACTGGTCCGGGGTCATCGTTTTTCATCAGAAAATTGATTTTTTGGACTGTACCAAAAATGATTCAAAATGTCATTTGGATCGGGCCTCATGTTGAATAACAACTTTTTAAACCCTCACAGTGACCAAAATTGCCATTTTTACAGAGTTTTGCTTACTCAAAATCTTCAATTTTGACCAATTTCAGGCACAGAAATGATTTTAAACACACTTATTTTAGTTGAAAAAGTAATAATTCACATCCAACCGTCATTTAAAGTCAAAAGATTAAATGTTAAAATTTCATCAATATTGACCATTTTTTTAACGTTCGACTGGTCCGGGGTCATCGTTTTTCATCAGAAAATTGATTTTTTGGACTCTACCAAAAATGATTCAAAATGTCATTTGGATCGGGCCTCATGTTGAATAACCACTTTTTAAACCCTCACAGTGACCAAAATTGCCATTTTTACAGAGTTTTGCTTACTCAAAATCTTCAATTTTGACCAATTTCAGGCACAGAAATGACTTTAAACACACTTATTTTAGTTGAAAAAGTAATAATTCACATCCAACCGTCATTTAAAGTCAAAAGATTAAATGTTAAAATGTCATCAATATTGACCATTTTTTCAACGTTCGACTGGTCAGGGGTCATCGTTTTTCATCAGAAAATTGATTTTTTGGACTCTACCAAAAATGATTCAAAATGTCATTTGGATCGGGCCTCATGTTGAATAACCACTTTTTAAACCCTCACAGTGACCAAAATTGCCATTTTTACAGAGTTTTGCTTACTCAAAATCTTCAATTTTGACCAATTTCAGGCACAGAAATGACTTTAAACACACTTATTTTAGTTGAAAAAGTAATAATTCACATCCAACCGTCATTTAAAGTCAAAAGATTAAATGTTAAAATTTCATCAATATTGACCATTTTTTCAACGTTCGACTGGTCCGGGGTCATCGTTTTTCATCAGAAAATGGATTTTTTGGACTATACCAAAAAAGATTCAAAATGTCTTTTGGATCGGGCCTCATGTTGAATAACCACTTTTTAAACCCTCACAGTGACCAAAATTGCCATTTTTACAGAGTTTTGCTTACTCAAAATCTTCAATTTTGACCAATTTCAGGCACAGAAATAACTTTAAACACACTTATTTTAGTTGAAAAAGTAATAATTCACATCCAACCGTCATTTAAAGTCAAAAGATTAAATGTTAAAATTTCATCAATATTGACCATTTTTTCAACGTTCGACTGGTCCGGGGTCATCGTTTTTCATCAGAAAATTGATTTTTTGGACTCTACCAAAAAAGATTCAAAATGTCATTTGGATCGGGCCTCATGTTGAATAACCACTTTTTAAACCCTCACAGTGACCAAAAGTGCCATTTTTACAGAGTTTTGCTTACTCAAAATCTTCAATTTTGACCAATTTCAGGCACAGAAATGACTTTAAACACACTTATTTTAGTTGAAAAAGTAATAATTCACATCCAACCGTCATTTGAAGTCAAAAGATTAAATGTTAAAATTTCATCAATATTGACCATTTTTTCAACGTTCGACTGGTCCGGGGTCATCGTTTTTCATCAGAAAATTGATTTTTTGGACTCTACCAAAAATGTTTCAAAATGTCATTTGGATCGGGCCTCATGTTGAATAACCACTTTTTAAACCCTCACAGTGACCAAAATTGCCATTTTTACAGAGTTTTGCTTACTCAAAATCTTCAATTTTGACCAATTTCAGGCACAGAAATGACTTTAAACACACTTATTTTAGTTGAAAAAGTAATATTTCACATCCAACCGTCATTTAAAGTCAAAAGATTAAATGTTAAAATTTCATCAATATTGACCATTTTTTCAACGTTCGACTGGTCCGGGGTCATCGTTTTTCATCAGAAAATGGATTTTTTGGACTCTACCAAAAAAGATTCAAAATGTCTTTTGGATCGGGTCTCATGTTGAATAACCACTTTTTAAACCCTCACAGTGAACAAAATTGCCATTTTTACAGAGTTTTGCTTACTCAAAATCTTCAATTTTGACCAATTTCAGGCACAGAAATGACTTTAAACACACTTATTTTAGTTGAAAAAGTAATAATTCACATCCAACCGTCATTTAAAGTCAAAAGATTAAATGTTAAAATTTCATCAATATTGACCATTTTCTCAACGTTCGACTGGTCCGGGGTCATCGTTTTTCATCAGAAAATTGATTTTTTGGACTCTACCAAAAATGATTCAAAATGTCATTTGGATCGGGCCTCATGTTGAATAACCACTTTTTAAACCCTCACAGTGACCAAAATTGCCATTTTTACAGAGTTTTGCTTACTCAAAATCTTCAATTTTGACCAATTTCAGGCACAGAAATGACTTTAAACACACTTATTTTAGTTGAAAAAGTAATATTTCACATCCAACCGTCATTTAAAGTCAAAAGATTAAATGTTAAAATTTCATCAATATTGACCATTTTTTCAACGTTCGACTGGTCCGGGGTCATCGTTTTTCATCAGAAAATGGATTTTTTGGACTCTACCAAAAAAGATTCAAAATGTCTTTTGGATCGGGTCTCATGTTGAATAACCACTTTTTAAACCCTCACAGTGACCAAAATTGCCATTTTTACAGAGTTTTGCTTACTCAAAATCTTCAATTTTGACCAATTTCAGGCACAGAAATGACTTTAAACACACTTATTTTAGTTGAAAAAGTAATAATTCACATCCAACCGACATTTAAAGTCAAAAGATTAAATGTTAAAATTTCATCAATATTGACCATTTTTTCAACGTTCGACTGGTCCGAGGTCATCCTTTTTCATCAGAAAATTGATTTTTTGGACTGTACCAAAAATGATTCAAAATGTCATTTGGATCGGGCCTCATGTTGAATAACGACTTTTTAAACCCTCACAGTGACCAAAATTGCCATTTTTACAGAGTTTTGCTTACTCAAAATCTTCAATTTTGACCAATTTCAGGCACAGAAATGATTTTAAACACACTTATTTTAGTTGAAAAAGTAATAATTCACATCAACCGTCATTTAAAGTCAAAAGATTAAATGTTAAAATTTCATCAATATTGACCATTTTTTTAACGTTCGACTGGTCCGGGGTCATCGTTTTTCATCAGAAAATGGATTTTTTGGACTCTACCAAAAATGATTCAAAATGTCATTTGGATCGGGCCTCATGTTGAATAACCACTTTTTAAACCCTCACAGTGACCAAAATTGCCATTTTTACAGAGTTTTGCTTACTCAAAATCTTCAATTTTGACCAATTTCAGGCACAGAAATGACTTTAAACACACTTATTTTAGTTGAAAAAGTAATAATTCACATCCAACCATCATTTAAAGTCAAAAGATTAAATGTTAAAATTTCATCAATATTGACCATTTTTTCAACGTTCGACTGGTCCGGGGTCATCGTTTTTCATCAGAAAATTGATTTTTTGGACTCTACCAAAAATGATTCAAAATGTCATTTGGATCGGGCCTCATGTTGAATAACCACTTTTTAAACCCTCACAGTTACCAAAATTGCCATTTTTACAGAGTTTTGCTTACTCAAAATCTTCAATTTTGACCAATTTCAGGCACAGAAATGACTTTAAACACACTTATTTTAGTTGAAAAAGTAATAATTCACATCCAACCGTCATTTAAAGTCAAAAGATTAAATGTTAAAATTTCATCAATATTGACCATTTTTTCAACGTTCGACTGGTCCGGGGGTCATCGTTTTTCATCAGAAAATGGATTTTTTGGACTCTACCAAAAAAGATTCAAAATGTCTTTTGGATCAGGTCTCATGTTGAATAACCACTTTTTAAACCCTCACAGTGACCAAAATTGCCATTTTTACAGAGTTTTGCTTACTCAAAATCTTCAATTTTGACCAATTTCAGGCACAGAAATGACTTTAAACACACTTATTTTAGTTGAAAAAGTAATAATTCACATCCAACCGTCATTTAAAGTCAAAAGATTAAATGTTAAAATGTCATCAATATTGACCATTTTTTCAACGTTCGACTGGTCCGGGATCATCGTTTTTCATCAGAAAATTGATTTTTTGGACTCTACCAAAAAAGATTCAAAATGTCTTTTGGATCGGGCCTCATGTTGAATAACCACTTTTTAAACCCTCACAGTGACCAAAATTGCCATTTTTACAGAGTTTTGCTTACTCAAAATCTTCAATTTTGTCCAATTTCAGGCACAGAAATAACTTTAAACACACTTATTTTAGTTGAAAAAGTAATAATTCACATCCAACCGTCATTTAAAGTCAAAAGATTAAATGTTAAAATTTCATCAATATTGACCATTTTTTCAACGTTCGACTGGTCCGGGGTCATCGTTTTTCATCAGAAAATTGATTTTTTGGACTCTACCAAAAATGTTTCAAAATGTCATTTGGATCGGGCCTCATGTTGAATAACCACTTTTTAAACCCTCACAGTGACCAAAATTGCCATTTTTACAGAGTTTTGCTTACTCAAAATCTTCAATTTTGACCAATTTCAGGCACAGAAATGACTTTAAACACGCTTATTTTAGTTGAAAAAGTAATAATTCACATCCAACCGTCATTTAAAGTCAAAAGATTAAATGTAAAAATTTCATCAATATTGACCATTTTTTCAACGTTCGACTGGTCCGGGGTCATCGTTTTTCATCAGAAAATTGATTTTTTGGACTCTACCAAAAATGTTTCAAAATGTCATTTGGATCGGGCCTCATGTTGAATAACCACTTTTTAAACCCTCACAGTGACCAAAATTGCCATTTTTACAGAGTTTTGCTTACTCAAAATCTTCAATTTTGACCAATTTCAGGCACAGAAATGACTTTAAACACACTTATTTTAGTTGAAAAAGTAATAATTCACATCCAACCGTCATTTAAAGTCAAAAGATTAAATGTAAAAATTTCATCAATATTGACCATTTTTTCAACGTTCGACTGGTCCGGGGTCATCGTTTTTCATCAGAAAATTGATTTTTTGGACTCTACCAAAAATGTTTCAAAATGTCATTTGGATCGGGCCTCATGTTGAATAACCACTTTTTAAACCCTCACAGTGACCAAAATTGCCATTTTTACAGAGTTTTGCTTACTCAAAATCTTCAATTTTGACCAATTTCAGGCACAGAAATGACTTTAAACACACTTATTTTAGTTGAAAAAGTAATAATTCACATCCAACCGTCATTTAAAGTCAAAAGATTAAATGTTAAAATTTCATCAATATTGACCATTTTTTCAACGTTCGACTGGTCCGGGGTCATCGTTTTTCATCAGAAAATTGATTTTTTGGACTCTACCAAAAATGTTTCAAAATGTCATTTGGATCGGGCCTCATGTTGAATAACCACTTTTTAAACCCTCACAGTGACCAAAATTGCCATTTTTACAGAGTTTTGCTTACTCAAAATCTTAAATTTTGACCAATTTCAGGCACAGAAATGATTTTAAACACACTTATTTTAGTTGAAAAAGTAATAATTCACATCCAACCGTCATTTAAAGTCAAAAGATTAAATGTTAAAATTTCATCAATATTGACCATTTTTTCAACGTTCGACTGGTCCGGGGTCATCGTTTTTCATCAGATAATGGATTTTTTGGACTCTACCAAAAATGTTTCAAAATGTCATTTGGATCGGGCCTCATGTTGAATAACCACTTTTTAAACCCTCACAGTGACCAAAATTGCCATTTTTACAGAGTTTTGCTTACTCAAAATCTTCAATTTTGACCAATTTCAGGCACAGAAATAACTTTAAACACACTTATTTTAGTTGAAAAAGTAATAATTCACATCCAACCGTCATTTAAAGTCAAAAGATTAAATGTTAAAATTTCATCAATATTGACCATTTTTTCAACGTTCGACTGGTCCGGGGTCATCGTTTTTCATCAGAAAATGGATTTTTTGGACTCTACCAAAAAAGATTCAAAATGTCTTTTGGATCGGGTCTCATGTTGAATAACCACTTTTTAAACCCTCACAGTGACCAAAATTGCCATTTTTACAGAGTTTTGCTTACTCAAAATCTTCAATTTTGACCAATTTCAGGCACAGAAATGACTTTAAACACACTTATTTTAGTTGAAAAAGTAATAATTCACATCCAACCGTCATTTAAAGTCAAAAGATTAAATGTTAAAATTTCATCAATATTGACCATTTTTTCAACGTTCGACTGGTCCGGGGTCATCGTTTTTCATCAGAAAATGGATTTTTTGGACTCTACCAAAAAAGATTCAAAATGTCTTTTGGATCGGGTCTCATGTTGAATAACTACTTTTTAAACCCTCACAGTGACCAAAATTGCCATTTTTACAGAGTTTTGCTTACTCAAAATCTTAAATTTTGACCAATTTCAGGCACAGAAATGACTTTAAACACACTTATTTTAGTTGAAAAAGTAATAATTCACATCCAACCATCATTTAAAGTCAAAAGATTAAATGTTAAAATTTCATCAATATTGACCATTTTTTCAACGTTCGACTGGTCCGGGGTCATCGTTTTTCATCAGAAAATTGATTTTTTGGACTCTACCAAAAATGTTTCAAAATGTCATTTGGATCGGGCCTCATGTTGAATAACCACTTTTTAAACCCTCACAGTGACCAAAATTTCCATTTTTACAGAGTTTTGCTTACTCAAAATCTTCAATTTTGACCAATTTCAGGCACAGAAATGACTTTAAACACACTTATTTTAGTTGAAAAAGTAATAATTCACATCCAACCGTCATTTAAAGTCAAAAGATTAAATGTAAAAATTTCATCAATATTGACCATTTTTTCAACGTTCGACTGGTCCGGGGTCATCGTTTTTCATCAGAAAATGGATTTTTTGGACTCTACCAAAAATGTTTCAAAATGTCATTTGGATCGGGCCTCATGTTGAATAACCACTTTTTAAACCCTCACAGTGACCAAAATTGCCATTTTTACAGAGTTTTGCTTACTCAAAATCTTAAATTTTGACCAATTTCAGGCACAGAAATGACTTTAAACACACTTATTTTAGTTGAAAAAGTAATAATTCACATCCAACCGTCATTTAAAGTCAAAAGATTAAATGTTAAAATTTCATCAATATTGACCATTTTTTCAACGTTCGACTGGTCCGGGGTCATCGTTTTTCATCAGAAAATTGATTTTTTGGACTCTACCAAAAATGTTTCAAAACGTCATTTGGATCGGGCCTCATGTTGAATAACCACTTTTTAAACCCTCACAGTGACCAAAATTGCCATTTTTACAGAGTTTTGCTTACTCAAAATCTTCAATTTTGTCCAATTTCAGGCACAGAAATGATTTTAAACACACTTATTTTAGTTGAAAACGTAATATTTCACATCCAACCGTCATTTAAAGTCAAAAGATTAAATGTTAAAATTTCATCAATATTGACCATTTTTTCAACGTTCGACTGGTCCGGGGTCATCGTTTTTCATCAGAAAATTGATTTTTTGGACTCTACCAAAAATGTTTCAAAATGTCATTTGGATCGGGCCTCATGTTGAATAACCACTTTTTAAACCCTCACAGTGACCAAAATTGCCATTTTTACAGAGTTTTGCTTACTCAAAATCTTCAATTTTGACCAATTTCAGGCACAGAAATGACTTTAAACACACTTATTTTAGTTGAAAAAGTAATAATTCACATCCAACCGTCATTTAAAGTCAAAAGATTAAATGTAAAAATTTCATCAATATTGACCATTTTTTCAACGTTCGACTGGTCCGGGGTCATCGTTTTTCATCAGAAAATTGATTTTTTGGACTCTACCAAAAATGTTTCAAAATGTCATTTGGATCGGGCCTCATGTTGAATAACCACTTTTTAAACCCTCACAGTGACCAAAATTGCCATTTTTACAGAGTTTTGCTTACTCAAAATCTTCAATTTTGACCAATTTCAGGCACAGAAATGACTTTAAACACACTTATTTTAGTTGAAAAAGTAATAATTCACATCCAACCGTCATTTAAAGTCAAAAGATTAAATGTTAAAATTTCATCAATATTGACCATTTTTTCAACGTTCGACTGGTCCGGGGTCATCGTTTTTCATCAGAAAATTGATTTTTTGGACTCTACCAAAAATGTTTCAAAATGTCATTTGGATCGGGCCTCATGTTGAATAACCACTTTTTAAACCCTCACAGTGACCAAAATTGCCATTTTTACAGAGTTTTGCTTACTCAAAATCTTAAATTTTGACCAATTTCAGGCACAGAAATGATTTTAAACACACTTATTTTAGTTGAAAAAGTAATAATTCACATCCAACCGTCATTTAAAGTCAAAAGATTAAATGTTAAAATTTCATCAATATTGACCATTTTTTCAACGTTCGACTGGTCCGGGGTCATCGTTTTTCATCAGATAATGGATTTTTTGGACTCTACCAAAAATGTTTCAAAATGTCATTTGGATCGGGCCTCATGTTGAATAACCACTTTTTAAACCCTCACAGTGACCAAAATTGCCATTTTTACAGAGTTTTGCTTACTCAAAATCTTCAATTTTGACCAATTTCAGGCACAGAAATAACTTTAAACACACTTATTTTAGTTGAAAAAGTAATAATTCACATCCAACCGTCATTTAAAGTCAAAAGATTAAATGTTAAAATTTCATCAATATTGACCATTTTTTCAACGTTCGACTGGTCCGGGGTCATCGTTTTTCATCAGAAAATGGATTTTTTGGACTCTACCAAAAAAGATTCAAAATGTCTTTTGGATCGGGTCTCATGTTGAATAACCACTTTTTAAACCCTCACAGTGACCAAAATTGCCATTTTTACAGAGTTTTGCTTACTCAAAATCTTCAATTTTGACCAATTTCAGGCACAGAAATGACTTTAAACACACTTATTTTAGTTGAAAAAGTAATAATTCACATCCAACCGTCATTTAAAGTCAAAAGATTAAATGTTAAAATTTCATCAATATTGACCATTTTTTCAACGTTCGACTGGTCCGGGGTCATCGTTTTTCATCAGAAAATGGATTTTTTGGACTCTACCAAAAAAGATTCAAAATGTCTTTTGGATCGGGTCTCATGTTGAATAACTACTTTTTAAACCCTCACAGTGACCAAAATTGCCATTTTTACAGAGTTTTGCTTACTCAAAATCTTAAATTTTGACCAATTTCAGGCACAGAAATGACTTTAAACACACTTATTTTAGTTGAAAAAGTAATAATTCACATCCAACCATCATTTAAAGTCAAAAGATTAAATGTTAAAATTTCATCAATATTGACCATTTTTTCAACGTTCGACTGGTCCGGGGTCATCGTTTTTCATCAGAAAATTGATTTTTTGGACTCTACCAAAAATGTTTCAAAATGTCATTTGGATCGGGCCTCATGTTGAATAACCACTTTTTAAACCCTCACAGTGACCAAAATTTCCATTTTTACAGAGTTTTGCTTACTCAAAATCTTCAATTTTGACCAATTTCAGGCACAGAAATGACTTTAAACACACTTATTTTAGTTGAAAAAGTAATAATTCACATCCAACCGTCATTTAAAGTCAAAAGATTAAATGTAAAAATTTCATCAATATTGACCATTTTTTCAACGTTCGACTGGTCCGGGGTCATCGTTTTTCATCAGAAAATGGATTTTTTGGACTCTACCAAAAATGTTTCAAAATGTCATTTGGATCGGGCCTCATGTTGAATAACCACTTTTTAAACCCTCACAGTGACCAAAATTGCCATTTTTACAGAGTTTTGCTTACTCAAAATCTTAAATTTTGACCAATTTCAGGCACAGAAATGACTTTAAACACACTTATTTTAGTTGAAAAAGTAATAATTCACATCCAACCGTCATTTAAAGTCAAAAGATTAAATGTTAAAATTTCATCAACATTGACCATTTTTTCAACGTTCGACTGGTCCGGGGTCATCGTTTTTCATCAGAAAATTGATTTTTTGGACTCTACCAAAAATGTTTCAAAACGTCATTTGGATCGGGCCTCATGTTGAATAACCACTTTTTAAACCCTCACAGTGACCAAAATTGCCATTTTTACAGAGTTTTGCTTACTCAAAATCTTCAATTTTGTCCAATTTCAGGCACAGAAATGATTTTAAACACACTTATTTTAGTTGAAAACGTAATATTTCACATCCAACCGTCATTTAAAGTCAAAAGATTAAATGTTAAAATTTCATCAATATTGACCATTTTTTCAACGTTCGACTGGTCCGGGGTCATCGTTTTTCATCAGAAAATGGATTTTTTGGACTCTACCAAAAAAGATTCAAAATGTTTTTTGGATCGGGTCTCATGTTGAATAACCACTTTTTAAACCCTCACAGTGACCAAAATTGCCATTTTTACAGAGTTTTGCTTACTCAAAATCTTCAATTTTGACCAATTTCAGGCACAGAAATGACTTTAAACACACTTATTTTAGTTGAAAAAGTAATAATTCACATCCAACCGTCATTTAAAGTCAAAAGATTAAATGTTAAAATTTCATCAATATTGACCATTTTTTCAACGTTCGACTGGTCCGGGGTCATCGTTTTTCATCAGAAAATAGATTTTTTGGACTCTACCAAAAATGATTCAAAATGTCATTTGGATCGGGCCTCATGTTGAATAACCACTTTTTAAACCCTCACAGTGACCAAAATTGCCATTTTTACAGAGTTTTGCTTACTCAAAATCTTCAATTGTTACCAATTTCAGGCACAGAAATGACTTTAAACACACTTATTTTAGTTGAAAAAGTAATAATTCACATCCAACCGTCATTTAAAGTCAAAAGATTAAATGTCAAAATTTCATCAATATTGACCATTTTTTCAACGTTCGACTGGTCCGGGGTCATCGTTTTTCATCAGAAAATGGATTTTTTGGACTCTACCAAAAAAGATTCAAAATGTCTTTTGGATCGGGTCTCATGTTGAATAACCACTTTTTAAACCCTCACAGTGACCAAAATTGCCATTTTTACAGAGTTTTGCTTACTCAAAATCTTCAATTTTGACCAATTTCAGGCACAGAAATGACTTTAAACACACTTATTTTAGTTGAAAAAGTAATAATTCACATCCAACCGTCATTTAAAGTCAAAAGATTAAATGTTAAAATTTCATCAATATTGACCATTTTTTCAACGTTCGACTGGTCCGGGGTCATCGTTTTTCATCAGAAAATTGATTTTTTGGACTCTACCAAAAATGTTTCAAAATGTCATTTGGATCGGGCCTCATGTTGAATAACCACTTTTTAAACCCTCACAGTGACCAAAATTGCCATTTTTACAGAGTTTTGCTTACTCAAAATCTTCAATTTTGACCAATTTCAGGCACAGAAATGACTTTAAACACGCTTATTTTAGTTGAAAAAGTAATAATTCACATCCAACCGTCATTTAAAGTCAAAAGATTAAATGTAAAAATTTCATCAATATTGACCATTTTTTCAACGTTCGACTGGTCCGGGGTCATCGTTTTTCATCAGAAAATTGATTTTTTGGACTCTACCAAAAATGTTTCAAAATGTCATTTGGATCGGGCCTCATGTTGAATAACCACTTTTTAAACCCTCACAGTGACCAAAATTGCCATTTTTACAGAGTTTTGCTTACTCAAAATCTTCAATTTTGACCAATTTCAGGCACAGAAATGACTTTAAACACACTTATTTTAGTTGAAAAAGTAATAATTCACATCCAACCGTCATTTAAAGTCAAAAGATTAAATGTAAAAATTTCATCAATATTGACCATTTTTTCAACGTTCGACTGGTCCGGGGTCATCGTTTTTCATCAGAAAATTGATTTTTTGGACTCTACCAAAAATGTTTCAAAATGTCATTTGGATCGGGCCTCATGTTGAATAACCACTTTTTAAACCCTCACAGTGACCAAAATTGCCATTTTTACAGAGTTTTGCTTACTCAAAATCTTCAATTTTGACCAATTTCAGGCACAGAAATGACTTTAAACACACTTATTTTAGTTGAAAAAGTAATAATTCACATCCAACCGTCATTTAAAGTCAAAAGATTAAATGTTAAAATTTCATCAATATTGACCATTTTTTCAACGTTCGACTGGTCCGGGGTCATCGTTTTTCATCAGAAAATTGATTTTTTGGACTCTACCAAAAATGTTTCAAAATGTCATTTGGATCGGGCCTCATGTTGAATAACCACTTTTTAAACCCTCACAGTGACCAAAATTGCCATTTTTACAGAGTTTTGCTTACTCAAAATCTTCAATTTTGACCAATTTCAGGCACAGAAATGATTTTAAACACACTTATTTTAGTTGAAAAAGTAATAATTCACATCCAACCGTCATTTAAAGTCAAAAGATTAAATGTTAAAATTTCATCAATATTGACCATTTTTTCAACGTTCGACTGGTCCGGGGTCATCGTTTTTCATCAGAAAATTGATTTTTTGGACTCTACCAAAAAAGATTCAAAATGTTTTTTGGATCGGGTCTCATGTTGAATAACCACTTTTTAAACCCTCACAGTGACCAAAATTGCCATTTTTACAGAGTTTTGCTTACTCAAAATCTTCAATTTTGACCAATTTCAGGCACAGAAATGACTTTAAACACACTTATTTTAGTTGAAAAAGTAATAATTCACATCCAACCGTCATTTAAAGTCAAAAGATTAAATGTTAAAATTTCATCAATATTGACCATTTTTTCAACGTTCGACTGGTCCGGGGTCATCGTTTTTCATCAGAAAATTGATTTTTTGGACTCTACCAAAAATGATTCAAAATGTCATTTGGATCGGGCCTCATGTTGAATAACCACTTTTTAAACCCTCACAGTGACCAAAACTGCCATTTCTACAGAGTTTTGCTTACTCAAAATCTTAAATTTTGACCAATTTCAGGCACAGAAATGACTTTAAACACACTTATTTTAGTTGAAAAAGTAATAATTCACATCCAACCGTCATTTAAAGTCAAAAGATTAAATGTTAAAATTTCATCAATATTGACCATTTTTTCAACGTTCGACTGGTCCGGGGTCATCGTTTTTCATCAGATAATGGATTTTTTGGACTCTACCAAAAATGTTTCAAAATGTCATTTGGATCGGGCCTCATGTTGAATAACCACTTTTTAAACCCTCACAGTGACCAAAATTGCCATTTTTACAGAGTTTTGCTTACTCAAAATCTTAAATTTTGACCAATTTCAGGCACAGAAATGACTTTAAACACACTTATTTTAGTTGAAAAAGTAATAATTCACATCCAACCGTCATTTAAAGTCAAAAGATTAAATGTTAAAATTTCATCAATATTGACCATTTTTTCAACGTTCGACTGGTCCGGGGTCATCGTTTTTCATCAGATAATGGATTTTTTGTACTCTACCAAAAATGTTTCAAAATGTCTTTTGGATCGGGCCTCATGTTGAATAACCACTTTTTAAACCCTCACAGTGACCAAAATTGCCATTTTTACAGAGTTTTGCTTACTCAAAATCTTCAATTTTGACCAATTTCAGGCACAGAAATGACTTTAAACACACTTATTTTAGTTGAAAAAGTAATAATTCACATCCAACCGTCATTTAAAGTCAAAAGATTAAATGTTAAAATTTCATCAATATTGACCATTTTTTCAACGTTCGACTGGTCCGGGGTCATCGTTTTTCATCAGAAAATGGATTTTTTGGACTCTACCAAAAAAGATTCAAAATGTCTTTTGGATCGGGTCTCATGTTGAATAACCACTTTTTAAACCCTCACAGTGACCAAAATTGCCATTTTTACAGAGTTTTGCTTACTCAAAATCTTCAATTTTGACCAATTTCAGGCACAGAAATGACTTTAAACACACTTATTTTAGTTGAAAAAGTAATAATTCACATCCAACCGTCATTTAAAGTCAAAAGATTAAATGTTAAAATTTCATCAATATTGACCATTTTTTCAACGTTCGACTGGTCCGGGGTCATCGTTTTTCATCAGAAAATGGATTTTTTGGACTCTACCAAAAAAGATTCAAAATGTCTTTTGGATCGGGTCTCATGTTGAATAACCACTTTTTAAACCCTCACAGTGACCAAAATTGCCATTTTTACAGAGTTTTGCTTACTCAAAATCTTAAATTTTGACCAATTTCAGGCACAGAAATGACTTTAAACACACTTATTTTAGTTGAAAAAGTAATATTTCACATCCAACCATCATTTAAAGTCAAAAGATTAAATGTTAAAATTTCATCAATATTGACCATTTTTTCAACGTTCGACTGGTCCGGGGTCATCGTTTTTCATCAGAAAATTGATTTTTTGGACTCTACCAAAAATGTTTCAAAATGTCATTTGGATCGGGCCTCATGTTGAATAACCACTTTTTAAACCCTCACAGTGACCAAAATTTCCATTTTTAAAGAGTTTTGCTTACTCAAAATCTTCAATTTTGACCAATTTCAGGCACAGAAATGACTTTAAACACACTTATTTTAGTTGAAAAAGTAATAATTCACATCCAACCGTCATTTAAAGTCAAAAGATTAAATGTTAAAATTTCATCAATATTGACCATTTTTTCAACGTTCGACAGGTCCGGGGTCATCGTTTTTCATCAGAAAATTGATTTTTTGGACTCTACCAAAAATGTTTCAAAACGTCATTTGGATCGGGCCTCATGTTGAATAACCACTTTTTAAACCCTCACAGTGACCAAAATTGCCATTTTTACAGAGTTTTGCTTACTCAAAATCTTCAATTTTGTCCAATTTCAGGCACAGAAATGATTTTAAACACACTTATTTTAGTTGAAAACGTAATATTTCACATCCAACCGTCATTTAAAGTCAAAAGATTAAATGTTAAAATTTCATCAATATTGACCATTTTTTCAACGTTCGACTGGTCCGGGGTCATCGATTTTCATCAAAAAATGGATTTTTTGGACTCTACCAAAAAAGATTCAAAATGTTTTTTGGATCGGGTCTCATGTTGAATAACCACTTTTTAAACCCTCACAGTGACCAAAATTGCCATTTTTACAGAGTTTTGCTTACTCAAAATCTTCAATTTTGACCAATTTCAGGCACAGAAATGACTTTAAACACACTTATTTTAGTTGAAAAAGTAATAATTCACATCCAACCGTCATTTGAAGTCAAAAGATTAAATGTTAAAATTTCATCAATATTGACCATTTTTCAACGTTCGACTGGTCCGGGGTCATCGTTTTTCATCAGAAAATGGATTTTTTGGACTCTACCAAAAATGATTCAAAATGTCATTTGGATCGGGCCTCATGTTGAATAACCACTTTTTAAACCCTCACAGTGACCAAAATTGCCATTTTTAAAGAGTTTTGCTTACTCAAAATCTTAAATTTTGACCAATTTCAGGCACAGAAATGACTTTAAACACACTTATTTTAGTTGAAAAAGTAATAATTCACATCCAACCGTCATTTAAAGTCAAAAGATTAAATGTAAAAATTTCATCAATATTGACCATTTTTTCAACGTTCGACTGGTCCGGGGTCATCGTTTTTCATCAGAAAATTGATTTTTTTGGACTCTACCAAAAATGATTCAAAATGTCATTTGGATCGGGCCTCATGTTGAATAACCACTTTTTAAACCCTCACAGTGACCAAAATTGCCATTTTTACAGAGTTTTGCTTACTCAAAATCTTAAATTTTGACCAATTTCAGGCACAGAAATGACTTTAAACACACTTATTTTAGTTGAAAAAGTAATAATTCACATCCAACCGTCATTTAAAGTCAAAAGATTAAATGTTAAAATTTCATCAATATTGACCATTTTTTCAACGTTCGACTGGTCCGAGGTCATCGTTTTTCATCAGATAATGGATTTTTTGGACTCTACCAAAAATGTTTCAAAATGTCATTTGGATCGGGCCTCATGTTGAATAACCACTTTTTAAACCCTCACAGTGACCAAAATTGCCATTTTTACAGAGTTTTGCTTACTCAAAATCTTCAATTTTGACCAATTTCAGGCACAGAAATGACTTTAAACACACTTATTTTAGTTGAAAAAGTAATAATTCACATCCAACCGTCATTTAAAATCAAAAGATTAAATGTTAAAATTTCATCAATATTGACCATTTTTTCAACGTTCGACTGGTCCGGGGTCATCGTTTTTCATCAGAAAATGGATTTTTTGGACTCTACCAAAAAAGATTCAAAATGTCTTTTGGATCGGGCCTCATGTTGAATAACCACTTTTTAAACCCTCACAGTGACCAAAATTGCCATTTTTACAGAGTTTTGCTTACTCAAAATCTTCAATTTTGACCAATTTCAGGCACAGAAATAACTTTAAACACACTTATTTTAGTTGAAAAAGTAATAATTCACATCCAACCGTCATTTAAAGTCAAAAGATTAAATGTTAAAATTTCATCAATATTGACCATTTTTTCAACGTTCGACTGGTCCGGGGTCATCGTTTTTCATCAGAAAATGGATTTTTTGGACTCTACCAAAAAAGATTAAAAATGTCTTTTGGATCGGGTCTCATGTTGAATAACCACTTTTTAAACCCTCACAGTGACCAAAATTGCCATTTTTACAGAGTTTTGCTTACTCAAAATCTTCAATTTTGACCAATTTCAGGCACAGAAATGACTTTAAACACACTTATTTTAGTTGAAAAAGTAATAATTCACATCCAACCGTCATTTAAAGTCAAAAGATTAAATGTTAAAATTTCATCAATATTGACCATTTTTTCAACGTTCGACTGGTCCGGGGTCATCGTTTTTCATCAGAAAATTGATTTTTTGGACTCTACCAAAAATGTTTCAAAATGTCATTTGGATCGGGCCTCATGTTGAATAACCACTTTTTAAACCCTCACAGTGACCAAAATTGCCATTTTTACAGAGTTTTGCTTACTCAAAATCTTAAATTTTGACCAATTTCAGGCACAGAAATGACTTTAAACACACTTATTTTAGTTGAAAAAGTAATATTTCACATCCAACCATCATTTAAAGTCAAAAGATTAAATGTTAAAATTTCATCAATATTGACCATTTTTTCAACGTTCGACTGGTCCGGGGTCATCGTTTTTCATCAGAAAATTGATTTTTTGGACTCTACCAAAAATGTTTCAAAATGTCATTTGGATCGGGCCTCATGTTGAATAACCACTTTTTAAACCCTCACAGTGACCAAAATTTCCATTTTTAAAGAGTTTTGCTTACTCAAAATCTTCAATTTTGACCAATTTCAGGCACAGAAATGACTTTAAACACACTTATTTTAGTTGAAAAAGTAATAATTCACATCCAACCGTCATTTAAAGTCAAAAGATTAAATGTTAAAATTTCATCAATATTGACCATTTTTTCAACGTTCGACAGGTCCGGGGTCATCGTTTTTCATCAGAAAATTGATTTTTTGGACTCTACCAAAAATGTTTCAAAACGTCATTTGGATCGGGCCTCATGTTGAATAACCACTTTTTAAACCCTCACAGTGACCAAAATTGCCATTTTTACAGAGTTTTGCTTACTCAAAATCTTCAATTTTGTCCAATTTCAGGCACAGAAATGATTTTAAACACACTTATTTTAGTTGAAAACGTAATATTTCACATCCAACCGTCATTTAAAGTCAAAAGATTAAATGTTAAAATTTCATCAATATTGACCATTTTTTCAACGTTCGACTGGTCCGGGGTCATCGATTTTCATCAAAAAATGGATTTTTTGGACTCTACCAAAAAAGATTCAAAATGTTTTTTGGATCGGGTCTCATGTTGAATAACCACTTTTTAAACCCTCACAGTGACCAAAATTGCCATTTTTACAGAGTTTTGCTTACTCAAAATCTTCAATTTTGACCAATTTCAGGCACAGAAATGACTTTAAACACACTTATTTTAGTTGAAAAAGTAATAATTCACATCCAACCGTCATTTGAAGTCAAAAGATTAAATGTTAAAATTTCATCAATATTGACCATTTTTCAACGTTCGACTGGTCCGGGGTCATCGTTTTTCATCAGAAAATGGATTTTTTGGACTCTACCAAAAATGATTCAAAATGTCATTTGGATCGGGCCTCATGTTGAATAACCACTTTTTAAACCCTCACAGTGACCAAAATTGCCATTTTTAAAGAGTTTTGCTTACTCAAAATCTTAAATTTTGACCAATTTCAGGCACAGAAATGACTTTAAACACACTTATTTTAGTTGAAAAAGTAATAATTCACATCCAACCGTCATTTAAAGTCAAAAGATTAAATGTAAAAATTTCATCAATATTGACCATTTTTTCAACGTTCGACTGGTCCGGGGTCATCGTTTTTCATCAGAAAATTGATTTTTTTGGACTCTACCAAAAATGATTCAAAATGTCATTTGGATCGGGCCTCATGTTGAATAACCACTTTTTAAACCCTCACAGTGACCAAAATTGCCATTTTTACAGAGTTTTGCTTACTCAAAATCTTAAATTTTGACCAATTTCAGGCACAGAAATGACTTTAAACACACTTATTTTAGTTGAAAAAGTAATAATTCACATCCAACCGTCATTTAAAGTCAAAAGATTAAATGTTAAAATTTCATCAATATTGACCATTTTTTCAACGTTCGACTGGTCCGAGGTCATCGTTTTTCATCAGATAATGGATTTTTTGGACTCTACCAAAAATGTTTCAAAATGTCATTTGGATCGGGCCTCATGTTGAATAACCACTTTTTAAACCCTCACAGTGACCAAAATTGCCATTTTTACAGAGTTTTGCTTACTCAAAATCTTCAATTTTGACCAATTTCAGGCACAGAAATGACTTTAAACACACTTATTTTAGTTGAAAAAGTAATAATTCACATCCAACCGTCATTTAAAATCAAAAGATTAAATGTTAAAATTTCATCAATATTGACCATTTTTTCAACGTTCGACTGGTCCGGGGTCATCGTTTTTCATCAGAAAATGGATTTTTTGGACTCTACCAAAAAAGATTCAAAATGTCTTTTGGATCGGGCCTCATGTTGAATAACCACTTTTTAAACCCTCACAGTGACCAAAATTGCCATTTTTACAGAGTTTTGCTTACTCAAAATCTTCAATTTTGACCAATTTCAGGCACAGAAATAACTTTAAACACACTTATTTTAGTTGAAAAAGTAATAATTCACATCCAACCGTCATTTAAAGTCAAAAGATTAAATGTTAAAATTTCATCAATATTGACCATTTTTTCAACGTTCGACTGGTCCGGGGTCATCGTTTTTCATCAGAAAATGGATTTTTTGGACTCTACCAAAAAAGATTAAAAATGTCTTTTGGATCGGGTCTCATGTTGAATAACCACTTTTTAAACCCTCACAGTGACCAAAATTGCCATTTTTACAGAGTTTTGCTTACTCAAAATCTTCAATTTTGACCAATTTCAGGCACAGAAATGACTTTAAACACACTTATTTTAGTTGAAAAAGTAATAATTCACATCCAACCGTCATTTAAAGTCAAAAGATTAAATGTTAAAATTTCATCAATATTGACCATTTTTTCAACGTTCGACTGGTCCGGGGTCATCGTTTTTCATCAGAAAATTGATTTTTTGGACTCTACCAAAAATGTTTCAAAATGTCATTTGGATCGGGCCTCATGTTGAATAACCACTTTTTAAACCCTCACAGTGACCAAAATTGCCATTTTTACAGAGTTTTGCTTACTCAAAATCTTCAATTTTGACCAATTTCAGGCACAGAAATGACTTTAAACACACTTATTTTAGTTGAAAATGTAATAATTCACATCCAACCGTCATTTAAAGTCAAAAGATTAAATGTAAAAATTTCATCAATATTGACCATTTTTTCAACGTTCGACTGGTCCGGGGTCATCGTTTTTCATCAGAAAATTGATTTTTTTGGACTCTACCAAAAATGTTTCAAAATGTCATTTGGATCGGGCCTCATGTTGAATAACCACTTTTTAAACCCTCACAGTGACCAAAATTGCCATTTTTACAGAGTTTTGCTTACTCAAAATCTTAAATTTTGACCAATTTCAGGCACAGAAATGACTTTAAACACACTTATTTTAGTTGAAAAAGTAATAATTCACATCCAACCGTCATTTAAAGTCAAAAGATTAAATGGTAAAATTTCATCAATATTGACCATTTTTTCAACGTTTGACTGGTCCGGGGTCATCGTTTTTCATCAGAAAATTGATTTTTTGGACTCTACCAAAAATGTTTCAAAATGTCATTTGGATCGGGCCTCATGTTGAATAACCACTTTTTAAACCCTCACAGTGACCAAAATTGCCATTTTTACAGAGTTTTGCTTACTCAAAATCTTCAATTTTGTCCAATTTCAGGCACAGAAATGATTTTAAACACACTTATTTTAGTTGAAAACGTAATATTTCACATCCAACCTTCATTTAAAGTCAAAAGATTAAATGTTAAAATTTCATCAATATTGACCATTTTTTCAACGTTCAACTGGTCCGGGTCATCGTTTTTCATCAGAAAATGGATTTTTTGGACTCTACCAAAAAAGATTCAAAATGTTTTTTGGATCGGGTCTCATGTTGAATAACCACTTTTTAAACCCTCAGAGTGACCAAAATTGCCATTTTTACAGAGTTTTGCTTACTCAAAATCTTCAATTTTGACCAATTTCAGGCACAGAAATGATTTTAAACACACTTATTTTAGTTGAAAACGTAATATTTCACATCCAACCGTCATTTAAAGTCAAAAGATTAAATGTAAAAATTTCATCAATATTGACCATTTTTTCAACGTTCGACTGGTCCGGGGTCATCGTTTTTCATCAGAAAATTGATTTTTTGGACTCTACCAAAAATGATTCAAAATGTCATTTGGATCGGGCCTCATGTTGAATAACCACTTTTTAAACCCTCACAGTGACCAAAATTGCCATTTTTACAGAGTTTTGCTTACTCAAAATCTTAAATTTTGACCAATTTCAGGCACAGAAATGACTTTAAACACACTTATTTTAGTTGAAAAAGTAATAATTCACATCCAACCGTCATTTAAAGTCAAAAGATTAAATTTTAAAATTTCATCAATATTGACCATTTTTTCAACGTTCGACTGGTCCGGGGTCATCGTTTTTCATCAGAAAATTGATTTTTTGGACTCTACCAAAAATGATTCAAAATGTCATTTGGATCGGGCCTCATGTTGAATAACCACTTTTTAAACCCACACAGTGACCAAAATTGCCATTTTTACAGAGTTTTGCTTACTCAAAATCTTCAATTGTTACCAATTTCAGGCACAGAAATGACTTTAAACACACTTATTTTAGTTGAAAAAGTAATAATTCACATCCAACCGTCATTTAAAGTCAAAAGATTAAATGTTAAAATTTCATCAATATTGACCATTTTTTCAACGTTCGACTGGTCCGGGGTCATCGTTTTTCATCAGAAAATGGATTTTTTGGACTCTACCAAAAAAGATTCAAAATGTCTTTTGGATCGGGTCTCATGTTGAATAACCACTTTTTAAACCCTCACAGTGACCAAAATTGCCATTTTTACAGAGTTTTGCTTACTCAAAATCTTCAATTTTGACCAATTTCAGGCACAGAAATGACTTTAAACACACTTATTTTAGTTGAAAAAGTAATAATTCACATCCAACCGTCATTTAAAGTCAAAAGATTAAATGTTAAAATTTCATCAATATTGACCATTTTTTCAACGTTCGACTGGTCCGGGGTCATCGTTTTTCATCAGAAAATGGATTTTTTGGACTCTACCAAAAAAGATTCAAAATGTCTTTTGGATCGGGTCTCATGTTGAATAACCACTTTTTAAACCCTCACAGTGACCAAAATTGCCATTTTTACAGAGTTTTGCTTACTCAAAATCTTAAATTTTGACCAATTTCAGGCACAGAAATGACTTTAAACACACTTATTTTAGTTGAAAAAGTAATATTTCACATCCAACCATCATTTAAAGTCAAAAGATTAAATGTTAAAATTTCATCAATATTGACCAGTTTTTTCAACGTTCGACTGGTCCGGGGTCATCGTTTTTCATCAGAAAATTGATTTTTTGGACTCTACCAAAAATGTTTCAAAATGTCATTTGGATCGGGCCTCATGTTGAATAACCACTTTTTAAACCCTCACAGTGACCAAAATTTCCATTTTTAAAGAGTTTTGCTTACTCAAAATCTTCAATTTTGACCAATTTCAGGCACAGAAATGACTTTAAACACACTTATTTTAGTTGAAAAAGTAATAATTCACATCCAACCGTCATTTAAAGTCAAAAGATTAAATGTTAAAATTTCATCAATATTGACCATTTTTTCAACGTTCGACAGGTCCGGGGTCATCTTTTTTCATCAGAAAATGGATTTTTTGGACTCTACCAAAAATGTTTCAAAACGTCATTTGGATCGGGCCTCATGTTGAATAACCACTTTTTAAACCCTCACAGTGACCAAAATTGCCATTTTTACAGAGTTTTGCTTACTCAAAATCTTCAATTTTGTCCAATTTCAGGCACAGAAATGATTTTAAACACACTTATTTTAGTTGAAAACGTAATATTTCACATCCAACCGTCATTTAAAGTTAAAAGATTAAATGTTAAAATTTCATCAATATTGACCATTTTTTCAACGTTCGACTGGTCCGGGGTCATCGTTTTTCATCAAAAAATGGATTTTTTGGACTCTACCAAAAAAGATTCAAAATGTTTTTTGGATCGGGTCTCATGTTGAATAACCACTTTTTAAACCCTCACAGTGACCAAAATTGCCATTTTTACAGAGTTTTGCTTACTCAAAATCTTCAATTTTGACCAATTTCAGGCACAGAAATGACTTTAAACACACTTATTTTAGTTGAAAAAGTAATAATTCACATCCAACCGTCATTTAAAGTCAAAAGATTAAATGTTAAAATTTCATCAATATTGACCATTTTTTCAACGTTCGACTGGTCCGGGGTCATCGTTTTTCATCAGAAAATTGATTTTTTGAACTCTACCAAAAATGATTCAAAATGTCATTTGGATCGGGCCTCATGTTGAATAACCACTTTTTAAACCCTCACAGTGACCAAAATTGCCATTTTTACAGAGTTTTGCTTACTCAAAATCTTCAATTTTGACCAATTTCAGGCACAGAAATGACTTTAAACACACTTATTTTAGTTGAAAAAGTAATAATTCACATCCAACCGTCATTTGAAGTCAAAAGATTAAATGTTAAAATTTCATCAATATTGACCATTTTTCAACGTTCGACTGGTCCGGGGTCATCGTTTTTCATCAGAAAATGGATTTTTTGGACTCTACCAAAAATGATTCAAAATGTCATTTGGATCGGGCCTCATGTTGAATAACCACTTTTTAAACCCTCACAGTGACCAAAATTGCCATTTTTAAAGAGTTTTGCTTACTCAAAATCTTAAATTTTGACCAATTTCAGGCACAGAAATGACTTTAAACACACTTATTTTAGTTGAAAAAGTAATAATTCACATCCAACCGTCATTTAAAGTCAAAAGATTAAATGTAAAAATTTCATCAATATTGACCATTTTTTCAACGTTCGACTGGTCCGGGGTCATCGTTTTTCATCAGAAAATTGATTTTTTGGACTCTACCAAAAATGATTCAAAATGTCATTTGGATCGGGCCTCATGTTGAATAACCACTTTTTAAACCCTCACAGTGACCAAAATTGCCATTTTTACAGAGTTTTGCTTACTCAAAATCTTAAATTTTGACCAATTTCAGGCACAGAAATGACTTTAAACACACTTATTTTAGTTGAAAAAGTAATAATTCACATCCAACCGTCATTTAAAGTCAAAAGATTAAATGTTAAAATTTCATCAATATTGACCATTTTTTCAACGTTCGACTGGTCCGAGGTCATCGTTTTTCATCAGAAAATGGATTTTTTGGACTCTACCAAAAAAGATTCAAAATGTCTTTTGGATCGGGCCTCATGTTGAATAACCACTTTTTAAACCCTCACAGTGACCAAAATTGCCATTTTTACAGAGTTTTGCTTACTCAAAATCTTCAATTTTGACCAATTTCAGGCACAGAAATAACTTTAAACACACTTATTTTAGTTGAAAAAGTAATAATTCACATCCAACCGTCATTTAAAGTCAAAAGATTAAATGTTAAAATTTCATCAATATTGACCATTTTTTCAACGTTCGACTGGTCCGGGGTCATCGTTTTTCATCAGAAAATGGATTTTTTGGACTCTACCAAAAAAGATTAAAAATGTCTTTTGGATCGGGTCTCATGTTGAATAACCACTTTTTAAACCCTCACAGTGACCAAAATTGCCATTTTTACAGAGTTTTGCTTACTCAAAATCTTCAATTTTGACCAATTTCAGGCACAGAAATGACTTTAAACACACTTATTTTAGTTGAAAAAGTAATAATTCACATCCAACCGTCATTTAAAGTCAAAAGATTAAATGTTAAAATTTCATCAATATTGACCATTTTTTCAACGTTCGACTGGTCCGGGGTCATCGTTTTTCATCAGAAAATTGATTTTTTGGACTCTACCAAAAATGTTTCAAAATGTCATTTGGATCGGGCCTCATGTTGAATAACCACTTTTTAAACCCTCACAGTGACCAAAATTGCCATTTTTACAGAGTTTTGCTTACTCAAAATCTTCAATTTTGACCAATTTCAGGCACAGAAATGACTTTAAACACACTTATTTTAGTTGAAAATGTAATAATTCACATCCAACCGTCATTTAAAGTCAAAAGATTAAATGTAAAAATTTCATCAATATTGACCATTTTTTCAACGTTCGACTGGTCCGGGGTCATCGTTTTTCATCAGAAAATTGATTTTTTTGGACTCTACCAAAAATGTTTCAAAATGTCATTTGGATCGGGCCTCATGTTGAATAACCACTTTTTAAACCCTCACAGTGACCAAAATTGCCATTTTTACAGAGTTTTGCTTACTCAAAATCTTAAATTTTGACCAATTTCAGGCACAGAAATGACTTTAAACACACTTATTTTAGTTGAAAAAGTAATAATTCACATCCAACCGTCATTTAAAGTCAAAAGATTAAATGGTAAAATTTCATCAATATTGACCATTTTTTCAACGTTTGACTGGTCCGGGGTCATCGTTTTTCATCAGAAAATTGATTTTTTGGACTCTACCAAAAATGTTTCAAAATGTCATTTGGATCGGGCCTCATGTTGAATAACCACTTTTTAAACCCTCACAGTGACCAAAATTGCCATTTTTACAGAGTTTTGCTTACTCAAAATCTTCAATTTTGTCCAATTTCAGGCACAGAAATGATTTTAAACACACTTATTTTAGTTGAAAACGTAATATTTCACATCCAACCGTCATTTAAAGTCAAAAGATTAAATGTTAAAATTTCATCAATATTGACCAATTTTTCAACGTTCAACTGGTCCGGGTCATCGTTTTTCATCAGAAAATGGATTTTTTGGACTCTACCAAAAAAGATTCAAAATGTTTTTTGGATCGGGTCTCATGTTGAATAACCACTTTTTAAACCCTCAGAGTGACCAAAATTGCCATTTTTACAGAGTTTTGCTTACTCAAAATCTTCAATTTTGACCAATTTCAGGCACAGAAATGATTTTAAACACACTTATTTTAGTTGAAAACGTAATATTTCACATCCAACCGTCATTTAAAGTCAAAAGATTAAATGTAAAAATTTCATCAATATTGACCATTTTTTCAACGTTCGACTGGTCCGGGGTCATCGTTTTTCATCAGAAAATTGATTTTTTGGACTCTACCAAAAATGATTCAAAATGTCATTTGGATCGGGCCTCATGTTGAATAACCACTTTTTAAACCCTCACAGTGACCAAAATTGCCATTTTTACAGAGTTTTGCTTACTCAAAATCTTAAATTTTGACCAATTTCAGGCACAGAAATGACTTTAAACACACTTATTTTAGTTGAAAAAGTAATAATTCACATCCAACCGTCATTTAAAGTCAAAAGATTAAATGTTAAAATTTCATCAATATTGACCATTTTTTCAACGTTCGACTGGTCCGGGGTCATCGTTTTTCATCAGAAAATTGATTTTTTGGACTCTACCAAAAATGTTTCAAAATGTCATTTGGATCGGGCCTCATGTTGAATAACCACTTTTTAAACCCTCACAGTGACCAAAATTGCCATTTTTACAGAGTTTTGCTTACTCAAAATCTTCAATTTTGACCAATTTCAGGCACAGAAATGACTTTAAACACACTTATTTTAGTTGAAAAAGTAATAATTCACATCCAACCGTCATTTAAAGTCAAAAGATTAAATGTTAAAATTTCATCAATATTGACCATTTTTTCAACGTTCGACTGGTCCGGGGTCATCGTTTTTCATCAGAAAATTGATTTTTTGGACTCTACCAAAAATGATTCAAAATGTCATTTGGATCGGGCCTCATGTTGAATAACCACTTTTTAAACCCTCACAGTGACCAAAATTGCCATTTTTGCAGAGTTTTGCTTACTCAAAATCTTCAATTTTGACCAATTTCAGGCACAGAAATAACTTTAAACACACTTATTTTAGTTGAAAAAGTAATAATTCACATCCAACCGTCATTTAAAGTCAAAAGATTAAATGTTAAAATTTCATCAATATTGACCATTTTTTCAACGTTCGACTGGTCCGGGGTCATCGTTTTTCATCAGAAAATGGATTTTTTGGACTCTACCAAAAAAGATTAAAAATGTCTTTTGGATCGGGTCTCATGTTGAATAACCACTTTTTAAACCCTCACAGTGACCAAAATTGCCATTTTTACAGAGTTTTGCTTACTCAAAATCTTCAATTTTGACCAATTTCAGGCACAGAAATGACTTTAAACACACTTATTTTAGTTGAAAAAGTAATAATTCACATCCAACCGTCATTTAAAGTCAAAAGATTAAATGTTAAAATTTCATCAATATTGACCATTTTTTCAACGTTCGACTGGTCCGGGGTCATCGTTTTTCATCAGAAAATTGATTTTTTGGACTCTACCAAAAATGTTTCAAAATGTCATTTGGATCGGGCCTCATGTTGAATAACCACTTTTTAAACCCTCACAGTGACCAAAATTGCCATTTTTACAGAGTTTTGCTTACTCAAAATCTTCAATTTTGACCAATTTCAGGCACAGAAATGACTTTAAACACACTTATTTTAGTTGAAAAAGTAATAATTCACATCCAACCGTCATTTAAAGTCAAAAGATTAAATGTAAAAATTTCATCAATATTGACCATTTTTTCAACGTTCGACTGGTCCGGGGTCATCGTTTTTCATCAGAAAATTGATTTTTTGGACTCTACCAAAAATGTTTCAAAATGTCATTTGGATCGGGCCTCATGTTGAATAACCACTTTTTAAACCCTCACAGTGACCAAAATTGCCATTTTTACAGAGTTTTGCTTACTCAAAATCTTCAATTTTGTCCAATTTCAGGCACAGAAATGATTTTAAACACACTTATTTTAGTTGAAAACGTAATATTTCACATCCAACCGTCATTTAAAGTCAAATGATTAAATGTTAAAATTTCATCAATATTGACCATTTTTTCAACGTTCAACTGGTCCGGGTCATCGTTTTTCATCAGAAAATGGATTTTTTGGACTCTACCAAAAAAGATTCAAAATGTTTTTTGGATCGGGTCTCATGTTGAATAACCACTTTTTAAACCCTCAGAGTGACCAAAATTGCCATTTTTACAGAGTTTTGCTTACTCAAAATCTTCAATTTTGACCAATTTCAGGCACAGAAATGATTTTAAACACACTTATTTTAGTTGAAAACGTAATATTTCACATCCAACCGTCATTTAAAGTCAAAAGATTAAATGTTAAAATTTCATCAATATTGACCATTTTTTCAACGTTCGACTGGTCCGGGGTCATCGTTTTTCATCAGAAAATTGATTTTTTGGACTCTACCAAAAATGTTTCAAAATGTCATTTGGATCGGGCCTCATGTTGAATAACCACTTTTTAAACCCTCACAGTGACCAAAATTGCCATTTTTACAGAGTTTTGCTTACTCAAAATCTTCAATTTTGACCAATTTCAGGCACAGAAATGACTTTAAACACACTTATTTTAGTTGAAAAAGTAATAATTCACATCCAACCGTCATTTAAAGTCAAAAGATTAAATGTTAAAATTTCATCAATATTGACCATTTTTTCAACGTTCGACTGGTCCGGGGTCATCGTTTTTCATCAGAAAATGGATTTTTTGGACTCTACCAAAAAAGATTCAAAATGTCTTTTGGATCGGGCCTCATGTTGAAGAACCACTTTTTAAACCCTCACAGTGACCAAAATTGCCATTTTTACAGAGTTTTGCTTACTCAAAATCTTAAATTTTGACCAATTTCAGGCACAGAAATGACTTTAAACACACTTATTTTAGTTGAAAAAGTAATAATTCACATCCAACCGTCATTTAAAGTCAAAGGATTAAATGTTAAAATTTCATCAATATTGACCATTTTTTCAACGTTCGACTGGTCCGGGGTCATCGTTTTTCATCAGAAAATTGATTTTTTGGACTCTACCAAAAATGATTCAAAATGTCATTTGGATCGGGCCTCATGTTGAATAACCACTTTTTAAACCCTCACAGTGACCAAAATTGCCATTTTTACAGAGTTTTGCTTACTCAAAATCTTCAATTTTGACCAATTTCAGGCACAGAAATGACTTTAAACACACTTATTTTAGTTGAAAAAGTAATAATTCACATCCAACCGTCATTTAAAGTCAAAAGATTAAATGTTAAAATTTCATCAATATTGACCATTTTTTCAACGTTCGACTGGTCCGGGGTCATCGTTTTTCATCAGAAAATGGATTTTTTGGACTCTACCAAAAAAGATTCAAAATGTCTTTTGGATCGGGCCTCATGTTGAATAACCACTTTTTAAACCCTCACAGTGACCAAAATTGCCATTTTTACAGAGTTTTGCTTACTCAAAATCTTCAATTTTGACCAATTTCAGGCACAGAAATGACTTTAAACACACTTATTTTAGTTGAAAAAGTAATAATTCACATCCAACCGTCATTTAAAGTCAAAAGATTAAATGTAAAAATTTCATCAATATTGACCATTTTTTCAACGTTCGACTGGTCCGGGGTCATCGTTTTTCATCAGAAAATTGATTTTTTTGGACTCTACCAAAAATGTTTCAAAATGTCATTTGGATCGGGCCTCATGTTGAATAACCACTTTTTAAACCCTCACAGTGACCAAAATTGCCATTTTTACAGAGTTTTGCTTACTCAAAATCTTCAATTTTGTCCAATTTCAGGCACAGAAATGATTTTAAACACACTTATTTTAGTTGAAAACGTAATATTTCACATCCAACCGTCATTTAAAGTCAAAAGATTAAATGTTAAAATTTCATCAATATTGACCATTTTTTCAACGTTCAACTGGTCCGGGTCATCGTTTTTCATCAGAAAATGGATTTTTTGGACTCTACCAAAAAAGATTCAAAATGTTTTTTGGATCGGGTCTCATGTTGAATAACCACTTTTTAAACCCTCAGAGTGACCAAAATTGCCATTTTTACAGAGTTTTGCTTACTCAAAATCTTCAATTTTGACCAATTTCAGGCACAGAAATGATTTTAAACACACTTATTTTAGTTGAAAACGTAATATTTCACATCCAACCGTCATTTAAAGTCAAAAGATTAAATGTAAAAATTTCATCAATATTGACCATTTTTTCAACGTTCGACTGGTCCGGGGTCATCGTTTTTCATCAGAAAATTGATTTTTTGGACTCTACCAAAAATGATTCAAAATGTCATTTGGATCGGGCCTCATGTTGAATAACCACTTTTTAAACCCTCACAGTGACCAAAATTGCCATTTTTACAGAGTTTTGCTTACTCAAAATCTTAAATTTTGACCAATTTCAGGCACAGAAATGACTTTAAACACACTTATTTTAGTTGAAAAAGTAATAATTCACATCCAACCGTCATTTAAAGTCAAAAGATTAAATGTTAAAATTTCATCAATATTGACCATTTTTTCAACGTTCGACTGGTCCGGGGTCATCGTTTTTCATCAGAAAATTGATTTTTTGGACTCTACCAAAAATGTTTCAAAATGTCATTTGGATCGGGCCTCATGTTGAATAATCACTTTTTAAACCCTCACAGTGACCAAAATTGCCATTTTTACAGAGTTTTGCTTACTCAAAATCTTCAATTTTGACCAATTTCAGGCACAGAAATGACTTTAAACACACTTATTTTAGTTGAAAAAGTAATAATTCACATCCAACCATCATTTAAAGTCAAAAGATTAAATGTTAAAATTTCATCAATATTGACCATTTTTTCAACGTTCGACTGGTCCGGGGTCATCGTTTTTCATCAGAAAATTGATTTTTTGGACTCTACCAAAAATGATTCAAAATGTCATTTGGATCGGGCCTCATGTTGAATAACCACTTTTTAAACCCTCACAGTGACCAAAATTGCCATTTTTACAGAGTTTTGCTTACTCAAAATCTTAAATTTTGACCAATTTCAGGCACAGAAATGACTTTAAACACACTTATTTTAGTTGAAAAAGTAATAATTCACATCCAACCGTCATTTAAAGTCAAAAGATTAAATGTTAAAATTTCATCAATATTGACCATTTTTTCAACGTTCGACTGGTCCGAGGTCATCGTTTTTCATCAGAAAATGGATTTTTTGGACTCTACCAAAAAAGATTCAAAATGTCTTTTGGATCGGGCCTCATGTTGAATAACCACTTTTTAAACCCTCACAGTGACCAAAATTGCCATTTTTACAGAGTTTTGCTTACTCAAAATCTTCAATTTTGACCAATTTCAGGCACAGAAATAACTTTAAACACACTTATTTTAGTTGAAAAAGTAATAATTCACATCCAACCGTCATTTAAAGTCAAAAGATTAAATGTTAAAATTTCATCAATATTGACCATTTTTTCAACGTTCGACTGGTCCGGGGTCATCGTTTTTCATCAGAAAATGGATTTTTTGGACTCTACCAAAAAAGATTAAAAATGTCTTTTGGATCGGGTCTCATGTTGAATAACCACTTTTTAAACCCTCACAGTGACCAAAATTGCCATTTTTACAGAGTTTTGCTTACTCAAAATCTTCAATTTTGACCAATTTCAGGCACAGAAATGACTTTAAACACACTTATTTTAGTTGAAAAAGTAATAATTCACATCCAACCGTCATTTAAAGTCAAAAGATTAAATGTTAAAATTTCATCAATATTGACCATTTTTTCAACGTTCGACTGGTCCGGGGTCATCGTTTTTCATCAGAAAATTGATTTTTTGGACTCTACCAAAAATGTTTCAAAATGTCATTTGGATCGGGCCTCATGTTGAATAACCACTTTTTAAACCCTCACAGTGACCAAAATTGCCATTTTTACAGAGTTTTGCTTACTCAAAATCTTCAATTTTGACCAATTTCAGGCACAGAAATGACTTTAAACACACTTATTTTAGTTGAAAATGTAATAATTCACATCCAACCGTCATTTAAAGTCAAAAGATTAAATGTAAAAATTTCATCAATATTGACCATTTTTTCAACGTTCGACTGGTCCGGGGTCATCGTTTTTCATCAGAAAATTGATTTTTTTGGACTCTACCAAAAATGTTTCAAAATGTCATTTGGATCGGGCCTCATGTTGAATAACCACTTTTTAAACCCTCACAGTGACCAAAATTGCCATTTTTACAGAGTTTTGCTTACTCAAAATCTTCAATTTTGTCCAATTTCAGGCACAGAAATGATTTTAAACACACTTATTTTAGTTGAAAACGTAATATTTCACATCCAACCGTCATTTAAAGTCAAAAGATTAAATGTTAAAATTTCATCAATATTGACCAATTTTTCAACGTTCAACTGGTCCGGGTCATCGTTTTTCATCAGAAAATGGATTTTTTGGACTCTACCAAAAAAGATTCAAAATGTTTTTTGGATCGGGTCTCATGTTGAATAACCACTTTTTAAACCCTCAGAGTGACCAAAATTGCCATTTTTACAGAGTTTTGCTTACTCAAAATCTTCAATTTTGACCAATTTCAGGCACAGAAATGATTTTAAACACACTTATTTTAGTTGAAAACGTAATATTTCACATCCAACCGTCATTTAAAGTCAAAAGATTAAATGTAAAAATTTCATCAATATTGACCATTTTTTCAACGTTCGACTGGTCCGGGGTCATCGTTTTTCATCAGAAAATTGATTTTTTGGACTCTACCAAAAATGATTCAAAATGTCATTTGGATCGGGCCTCATGTTGAATAACCACTTTTTAAACCCTCACAGTGACCAAAATTGCCATTTTTACAGAGTTTTGCTTACTCAAAATCTTAAATTTTGACCAATTTCAGGCACAGAAATGACTTTAAACACACTTATTTTAGTTGAAAAAGTAATAATTCACATCCAACCGTCATTTAAAGTCAAAAGATTAAATGTTAAAATTTCATCAATATTGACCATTTTTTCAACGTTCGACTGGTCCGGGGTCATCGTTTTTCATCAGAAAATTGATTTTTTGGACTCTACCAAAAATGTTTCAAAATGTCATTTGGATCGGGCCTCATGTTGAATAACCACTTTTTAAACCCTCACAGTGACCAAAATTGCCATTTTTACAGAGTTTTGCTTACTCAAAATCTTCAATTTTGACCAATTTCAGGCACAGAAATGACTTTAAACACACTTATTTTAGTTGAAAAAGTAATAATTCACATCCAACCGTCATTTAAAGTCAAAAGATTAAATGTTAAAATTTCATCAATATTGACCATTTTTTCAACGTTCGACTGGTCCGGGGTCATCGTTTTTCATCAGAAAATTGATTTTTTGGACTCTACCAAAAATGATTCAAAATGTCATTTGGATCGGGCCTCATGTTGAATAACCACTTTTTAAACCCTCACAGTGACCAAAATTGCCATTTTTGCAGAGTTTTGCTTACTCAAAATCTTCAATTTTGACCAATTTCAGGCACAGAAATAACTTTAAACACACTTATTTTAGTTGAAAAAGTAATAATTCACATCCAACCGTCATTTAAAGTCAAAAGATTAAATGTTAAAATTTCATCAATATTGACCATTTTTTCAACGTTCGACTGGTCCGGGGTCATCGTTTTTCATCAGAAAATTGATTTTTTGGACTCTACCAAAAATGTTTCAAAATGTCATTTGGATCGGGCCTCATGTTGAATAACCACTTTTTAAACCCTCACAGTGACCAAAATTGCCATTTTTACAGAGTTTTGCTTACTCAAAATCTTCAATTTTGACCAATTTCAGGCACAGAAATGACTTTAAACACACTTATTTTAGTTGAAAAAGTAATAATTCACATCCAACCGTCATTTAAAGTCAAAAGATTAAATGTAAAAATTTCATCAATATTGACCATTTTTTCAACGTTCGACTGGTCCGGGGTCATCGTTTTTCATCAGAAAATTGATTTTTTGGACTCTACCAAAAATGTTTCAAAATGTCATTTGGATCGGGCCTCATGTTGAATAACCACTTTTTAAACCCTCACAGTGACCAAAATTGCCATTTTTACAGAGTTTTGCTTACTCAAAATCTTCAATTTTGTCCAATTTCAGGCACAGAAATGATTTTAAACACACTTATTTTAGTTGAAAACGTAATATTTCACATCCAACCGTCATTTAAAGTCAAAAGATTAAATGTTAAAATTTCATCAATATTGACCATTTTTTCAACGTTCAACTGGTCCGGGTCATCGTTTTTCATCAGAAAATGGATTTTTTGGACTCTACCAAAAAAGATTCAAAATGTTTTTTGGATCGGGTCTCATGTTGAATAACCACTTTTTAAACCCTCAGAGTGACCAAAATTGCCATTTTTACAGAGTTTTGCTTACTCAAAATCTTCAATTTTGACCAATTTCAGGCACAGAAATGATTTTAAACACACTTATTTTAGTTGAAAACGTAATATTTCACATCCAACCGTCATTTAAAGTCAAAAGATTAAATGTTAAAATTTCATCAATATTGACCATTTTTTCAACGTTCGACTGGTCCGGGGTCATCGTTTTTCATCAGAAAATTGATTTTTTGGACTCTACCAAAAATGTTTCAAAATGTCATTTGGATCGGGCCTCATGTTGAATAACCACTTTTTAAACCCTCACAGTGACCAAAATTGCCATTTTTACAGAGTTTTGCTTACTCAAAATCTTCAATTTTGACCAATTTCAGGCACAGAAATGACTTTAAACACACTTATTTTAGTTGAAAAAGTAATAATTCACATCCAACCGTCATTTAAAGTCAAAAGATTAAATGTTAAAATTTCATCAATATTGACCATTTTTTCAACGTTCGACTGGTCCGGGGTCATCGTTTTTCATCAGAAAATGGATTTTTTGGACTCTACCAAAAAAGATTCAAAATGTCTTTTGGATCGGGCCTCATGTTGAAGAACCACTTTTTAAACCCTCACAGTGACCAAAATTGCCATTTTTACAGAGTTTTGCTTACTCAAAATCTTAAATTTTGACCAATTTCAGGCACAGAAATGACTTTAAACACACTTATTTTAGTTGAAAAAGTAATAATTCACATCCAACCGTCATTTAAAGTCAAAGGATTAAATGTTAAAATTTCATCAATATTGACCATTTTTTCAACGTTCGACTGGTCCGGGGTCATCGTTTTTCATCAGAAAATTGATTTTTTGGACTCTACCAAAAATGATTCAAAATGTCATTTGGATCGGGCCTCATGTTGAATAACCACTTTTTAAACCCTCACAGTGACCAAAATTGCCATTTTTACAGAGTTTTGCTTACTCAAAATCTTCAATTTTGACCAATTTCAGGCACAGAAATGACTTTAAACACACTTATTTTAGTTGAAAAAGTAATAATTCACATCCAACCGTCATTTAAAGTCAAAAGATTAAATGTTAAAATTTCATCAATATTGACCATTTTTTCAACGTTCGACTGGTCCGGGGTCATCGTTTTTCATCAGAAAATGGATTTTTTGGACTCTACCAAAAAAGATTCAAAATGTCTTTTGGATCGGGCCTCATGTTGAATAACCACTTTTTAAACCCTCACAGTGACCAAAATTGCCATTTTTACAGAGTTTTGCTTACTCAAAATCTTCAATTTTTACCAATTTCAGGCACAGAAATGACTTTAAACACACTTATTTTAGTTGAAAAAGTAATAATTCACATCCAACCGTCATTTAAAGTCAAAAGATTAAATGTAAAAATTTCATCAATATTGACCATTTTTTCAACGTTCGACTGGTCCGGGGTCATCGTTTTTCATCAGAAAATTGATTTTTTTGGACTCTACCAAAAATGTTTCAAAATGTCATTTGGATCGGGCCTCATGTTGAATAACCACTTTTTAAACCCTCACAGTGACCAAAATTGCCATTTTTACAGAGTTTTGCTTACTCAAAATCTTCAATTTTGTCCAATTTCAGGCACAGAAATGATTTTAAACACACTTATTTTAGTTGAAAACGTAATATTTCACATCCAACCGTCATTTAAAGTCAAAAGATTAAATGTTAAAATTTCATCAATATTGACCATTTTTTCAACGTTCAACTGGTCCGGGTCATCGTTTTTCATCAGAAAATGGATTTTTTGGACTCTACCAAAAAAGATTCAAAATGTTTTTTGGATCGGGTCTCATGTTGAATAACCACTTTTTAAACCCTCAGAGTGACCAAAATTGCCATTTTTACAGAGTTTTGCTTACTCAAAATCTTCAATTTTGACCAATTTCAGGCACAGAAATGATTTTAAACACACTTATTTTAGTTGAAAACGTAATATTTCACATCCAACCGTCATTTAAAGTCAAAAGATTAAATGTAAAAATTTCATCAATATTGACCATTTTTTCAACGTTCGACTGGTCCGGGGTCATCGTTTTTCATCAGAAAATTGATTTTTTGGACTCTACCAAAAATGATTCAAAATGTCATTTGGATCGGGCCTCATGTTGAATAACCACTTTTTAAACCCTCACAGTGACCAAAATTGCCATTTTTACAGAGTTTTGCTTACTCAAAATCTTAAATTTTGACCAATTTCAGGCACAGAAATGACTTTAAACACACTTATTTTAGTTGAAAAAGTAATAATTCACATCCAACCGTCATTTAAAGTCAAAAGATTAAATGTTAAAATTTCATCAATATTGACCATTTTTTCAACGTTCGACTGGTCCGGGGTCATCGTTTTTCATCAGAAAATTGATTTTTTGGACTCTACCAAAAATGTTTCAAAATGTCATTTGGATCGGGCCTCATGTTGAATAATCACTTTTTAAACCCTCACAGTGACCAAAATTGCCATTTTTACAGAGTTTTGCTTACTCAAAATCTTCAATTTTGACCAATTTCAGGCACAGAAATGACTTTAAACACACTTATTTTAGTTGAAAAAGTAATAATTCACATCCAACCATCATTTAAAGTCAAAAGATTAAATGTTAAAATTTCATCAATATTGACCATTTTTTCAACGTTCGACTGGTCCGGGGTCATCGTTTTTCATCAGAAAATTGATTTTTTGGACTCTACCAAAAATGATTCAAAATGTCATTTGGATCGGGCCTCATGTTGAATAACCACTTTTTAAACCCTCACAGTGACCAAAATTGCCATTTTTACAGAGTTTTGCTTACTCAAAATCTTCAATTTTGACCAATTTCAGGCACAGAAATAACTTTAAACACACTTATTTTAGTTGAAAAAGTAATAATTCACATCCAACCGTCATTTAAAGTCAAAAGATTAAATGTTAAAATTTCATCAATATTGACCATTTTTTCAACGTTCGACTGGTCCGGGGTCATCGTTTTTCATCAGAAAATGGATTTTTTGGACTCTACCAAAAAAGATTAAAAATGTCTTTTGGATCGGGTCTCATGTTGAATAACCACTTTTTAAACCCTCACAGTGACCAAAATTGCCATTTTTACAGAGTTTTGCTTACTCAAAATCTTCAATTTTGACCAATTTCAGGCACAGAAATGACTTTAAACACACTTATTTTAGTTGAAAAAGTAATAATTCACATCCAACCGTCATTTAAAGTCAAAAGATTAAATGTTAAAATTTCATCAATATTGACCATTTTTTCAACGTTCGACTGGTCCGGGGTCATCGTTTTTCATCAGAAAATTGATTTTTTGGACTCTACCAAAAATGTTTCAAAATGTCATTTGGATCGGGCCTCATGTTGAATAACCACTTTTTAAACCCTCACAGTGACCAAAATTGCCATTTTTACAGAGTTTTGCTTACTCAAAATCTTAAATTTTGACCAATTTCAGGCACAGAAATGACTTTAAACACACTTATTTTAGTTGAAAAAGTAATAATTCACATCCAACCGTCATTTGAAGTCAAAAGATTAAATGTTAAAATTTCATCAATATTGACCATTTTTTCAACGTTTGACTGGTCCGGGGTCATCGTTTTTCATCAGAAAATTGATTTTTTGGACTCTACCAAAAATGTTTCAAAATGTCATTTGGATCGGGCCTCATGTTGAATAACCACTTTTTAAACCCTCACAGTGACCAAAATTGCCATTTTTACAGAGTTTTGCTTACTCAAAATCTTCAATTTTGTCCAATTTCAGGCACAGAAATGATTTTAAACACACTTATTTTAGTTGAAAACGTAATATTTCACATCCAACCGTCATTTAAAGTCAAAAGATTAAATGTTAAAATTTCATCAATATTGACCATTTTTTCAACGTTCAACTGGTCCGGGTCATCGTTTTTCATCAGAAAATGGATTTTTTGGACTCTACCAAAAAAGATTCAAAATGTTTTTTGGATCGGGTCTCATGTTGAATAACCACTTTTTAAACCCTCAGAGTGACCAAAATTGCCATTTTTACAGAGTTTTGCTTACTCAAAATCTTCAATTTTGACCAATTTCAGGCACAGAAATGATTTTAAACACACTTATTTTAGTTGAAAACGTAATATTTCACATCCAACCGTCATTTAAAGTCAAAAGATTAAATGTAAAAATTTCATCAATATTGACCATTTTTTCAACGTTCGACTGGTCCGGGGTCATCGTTTTTCATCAGAAAATTGATTTTTTGGACTCTACCAAAAATGATTCAAAATGTCATTTGGATCGGGCCTCATGTTGAATAACCACTTTTTAAACCCTCACAGTGACCAAAATTGCCATTTTTACAGAGTTTTGCTTACTCAAAATCTTAAATTTTGACCAATTTCAGGCACAGAAATGACTTTAAACACACTTATTTTAGTTGAAAAAGTAATAATTCACATCCAACCGTCATTTAAAGTCAAAAGATTAAATGTTAAAATTTCATCAATATTGACCATTTTTTCAACGTTCGACTGGTCCGGGGTCATCGTTTTTCATCAGAAAATTGATTTTTTGGACTCTACCAAAAATGATTCAAAATGTCATTTGGATCGGGCCTCATGTTGAATAACCACTTTTTAAACCCTCACAGTGACCAAAATTGCCATTTTTACAGAGTTTTGCTTACTCAAAATCTTCAATTTTGACCAATTTCAGGCACAGAAATAACTTTAAACACACTTATTTTAGTTGAAAAAGTAATAATTCACATCCAACCGTCATTTAAAGTCAAAAGATTAAATGTTAAAATTTCATCAATATTGACCATTTTTTCAACGTTCGACTGGTCCGGTGTCATCGTTTTTCATCAGAAAATGGATTTTTTGGACTCTACCAAAAAAGATTAAAAATGTCTTTTGGATCGGGTCTCATGTTGAATAACCACTTTTTAAACCCTCACAGTGACCAAAATTGCCATTTTTACAGAGTTTTGCTTACTCAAAATCTTCAATTTTGACCAATTTCAGGCACAGAAATGACTTTAAACACACTTATTTTAGTTGAAAAAGTAATAATTCACATCCAACCGTCATTTAAAGTCAAAAGATTAAATGTTAAAATTTCATCAATATTGACCATTTTTTCAACGTTCGACTGGTCCAGGGTCATCGTTTTTCATCAGAAAATTGATTTTTTGGACTCTACCAAAAATGTTTCAAAATGTCATTTGGATCGGGCCTCATGTTGAATAACCACTTTTTAAACCCTCACAGTGACCAAAATTGCCATTTTTACAGAGTTTTGCTTACTCAAAATCTTAAATTTTGACCAATTTCAGGCACAGAAATGACTTTAAACACACTTATTTTAGTTGAAAAAGTAATAATTCACATCCAACCGTCATTTAAAGTCAAAAGATTAAATGGTAAAATTTCATCAATATTGACCATTTTTTCAACGTTTGACTGGTCCGGGGTCATCGTTTTTCATCAGAAAATTGATTTTTTGGACTCTACCAAAAATGTTTCAAAATGTCATTTGGATCGGGCCTCATGTTGAATAACCACTTTTTAAACCCTCACAGTGACCAAAATTGCCATTTTTACAGAGTTTTGCTTACTCAAAATCTTCAATTTTGTCCAATTTCAGGCACAGAAATGATTTTAAACACACTTATTTTAGTTGAAAACGTAATATTTCACATCCAACCGTCATTTAAAGTCAAAAGATTAAATGTTAAAATTTCATCAATATTGACCATTTTTTCAACGTTCAACTGGTCCGGGTCATCGTTTTTCATCAGAAAATGGATTTTTTGGACTCTACCAAAAAAGATTCAAAATGTTTTTTGGATCGGGTCTCATGTTGAATAACCACTTTTTAAACCCTCAGAGTGACCAAAATTGCTATTTTTACAGAGTTTTGCTTACTCAAAATCTTCAATTTTGACCAATTTCAGGCACAGAAATGATTTTAAACACACTTATTTTAGTTGAAAACGTAATATTTCACATCCAACCGTCATTTAAAGTCAAAAGATTAAATGTAAAAATTTCATCAATATTGACCATTTTTTCAACGTTCGACTGGTCCGGGGTCATCGTTTTTCATCAGAAAATTGATTTTTTGGACTCTACCAAAAATGATTCAAAATGTCATTTGGATCGGGCCTCATGTTGAATAACCACTTTTTAAACCCTCACAGTGACCAAAATTGCCATTTTTACAGAGTTTTGCTTACTCAAAATCTTAAATTTTGACCAATTTCAGGCACAGAAATGACTTTAAACACACTTATTTTAGTTGAAAAAGTAATAATTCACATCCAACCGTCATTTAAAGTCAAAAGATTAAATGTTAAAATTTCATCAATATTGACCATTTTTTCAACGTTCGACTGGTCCGGTGTCATCGTTTTTCATCAGAAAATGGATTTTTTGGACTCTACCAAAAAAGATTAAAAATGTCTTTTGGATCGGGTCTCATGTTGAATAACCACTTTTTAAACCCTCACAGTGACCAAAATTGCCATTTTTACAGAGTTTTGCTTACTCAAAATCTTCAATTTTGACCAATTTCAGGCACAGAAATGACTTTAAACACACTTATTTTAGTTGAAAAAGTAATAATTCACATCCAACCGTCATTTAAAGTCAAAAGATTAAATGTTAAAATTTCATCAATATTGACCATTTTTTCAACGTTCGACTGGTCCAGGGTCATCGTTTTTCATCAGAAAATTGATTTTTTGGACTCTACCAAAAATGTTTCAAAATGTCATTTGGATCGGGCCTCATGTTGAATAACCACTTTTTAAACCCTCACAGTGACCAAAATTGCCATTTTTACAGAGTTTTGCTTACTCAAAATCTTAAATTTTGACCAATTTCAGGCACAGAAATGACTTTAAACACACTTATTTTAGTTGAAAAAGTAATAATTCACATCCAACCGTCATTTAAAGTCAAAAGATTAAATGGTAAAATTTCATCAATATTGACCATTTTTTCAACGTTTGACTGGTCCGGGGTCATCGTTTTTCATCAGAAAATTGATTTTTTGGACTCTACCAAAAATGTTTCAAAATGTCATTTGGATCGGGCCTCATGTTGAATAACCACTTTTTAAACCCTCACAGTGACCAAAATTGCCATTTTTACAGAGTTTTGCTTACTCAAAATCTTCAATTTTGTCCAATTTCAGGCACAGAAATGATTTTAAACACACTTATTTTAGTTGAAAACGTAATATTTCACATCCAACCGTCATTTAAAGTCAAAAGATTAAATGTTAAAATTTCATCAATATTGACCATTTTTTCAACGTTCAACTGGTCCGGGTCATCGTTTTTCATCAGAAAATGGATTTTTTGGACTCTACCAAAAAAGATTCAAAATGTTTTTTGGATCGGGTCTCATGTTGAATAACCACTTTTTAAACCCTCAGAGTGACCAAAATTGCTATTTTTACAGAGTTTTGCTTACTCAAAATCTTCAATTTTGACCAATTTCAGGCACAGAAATGATTTTAAACACACTTATTTTAGTTGAAAACGTAATATTTCACATCCAACCGTCATTTAAAGTCAAAAGATTAAATGTAAAAATTTCATCAATATTGACCATTTTTTCAACGTTCGACTGGTCCGGGGTCATCGTTTTTCATCAGAAAATTGATTTTTTGGACTCTACCAAAAATGATTCAAAATGTCATTTGGATCGGGCCTCATGTTGAATAACCACTTTTTAAACCCTCACAGTGACCAAAATTGCCATTTTTACAGAGTTTTGCTTACTCAAAATCTTAAATTTTGACCAATTTCAGGCACAGAAATGACTTTAAACACACTTATTTTAGTTGAAAAAGTAATAATTCACATCCAACCGTCATTTAAAGTCAAAAGATTAAATGTTAAAATTTCATCAATATTGACCATTTTTTCAACGTTCGACTGGTCCGGGGTCATCGTTTTTCATCAGAAAATTGATTTTTTGGACTCTACCAAAAATGATTCAAAATGTCATTTGGATCGGGCCTCATGTTGAATAACCACTTTTTAAACCCTCACAGTGACCAAAATTGCCATTTTTACAGAGTTTTGCTTACTCAAAATCTTCAATTTTGACCAATTTCAGGCACAGAAATAACTTTAAACACACTTATTTTAGTTGAAAAAGTAATAATTCACATCCAACCGTCATTTAAAGTCAAAAGATTAAATGTTAAAATTTCATCAATATTGACCATTTTTTCAACGTTCGACTGGTCCGGGGTCATCGTTTTTCATCAGAAAATGGATTTTTTGGACTCTACCAAAAAAGATTAAAAATGTCTTTTGGATCGGGTCTCATGTTGAATAACCACTTTTTAAACCCTCACAGTGACCAAAATTGCCATTTTTACAGAGTTTTGCTTACTCAAAATCTTCAATTTTGACCAATTTCAGGCACAGAAATGACTTTAAACACACTTATTTTAGTTGAAAAAGTAATAATTCACATCCAACCGTCATTTAAAGTCAAAAGATTAAATGTTAAAATTTCATCAATATTGACCATTTTTTCAACGTTCGACTGGTCCGGGGTCATCGTTTTTCATCAGAAAATTGATTTTTTGGACTCTACCAAAAATGTTTCAAAATGTCATTTGGATCGGGCCTCATGTTGAATAACCACTTTTTAAACCCTCACAGTGACCAAAATTGCCATTTTTACAGAGTTTTGCTTACTCAAAATCTTCAATTTTGACCAATTTCAGGCACAGAAATGACTTTAAACACACTTATTTTAGTTGAAAAAGTAATAATTCACATCCAACCGTCATTTAAAGTCAAAAGATTAAATGTAAAAATTTCATCAATATTGACCATTTTTTCAACGTTCGACTGGTCCGGGGTCATCGTTTTTCATCAGAAAATTGATTTTTTGGACTCTACCAAAAATGTTTCAAAATGTCATTTGGATCGGGCCTCATGTTGAATAACCACTTTTTAAACCCTCACAGTGACCAAAATTGCCATTTTTACAGAGTTTTGCTTACTCAAAATCTTCAATTTTGTCCAATTTCAGGCACAGAAATGATTTTAAACACACTTATTTTAGTTGAAAACGTAATATTTCACATCCAACCGTCATTTAAAGTCAAAAGATTAAATGTTAAAATTTCATCAATATTGACCATTTTTTCAACGTTCAACTGGTCCGGGTCATCGTTTTTCATCAGAAAATGGATTTTTTGGACTCTACCAAAAAAGATTCAAAATGTTTTTTGGATCGGGTCTCATGTTGAATAACCACTTTTTAAACCCTCAGAGTGACCAAAATTGCTATTTTTACAGAGTTTTGCTTACTCAAAATCTTCAATTTTGACCAATTTCAGGCACAGAAATGATTTTAAACACACTTATTTTAGTTGAAAACGTAATATTTCACATCCAACCGTCATTTAAAGTCAAAAGATTAAATGTAAAAATTTCATCAATATTGACCATTTTTTCAACGTTCGACTGGTCCGGGGTCATCGTTTTTCATCAGAAAATTGATTTTTTGGACTCTACCAAAAATGATTCAAAATGTCATTTGGATCGGGCCTCATGTTGAATAACCACTTTTTAAACCCTCACAGTGACCAAAATTGCCATTTTTACAGAGTTTTGCTTACTCAAAATCTTAAATTTTGACCAATTTCAGGCACAGAAATGACTTTAAACACACTTATTTTAGTTGAAAAAGTAATAATTCACATCCAACCGTCATTTAAAGTCAAAAGATTAAATGTTAAAATTTCATCAATATTGACCATTTTTTCAACGTTCGACTGGTCCGGGGTCATCGTTTTTCATCAGAAAATTGATTTTTTGGACTCTACCAAAAATGATTCAAAATGTCATTTGGATCGGGCCTCATGTTGAATAACCACTTTTTAAACCCTCACAGTGACCAAAATTGCCATTTTTACAGAGTTTTGCTTACTCAAAATCTTCAATTTTGACCAATTTCAGGCACAGAAATAACTTTAAACACACTTATTTTAGTTGAAAAAGTAATAATTCACATCCAACCGTCATTTAAAGTCAAAAGATTAAATGTTAAAATTTCATCAATATTGACCATTTTTTCAACGTTCGACTGGTCCGGGGTCATCGTTTTTCATCAGAAAATGGATTTTTTGGACTCTACCAAAAAAGATTAAAAATGTCTTTTGGATCGGGTCTCATGTTGAATAACCACTTTTTAAACCCTCACAGTGACCAAAATTGCCATTTTTACAGAGTTTTGCTTACTCAAAATCTTCAATTTTGACCAATTTCAGGCACAGAAATGACTTTAAACACACTTATTTTAGTTGAAAAAGTAATAATTCACATCCAACCGTCATTTAAAGTCAAAAGATTAAATGTTAAAATTTCATCAATATTGACCATTTTTTCAACGTTCGACTGGTCCGGGGTCATCGTTTTTCATCAGAAAATTGATTTTTTGGACTCTACCAAAAATGTTTCAAAATGTCATTTGGATCGGGCCTCATGTTGAATAACCACTTTTTAAACCCTCACAGTGACCAAAATTGCCATTTTTACAGAGTTTTGCTTACTCAAAATCTTCAATTTTGACCAATTTCAGGCACAGAAATGACTTTAAACACACTTATTTTAGTTGAAAAAGTAATAATTCACATCCAACCGTCATTTAAAGTCAAAAGATTAAATGTAAAAATTTCATCAATATTGACCATTTTTTCAACGTTCGACTGGTCCGGGGTCATCGTTTTTCATCAGAAAATTGATTTTTTGGACTCTACCAAAAATGTTTCAAAATGTCATTTGGATCGGGCCTCATGTTGAATAACCACTTTTTAAACCCTCACAGTGACCAAAATTGCCATTTTTACAGAGTTTTGCTTACTCAAAATCTTCAATTTTGTCCAATTTCAGGCACAGAAATGATTTTAAACACACTTATTTTAGTTGAAAACGTAATATTTCACATCCAACCGTCATTTAAAGTCAAAAGATTAAATGTTAAAATTTCATCAATATTGACCATTTTTTCAACGTTCAACTGGTCCGGGTCATCGTTTTTCATCAGAAAATGGATTTTTTGGACTCTACCAAAAAAGATTCAAAATGTTTTTTGGATCGGGTCTCATGTTGAATAACCACTTTTTAAACCCTCAGAGTGAACAAAATTGCCATTTTTACAGAGTTTTGCTTACTCAAAATCTTCAATTTTGACCAATTTCAGGCACAGAAATGACTTTAAACACACTTATTTTAGTTGAAAAAGTAATAATTCACATCCAACCGTCATTTAAAGTCAAAAGATTAAATGTTAAAATTTCATCAATATTGACCATTTTTTCAACGTTCGACTGGTCCGGGGTCATCGTTTTTCATCAGAAAATTGATTTTTTGGACTCTACCAAAAATGTTTCAAAATGTCATTTGGATCGGGCCTCATGTTGAATAACCACTTTTTAAACCCTCACAGTGACCAAAATTGCCATTTTTACAGAGTTTTGCTTACTCAAAATCTTCAATTTTGACCAATTTCAGGCACAGAAATGACTTTAAACACACTTATTTTAGTTGAAAAAGTAATAATTCACATCCAACCGTCATTTAAAGTCAAAAGATTAAATGTTAAAATTTCATCAATATTGACCATTTTTTCAACGTTCGACTGGTCCGGGGTCATCGTTTTTCATCAGAAAATTGATTTTTTGGACTCTACCAAAAATGATTCAAAATGTCATTTGGATCGGGCCTCATGTTGAATAACCACTTTTTAAACCCTCACAGTGACCAAAATTGCCATTTTTGCAGAGTTTTGCTTACTCAAAATCTTCAATTTTGACCAATTTCAGGCACAGAAATGATTTTAAACACACTTATTTTAGTTGAAAACGTAATATTTCACATCCAACCGTCATTTAAAGTCAAAAGATTAAATGTTAAAATTTCATCAATATTGACCATTTTTTCAACGTTCAACTGGTCCGGGTCATCGTTTTTCATCAGAAAATGGATTTTTTGGACTCTACCAAAAAAGATTCAAAATGTTTTTTGGATCGGGTCTCATGTTGAATAACCACTTTTTAAACCCTCAGAGTGACCAAAATTGCCATTTTTACAGAGTTTTGCTTACTCAAAATCTTCAATTTTGACCAATTTCAGGCACAGAAATGATTTTAAACACACTTATTTTAGTTGAAAACGTAATATTTCACATCCAACCGTCATTTAAAGTCAAAAGATTAAATGTAAAAATTTCATCAATATTGACCATTTTTTCAACGTTCGACTGGTCCGGGGTCATCGTTTTTCATCAGAAAATTGATTTTTTGGACTCTACCAAAAATGATTCAAAATGTCATTTGGATCGGGCCTCATGTTGAATAACCACTTTTTAAACCCTCACAGTGACCAAAATTGCCATTTTTACAGAGTTTTGCTTACTCAAAATCTTCAATTTTGACCAATTTCAGGCACAGAAATGACTTTAAACACACTTATTTTAGTTGAAAAAGTAATAATTCACATCCAACCGTCATTTAAAGTCAAAAGATTAAATGTTAAAATGTCATCAATATTGACCATTTTTTCAACGTTTGACTGGTCCGGGGTCATCGTTTTTCATCAGAAAATTGATTTTTTGGACTCTACCAAAAATGTTTCAAAATGTCATTTGGATCGGGCCTCATGTTGAATAACCACTTTTTAAACCCTCACAGTGACCAAAATTGCCATTTTTACAGAGTTTTGCTTACTCAAAATCTTCAATTTTGACCAATTTCAGGCACAGAAATGACTTTAAACACACTTATTTTAGTTGAAAAAGTAATAATTCACATCCAACCGTCATTTAAAGTCAAAAGATTAAATGTTAAAATTTCATCAATATTGACCATTTTTTCAACGTTCGACTGGTCCGGGGTCATCGTTTTTCATCAGAAAATTGATTTTTTGGACTCTACCAAAAATGTTTCAAAATGTCATTTGGATCGGGCCTCATGTTGAATAACCACTTTTTAAACCCTCACAGTGACCAAAATTGCCATTTTTACAGAGTTTTGCTTACTCAAAATCTTCAATTTTGACCAATTTCAGGCACAGAAATGACTTTAAACACACTTATTTTAGTTGAAAAAGTAATAATTCACATCCAACTGTCATTTAAAGTCAAAAGATTAAATGTTAAAATTTCATCAATATTGACCATTTTTTCAACGTTCGACTGGTCCGGGGTCATCGTTTTTCATCAGAAAATTGATTTTTTGGACTCTACCAAAAATGATTCAAAATGTCATTTGGATCGGGCCTCATGTTGAATAACCACTTTTTAAACCCTCACAGTGACCAAAATTGCCATTTTTACAGAGGTTTGCTTACTCAAAATCTTCAATTTTGACCAATTTCAGGCACAGAAATAACTTTAAACACACTTATTTTAGTTGAAAAAGTAATAATTCACATCCAACCGTCATTTAAAGTCAAAAGATTAAATGTTAAAATTTCATCAATATTGACCATTTTTTCAACGTTCGACTGGTCCGGGGTCATCGTTTTTCATCAGAAAATGGATTTTTTGGACTCTACCAAAAAAGATTAAAAATGTCTTTTGGATCGGGTCTCATGTTGAATAACCACTTTTTAAACCCTCACAGTGACCAAAATTGCCATTTTTACAGAGTTTTGCTTACTCAAAATCTTCAATTTTGACCAATTTCAGGCACAGAAATGACTTTAAACACACTTATTTTAGTTGAAAAAGTAATAATTCACATCCAACCGTCATTTAAAGTCAAAAGATTAAATGTTAAAATTTCATCAATATTGACCATTTTTTCAACGTTCGACTGGTCCGGGGTCATCGTTTTTCATCAGAAAATTGATTTTTTGGACTCTACCAAAAATGTTTCAAAATGTCATTTGGATCGGGCCTCATGTTGAATAACCACTTTTTAAACCCTCACAGTGACCAAAATTGCCATTTTTACAGAGTTTTGCTTACTCAAAATCTTCAATTTTGACCAATTTCAGGCACAGAAATGACTTTAAACACACTTATTTTAGTTGAAAAAGTAATAATTCACATCCAACCGTCATTTAAAGTCAAAAGATTAAATGTAAAAATTTCATCAATATTGACCATTTTTTCAACGTTCGACTGGTCCGGGGTCATCGTTTTTCATCAGAAAATTGATTTTTTGGACTCTACCAAAAATGTTTCAAAATGTCATTTGGATCGGGCCTCATGTTGAATAACCACTTTTTAAACCCTCACAGTGACCAAAATTGCCATTTTTACAGAGTTTTGCTTACTCAAAATCTTCAATTTTGTCCAATTTCAGGCACAGAAATGATTTTAAACACACTTATTTTAGTTGAAAACGTAATATTTCACATCCAACCGTCATTTAAAGTCAAAAGATTAAATGTTAAAATTTCATCAATATTGACCATTTTTTCAACGTTCAACTGGTCCGGGTCATCGTTTTTCATCAGAAAATGGATTTTTTGGACTCTACCAAAAAAGATTCAAAATGTTTTTTGGATCGGGTCTCATGTTGAATAACCACTTTTTAAACCCTCAGAGTGACCAAAATTGCCATTTTTACAGAGTTTTGCTTACTCAAAATCTTCAATTTTGACCAATTTCAGGCACAGAAATGATTTTAAACACACTTATTTTAGTTGAAAACGTAATATTTCACATCCAACCGTCATTTAAAGTCAAAAGATTAAATGTAAAAATTTCATCAATATTGACCATTTTTTCAACGTTCGACTGGTCCGGGGTCATCGTTTTTCATCAGAAAATTGATTTTTTGGACTCTACCAAAAATGATTCAAAATGTCATTTGGATCGGGCCTCATGTTGAATAACCACTTTTTAAACCCTCACAGTGACCAAAATTGCCATTTTTACAGAGTTTTGCTTACTCAAAATCTTCAATTTTGACCAATTTCAGGCACAGAAATGACTTTAAACACACTTATTTTAGTTGAAAAAGTAATAATTCACATCCAACCGTAATTTAAAGTCAAAAGATTAAATGTTAAAATTTCATCAATATTGACCATTTTTTCAACGTTCGACTGGTCCGGGGTCATCGTTTTTCATCAGAAAATTGATTTTTTGGACTCTACCAAAAATGTTTCAAAATGTCATTTGGATCGGGCCTCATGTTGAATAACCACTTTTTAAACCCTCACAGTGACCAAAATTGCCATTTTTACAGAGTTTTGCTTACTCAAAATCTTCAATTTTGACCAATTTCAGGCACAGAAATGACTTTAAACACACTTATTTTAGTTGAAAAAGTAATAATTCACATCCAACCGTCATTTAAAGTCAAAAGATTAAATGTTAAAATTTCATCAATATTGACCATTTTTTCAACGTTCGACTGGTCCGGGGTCATCGTTTTTCATCAGAAAATGGATTTTTTAGACTCTACCAAAAAAGATTCAAAATGTCTTTTGGATCGGGCCTCATGTTGAATAACCACTTTTTAAACCCTCACAGTGACCAAAATTGCCATTTTTACAGAGTTTTGCTTACTCAAAATCTTAAATTTTGACCAATTTCAGGCACAGAAATGACTTTAAACACACTTATTTTAGTTGAAAAAGTAATAATTCACATCCAACCGTCATTTAAAGTCAAAGGATTAAATGTTAAAATTTCATCAATATTGACCATTTTTTCAACGTTCGACTGGTCCGGGGTCATCGTTTTTCATCAGAAAATTGATTTTTTGGACTCTACCAAAAATGATTCAAAATGTCATTTGGATCGGGCCTCATGTTGAATAACCACTTTTTAAACCCTCACAGTGACCAAAATTGCAATTTTTACAGAGTTTTGCTTACTCAAAATCTTCAATTTTGACCAATTTCAGGCACAGAAATGACTTTAAACACACTTATTTTAGTTGAAAAAGTAATAATTCACATCCAACCGTCATTTAAAGTCAAAAGATTAAATGTTAAAATTTCATCAATATTGACCATTTTTTCAACGTTCGACTGGTCCGGGGTCATCGTTTTTCATCAGAAAATGGATTTTTTGGACTCTACCAAAAAAGATTAAAAATGTCTTTTGGATCGGGTCTCATGTTGAATAACCACTTTTTAAACCCTCACAGTGACCAAAATTGCCATTTTTACAGAGTTTTGCTTACTCAAAATCTTCAATTTTGACGAATTTCAGGCACAGAAATGACTTTAAACACACTTATTTTAGTTGAAAAAGTAATAATTCACATCCAACCATCATTTAAAGTCAAAAGATTAAATGTTAAAATTTCATCAATATTGACCATTTTTTCAACGTTCGACTGGTCCGGGGTCATCGTTTTTCATCAGAAAATTGATTTTTTGGACTCTACCAAAAATGTTTCAAAATGTCATTTGGATCGGGCCTCATGTTGAATAACCACTTTTTAAACCCTCACAGTGACCAAAATTGCCATTTTTACAGAGTTTTGCTTACTCAAAATCTTCAATTTTGACCAATTTCAGGCACAGAAATGACTTTAAACACACTTATTTTAGTTGAAAAAGTAATAATTCACATCCAACCATCATTTAAAGTCAAAAGATTAAATGTAAAAATTTCATCAATATTGACCATTTTTTCAACGTTCGACTGGTCCGGGGTCATCGTTTTTCATCAGAAAATTGATTTTTTGGACTCTACCAAAAATGTTTCAAAATGTCATTTGGATCGGGCCTCATGTTGAATAACCACTTTTTAAACCCTCACAGTGACCAAAATTGCCATTTTTACAGAGTTTTGCTTACTCAAAATCTTCAATTTTGTCCAATTTCAGGCACAGAAATGATTTTAAACACACTTATTTTAGTTGAAAACGTAATATTTCACATCCAACCGTCATTTAAAGTCAAAAGATTAAATGTTAAAATTTCATCAATATTGACCATTTTTTCAACGTTCAACTGGTCCGGGTCATCGTTTTTCATCAGAAAATGGATTTTTTGGACTCTACCAAAAAAGATTCAAAATGTTTTTTGGATCGGGTTTCATGTTGAATAACCACTTTTTAAACCCTCAGAGTGACCAAAATTGCCATTTTTACAGAGTTTTGCTTACTCAAAATCTTCAATTTTGACCAATTTCAGGCACAGAAATGATTTTAAACACACTTATTTTAGTTGAAAACGTAATATTTCACATCCAACCGTCATTTAAAGTCAAAAGATTAAATGTAAAAATTTCATCAATATTGACCATTTTTTCAACGTTCGACTGGTCCGGGGTCATCGTTTTTCATCAGAAAATTGATTTTTTGGACTCTACCAAAAATGATTCAAAATGTCATTTGGATCGGGCCTCATGTTGAATAACCACTTTTTAAACCCTCACAGTGACCAAAATTGCCATTTTTACAGAGTTTTGCTTACTCAAAATCTTCAATTTTGACCAATTTCAGGCACAGAAATGACTTTAAACACACTTATTTTAGTTGAAAAAGTAATAATTCACATCCAACCGTCATTTAAAGTCAAAAGATTAAATGTTAAAATTTCATCAATATTGACCATTTTTTCAACGTTCGACTGGTCCGGGGTCATCGTTTTTCATCAGAAAATTGATTTTTTGGACTCTACCAAAAATGTTTCAAAATGTCATTTGGATCGGGCCTCATGTTGAATAACCACTATTTAAACCCTCACAGTGACCAAAATTGCCATTTTTACAGAGTTTTGCTTACTCAAAATCTTCAATTTTGACCAATTTCAGGCACAGAAATGACTTTAAACACACTTATTTTAGTTGAAAAAGTAATAATTCACATCCAACCGTCATTTAAAGTCAAAAGATTAAATGTTAAAATTTCATCAATATTGACCATTTTTTCAACGTTCGACTGGTCCGGGGTCATCGTTTTTCATCAGAAAATGGATTTTTTGGACTCTACCAAAAAAGATTCAAAATGTCTTTTGGATCGGGCCTCATGTTGAATAACCACTTTTTAAACCCTCACAGTGACCAAAATTGCCATTTTTACAGAGTTTTGCTTACTCAAAATCTTAAATTTTGACCAATTTCAGGCACAGAAATGACTTTAAACACACTTATTTTAGTTGAAAAAGTAATAATTCACATCCAACCGTCATTTAAAGTCAAAGGATTAAATGTTAAAATTTCATCAATATTGACCATTTTTTCAACGTTCGACTGGTCCGGGGTCATCGTTTTTCATCAGAAAATTGATTTTTTGGACTCTACCAAAAATGATTCAAAATGTCATTTGGATCGGGCCTCATGTTGAATAACCACTTTTTAAACCCTCACAGTGACCAAAATTGCAATTTTTACAGAGTTTTGCTTACTCAAAATCTTCAATTTTGACCAATTTCAGGCACAGAAATGACTTTAAACACACTTATTTTAGTTGAAAAAGTAATAATTCACATCCAACCGTCATTTAAAGTCAAAAGATTAAATGTTAAAATTTCATCAATATTGACCATTTTTTCAACGTTCGACTGGTCCGGGGTCATCGTTTTTCATCAGAAAATGGATTTTTTGGACTCTACCAAAAAAGATTCAAAATGTCTTTTGGATCGGGCCTCATGTTAAATAACCACTTTTTAAACCCTCACAGTGACCAAAATTGCCATTTTTACAGAGTTTTGCTTACTCAAAATCTTCAATTTTGACCAATTTCAGGCACAGAAATGACTTTAAACACACTTATTTTAGTTGAAAAAGTAATAATTCACATCCAACCGTCATTTAAAGTCAAAAGATTAAATGTAAAAATTTCATCAATATTGACCATTTTTTCAACGTTCGACTGGTCCGGGGTCATCGTTTTTCATCAGAAAATTGATTATTTTGGACTCTACCAAAAATGTTTCAAAATGTCATTTGGATCGGGCCTCATGTTGAATAACCACTTTTTAAACCCTCACAGTGACCAAAATTGCCATTTTTACAGAGTTTTGCTTACTCAAAATCTTAAATTTTGACCAATTTCAGGCACAGAAATGACTTTAAACACACTTATTTTAGTTGAAAAAGTAATAATTCACATCCAACCGTCATTTAAAGTCAAAAGATTAAATGGTAAAATTTCATCAATATTGACCATTTTTTCAACGTTTGACTGGTCCGGGGTCATCGTTTTTCATCAGAAAATTGATTTTTTGGACTCTACCAAAAATGTTTCAAAATGTCATTTGGATCGGGCCTCATGTTGAATAACTACTTTTTAAACCCTCACAGTGACCAAAATTGCCATTTTTACAGAGTTTTGCTTACTCAAAATCTTCAATTTTGTCCAATTTCAGGCACAGAAATGATTTTAAACACACTTATTTTAGTTGAAAACGTAATATTTCACATCCAACCGTCATTTAAAGTCAAAAGATTAAATGTTAAAATTTCATCAATATTGACCATTTTTTCAACGTTCAACTGGTCCGGGTCATCGTTTTTCATCAGAAAATTGATTTTTTGGACTCTACCAAAAATGTTTCAAAATGTCATTTGGATCGGGCCTCATGTTGAATAACCACTTTTTAAACCCTCACAGTGACCAAAATTGCCATTTTTACAGAGTTTTGCTTACTCAAAATCTTCAATTTTGTCCAATTTCAGGCACAGAAATGATTTTAAACACACTTATTTTAGTTGAAAACGTAATATTTCACATCCAACCGTCATTTAAAGTCAAAAGATTAAATGTTAAAATTTCATCAATATTGACCATTTTTTCAACGTTCAACTGGTCCGGGTCATCGTTTTTCATCAGAAAATGGATTTTTTGGACTCTACCAAAAAAGATTCAAAATGTTTTTTGGATCGGGTCTCATGTTGAATAACCACTTTTTAAACCCTCAGAGTGACCAAAATTGCCATTTTTACAGAGTTTTGCTTACTCAAAATCTTCAATTTTGACCAATTTCAGGCACAGAAATGATTTTAAACACACTTATTTTAGTTGAAAACGTAATATTTCACATCCAACCGTCATTTAAAGTCAAAAGATTAAATGTAAAAATTTCATCAATATTGACCATTTTTTCAACGTTCGACTGGTCCGGGGTCATCGTTTTTCATCAGAAAATTGATTTTTTGGACTCTACCAAAAATGATTCAAAATGTCATTTGGATCGGGCCTCATGTTGAATAACCACTTTTTAAACCCTCACAGTGACCAAAATTGCCATTTTTACAGAGTTTTGCTTACTCAAAATCTTCAATTTTGACCAATTTCAGGCACAGAAATGACTTTAAACACACTTATTTTAGTTGAAAAAGTAATAATTCACATCCAACCGTCATTTAAAGTCAAAAGATTAAATGTTAAAATTTCATCAATATTGACCATTTTTTCAACGTTCGACTGGTCCGGGGTCATCGTTTTTCATCAGAAAATTGATTTTTTGGACTCTACCAAAAATGTTTCAAAATGTCATTTGGATCGGGCCTCATGTTGAATAACCACTTTTTAAACCCTCACAGTGACCAAAATTGCCATTTTTACAGAGTTTTGCTTACTCAAAATCTTCAATTTTGACCAATTTCAGGCACAGAAATGACTTTAAACACACTTATTTTAGTTGAAAAAGTAATAATTCACATCCAACCGTCATTTAAAGTCAAAAGATTAAATGTTAAAATTTCATCAATATTGACCATTTTTTCAACGTTCGACTGGTCCGGGGTCATCGTTTTTCATCAGAAAATGGATTTTTTGGACTCTACCAAAAAAGATTCAAAATGTCTTTTGGATCGGGCCTCATGTTGAATAACCACTTTTTAAACCCTCACAGTGACCAAAATTGCCATTTTTACAGAGTTTTGCTTACTCAAAATCTTAAATTTTGACCAATTTCAGGCACAGAAATGACTTTAAACACACTTATTTTAGTTGAAAAAGTAATAATTCACATCCAACCGTCATTTAAAGTCAAAGGATTAAATGTTAAAATTTCATCAATATTGACCATTTTTTCAACGTTCGACTGGTCCGGGGTCATCGTTTTTCATCAGAAAATTGATTTTTTGGACTCTACCAAAAATGATTCAAAATGTCATTTGGATCGGGCCTCATGTTGAATAACCACTTTTTAAACCCTCACAGTGACCAAAATTGCAATTTTTACAGAGTTTTGCTTACTCAAAATCTTCAATTTTGACCAATTTCAGGCACAGAAATGACTTTAAACACACTTATTTTAGTTGAAAAAGTAATAATTCACATCCAACCGTCATTTAAAGTCAAAAGATTAAATGTTAAAATTTCATCAATATTGACCATTTTTTCAACGTTCGACTGGTCCGGGGTCATCGTTTTTCATCAGAAAATGGATTTTTTGGACTCTACCAAAAAAGATTCAAAATGTCTTTTGGATCGGGCCTCATGTTAAATAACCACTTTTTAAACCCTCACAGTGACCAAAATTGCCATTTTTACAGAGTTTTGCTTACTCAAAATCTTCAATTTTGACCAATTTCAGGCACAGAAATGACTTTAAACACACTTATTTTAGTTGAAAAAGTAATAATTCACATCCAACCGTCATTTAAAGTCAAAAGATTAAATGTAAAAATTTCATCAATATTGACCATTTTTTCAACGTTCGACTGGTCCGGGGTCATCGTTTTTCATCAGAAAATTGATTTTTTTGGACTCTACCAAAAATGTTTCAAAATGTCATTTGGATCGGGCCTCATGTTGAATAACCACTTTTTAAACCCTCACAGTGACCAAAATTGCCATTTTTACAGAGTTTTGCTTACTCAAAATCTTAAATTTTGACCAATTTCAGGCACAGAAATGACTTTAAACACACTTATTTTAGTTGAAAAAGTAATAATTCACATCCAACCGTCATTTAAAGTCAAAAGATTAAATGGTAAAATTTCATCAATATTGACCATTTTTTCAACGTTTGACTGGTCCGGGGTCATCGTTTTTCATCAGAAAATTGATTTTTTGGACTCTACCAAAAATGTTTCAAAATGTCATTTGGATCGGGCCTCATGTTGAATAACCACTTTTTAAACCCTCACAGTGACCAAAATTGCCATTTTTACAGAGTTTTGCTTACTCAAAATCTTCAATTTTGTCCAATTTCAGGCACAGAAATGATTTTAAACACACTTATTTTAGTTGAAAACGTAATATTTCACATCCAACCGTCATTTAAAGTCAAAAGATTAAATGTTAAAATTTCATCAATATTGACCATTTTTTCAACGTTCAACTGGTCCGGGTCATCGTTTTTCATCAGAAAATGGATTTTTTGGACTCTACCAAAAAAGATTCAAAATGTTTTTTGGATCGGGTCTCATGTTGAATAACCACTTTTTAAACCCTCAGAGTGACCAAAATTGCCATTTTTACAGAGTTTTGCTTACTCAAAATCTTCAATTTTGACCAATTTCAGGCACAGAAATGATTTTAAACACACTTATTTTAGTTGAAAACGTAATAATTCACATCCAACCGTCATTTAAAGTCAAAAGATTAAATGTTAAAATTTCATCAATATTGACCATTTTTTCAACGTTCGACTGGTCCGGGGTCATCGTTTTTCATCAGAAAATTGATTTTTTGGACTCTACCAAAAATGTTTCAAAATGTCATTTGGATCGGGCCTCATGTTGAATAACCACTTTTTAAACCCTCACAGTGACCAAAATTGCCATTTTTACAGAGTTTTGCTTACTCAAAATCTTCAATTTTGACCAATTTCAGGCACAGAAATGACTTTAAACACACTTATTTTAGTTGAAAAAGTAATAATTCACATCCAACCGTCATTTAAAGTCAAAAGATTAAATGTTAAAATTTCATCAATATTGACCATTTTTTCAACGTTCGACTGGTCCGGGGTCATCGTTTTTCATCAGAAAATTGATTTTTTGGACTCTACCAAAAATGATTCAAAATGTCATTTGGATCGGGCCTCATGTTGAATAACCACTTTTTAAACCCTCACAGTGACCAAAATTGCCATTTTTACAGAGTTTTGCTTACTCAAAATCTTCAATTTTGACCAATTTCAGGCACAGAAATAACTTTAAACACACTTATTTTAGTTGAAAAAGTAATAATTCACATCCAATCGTCATTTAAAGTCAAAAGATTAAATGTTAAAATTTCATCAATATTGACCATTTTTTCAACGTTCGACTGGTCCGGGGTCATCGTTTTTCATCAGAAAATGGATTTTTTGGACTCTACCAAAAAAGATTAAAAATGTCTTTTGGATCGGGTCTCATGTTGAATAACCACTTTTTAAACCCTCACAGTGACCAAAATTGCCATTTTTACAGAGTTTTGCTTACTCAAAATCTTCAATTTTGACCAATTTCAGGCACAGAAATGACTTTAAACACACTTATTTTAGTTGAAAAAGTAATAATTCACATCCAACCGTCATTTAAAGTCAAAAGATTAAATGTTAAAATTTCATCAATATTGACCATTTTTTCAACGTTCGACTGGTCCGGGGTCATCGTTTTTCATCAGAAAATTGATTTTTTGGACTCTACCAAAAATGTTTCAAAATGTCATTTGGATCGGGCCTCATGTTGAATAACCACTTTTTAAACCCTCACAGTGACCAAAATTGCCATTTTTACAGAGTTTTGCTTACTCAAAATCTTAAATTTTGACCAATTTCAGGCACAGAAATGACTTTAAACACACTTATTTTAGTTGAAAAAGTAATAATTCACATCCAACCGTCATTTAAAGTCAAAAGATTAAATGGTAAAATTTCATCAATATTGACCATTTTTTCAACGTTTGACTGGTCCGGGGTCATCGTTTTTCATCAGAAAATTGATTTTTTGGACTCTACCAAAAATGTTTCAAAATGTCATTTGGATCGGGCCTCATGTTGAATAACCACTTTTTAAACCCTCACAGTGACCAAAATTGCCATTTTTACAGAGTTTTGCTTACTCAAAATCTTCAATTTTGTCCAATTTCAGGCACAGAAATGATTTTAAACACACTGGAGAGGTGTGGCTCACTGGTTAGAGGCGGCAGACCCGAGTGCAGAGAACGGCCCGGGACCAGGGTTCGATTCCCGATGCGGCAGGGTCTTGGACCAGGATCAGCGGACTGATAATTCTCGCATCGGTGCCTACTCCGAACAGGGAGCACACTCGGCAACTCTGGGCATTAGCTTGCCTCATCTCCACAACGGCCCCACACAAACGCCGGGGATGCCTGGTTTCACCTTGGAGACCCCCAGGAGGGACTATCTCACAGGGAAAGCCAGGACGGGTTCCCCAGCGGTCTATAGCGCTACGAGGCCTCCGGGTAGCAGTGCGCTTTACAAGACACAACAATTTACAATTTACTTATTTTAGTTGAAAACGTAATATTTCACATCCAACCGTCATTTAAAGTCAAAAGATTAAATGTTAAAATTTCATCAATATTGACCATTTTTTCAACGTTCGACTGGTCCGGGGTCATCGTTTTTCATCAGAAAATGGATTTTTTGGACTCTACCAAAAAAGATTCAAAATGTTTTTTGGATCGGGTCTCATGTTGAATAACCACTTTTTAAACCCTCAGAGTGACCAAAATTGCTATTTTTACAGAGTTTTGCTTACTCAAAATCTTCAATTTTGACCAATTTCAGGCACAGAAATGATTTTAAACACACTTATTTTAGTTGAAAACGTAATATTTCACATCCAACCGTCATTTAAAGTCAAAAGATTAAATGTAAAAATTTCATCAATATTGACCATTTTTTCAACGTTCGACTGGTCCGGGGTCATCGTTTTTCATCAGAAAATTGATTTTTTGGACTCTACCAAAAATGATTCAAAATGTCATTTGGATCGGGCCTCATGTTGAATAACCACTTTTTAAACCCTCACAGTGACCAAAATTGCCATTTTTACAGAGTTTTGCTTACTCAAAATCTTAAATTTTGACCAATTTCAGGCACAGAAATGACTTTAAACACACTTATTTTAGTTGAAAAAGTAATAATTCACATCCAACCGTCATTTAAAGTCAAAAGATTAAATGTTAAAATTTCATCAATATTGACCATTTTTTCAACGTTCGACTGGTCCGGGGTCATCGTTTTTCATCAGAAAATTGATTTTTTGGACTCTACCAAAAATGTTTCAAAATGTCATTTGGATCGGGCCTCATGTTGAATAACCACTTTTTAAACCCTCACAGTGACCAAAATTGCCATTTTTACAGAGTTTTGCTTACTCAAAATCTTCAATTTTGACCAATTTCAGGCACAGAAATGACTTTAAACACACTTATTTTAGTTGAAAAAGTAATAATTCACATCCAACCGTCATTTAAAGTCAAAAGATTAAATGTTAAAATTTCATCAATATTGACCATTTTTTCAACGTTCAACTGGTCCGGGGTCATCGTTTTTCATCAGAAAATGGATTTTTTGGACTCTACCAAAAAAGATTAAAAATGTCTTTTGGATCGGGTCTCATGTTGAATAACCACTTTTTAAACCCTCACAGTGACCAAAATTGCCATTTTTACAGAGTTTTGCTTACTCAAAATCTTCAATTTTGACCAATTTCAGGCACAGAAATGACTTTAAACACACTTATTTTAGTTGAAAAAGTAATAATTCACATCCAACCGTCATTTAAAGTCAAAAGATTAAATGTTAAAATTTCATCAATATTGACCATTTTTTCAACGTTCGACTGGTCCGGGGTCATCGTTTTTCATCAGAAAATTGATTTTTTGGACTCTACCAAAAATGTTTCAAAATGTCATTTGGATCGGGCCTCATGTTGAATAACCACTTTTTAAACCCTCACAGTGACCAAAATTGCCATTTTTACAGAGTTTTGCTTACTCAAAATCTTCAATTTTGACCAATTTCAGGCACAGAAATGACTTTAAACACACTTATTTTAGTTGAAAAAGTAATAATTCACATCCAACCGTCATTTAAAGTCAAAAGATTAAATGTAAAAATTTCATCAATATTGACCATTTTTTCAACGTTCGACTGGTCCGGGGTCATCGTTTTTCATCAGAAAATTGATTTTTTGGACTCTACCAAAAATGTTTCAAAATGTCATTTGGATCGGGCCTCATGTTGAATAACCACTTTTTAAACCCTCACAGTGACCAAAATTGCCATTTTTACAGAGTTTTGCTTACTCAAAATCTTCAATTTTGTCCAATTTCAGGCACAGAAATGATTTTAAACACACTTATTTTAGTTGAAAACGTAATATTTCACATCCAACCGTCATTTAAAGTCAAAAGATTAAATGTTAAAATTTCATCAATATTGACCATTTTTTCAACGTTCAACTGGTCCGGGTCATCGTTTTTCATCAGAAAATGGATTTTTTGGACTCTACCAAAAAAGATTCAAAATGTCTTTTGGATCGGGCCTCATGTTGAATAACCACTTTTTAAACCCTCACAGTGACCAAAATTGCAATTTTTACAGAGTTTTGCTTACTCAAAATCTTCAATTTTGACCAATTTCAGGCACAGAAATGACTTTAAACACACTTATTTTAGTTGAAAAAGTAATAATTCACATCCAACCGTCATTTAAAGTCAAAAGATTAAATGTTAAAATTTCATCAATATTGACCATTTTTTCAACGTTCGACTGGTCCGGGGTCATCGTTTTTCATCAGAAAATGGATTTTTTGGACTCTACCAAAAAAGATTCAAAATGTCTTTTGGATCGGGCCTCATGTTGAATAACCACTTTTTAAACCCTCACAGTGACCAAAATTGCCATTTTTACAGAGTTTTGCTTACTCAAAATCTTCAATTTTGACCAATTTCAGGCACAGAAATGACTTTAAACACACTTATTTTAGTTGAAAAAGTAATAATTCACATCCAACCGTCATTTAAAGTCAAAAGATTAAATGTAAAAATTTCATCAATATTGACCATTTTTTCAACGTTCGACTGGTCCGGGGTCATCGTTTTTCATCAGAAAATTGATTTTTTTGGACTCTACCAAAAATGTTTCAAAATGTCATTTGGATCGGGCCTCATGTTGAATAACCACTTTTTAAACCCTCACAGTGACCAAAATTGCCATTTTTACAGAGTTTTGCTTACTCAAAATCTTAAATTTTGACCAATTTCAGGCACAGAAATGACTTTAAACACACTTATTTTAGTTGAAAAAGTAATAATTCACATCCAACCGTCATTTAAAGTCAAAAGATTAAATGGTAAAATTTCATCAATATTGACCATTTTTTCAACGTTTGACTGGTCCGGGGTCATCGTTTTTCATCAGAAAATTGATTTTTTGGACTCTACCAAAAATGTTTCAAAATGTCATTTGGATCGGGCCTCATGTTGAATAACCACTTTTTAAACCCTCACAGTGACCAAAATTGCCATTTTTACAGAGTTTTGCTTACTCAAAATCTTCAATTTTGTCCAATTTCAGGCACAGAAATGATTTTAAACACACTTATTTTAGTTGAAAACGTAATATTTCACATCCAACCGTCATTTAAAGTCAAAAGATTAAATGTTAAAATTTCATCAATATTGACCATTTTTTCAACGTTCAACTGGTCCGGGTCATCGTTTTTCATCAGAAAATGGATTTTTTGGACTCTACCAAAAAAGATTCAAAATGTTTTTTGGATCGGGTCTCATGTTGAATAACCACTTTTTAAACCCTCAGAGTGACCAAAATTGCCATTTTTACAGAGTTTTGCTTACTCAAAATCTTCAATTTTGACCAATTTCAGGCACAGAAATGATTTTAAACACACTTATTTTAGTTGAAAACGTAATATTTCACATCCAACCGTCATTTAAAGTCAAAAGATTAAATGTAAAAATTTCATCAATATTGACCATTTTTTCAACGTTCGACTGGTCCGGGGTCATCGTTTTTCATCAGAAAATTGATTTTTTGGACTCTACCAAAAATGATTCAAAATGTCATTTGGATCGGGCCTCATGTTGAATAACCACTTTTTAAACCCTCACAGTGACCAAAATTGCCATTTTTACAGAGTTTTGCTTACTCAAAATCTTAAATTTTGACCAATTTCAGGCACAGAAATGACTTTAAACACACTTATTTTAGTTGAAAAAGTAATAATTCACATCCAACTGTCATTTAAAGTCAAAAGATTAAATGTTAAAATTTCATCAATATTGACCATTTTTTCAACGTTCGACTGGTCCGGGGTCATCGTTTTTCATCAGAAAATTGATTTTTTGGACTCTACCAAAAATGTTTCAAAATGTCATTTGGATCGGGCCTCATGTTGAATAACCACTTTTTAAACCCTCACAGTGACCAAAATTGCCATTTTTACAGAGTTTTGCTTACTCAAAATCTTCAATTTTGACCAATTTCAGGCACAGAAATAACTTTAAACACACTTATTTTAGTTGAAAAAGTAATAATTCACATCCAACCGTCATTTAAAGTCAAAAGATTAAATGTTAAAATTTCATCAATATTGACCATTTTTTCAACGTTCGACTGGTCCGGGGTCATCGTTTTTCATCAGAAAATGGATTTTTTGGACTCTACCAAAAAAGATTAAAAATGTCTTTTGGATCGGGTCTCATGTTGAATAACCACTTTTTAAACCCTCACAGTGACCAAAATTGCCATTTTTACAGAGTTTTGCTTACTCAAAATCTTCAATTTTGACCAATTTCAGGCACAGAAATGACTTTAAACACACTTATTTTAGTTGAAAAAGTAATAATTCACATCCAACCGTCATTTAAAGTCAAAAGATTAAATGTTAAAATTTCATCAATATTGACCATTTTTTCAACGTTCGACTGGTCCGGGGTCATCGTTTTTCATCAGAAAATTGATTTTTTGGACTCTACCAAAAATGTTTCAAAATGTCATTTGGATCGGGCCTCATGTTGAATAACCACTTTTTAAACCCTCACAGTGACCAAAATTGCCATTTTTACAGAGTTTTGCTTACTCAAAATCTTAAATTTTGACCAATTTCAGGCACAGAAATGACTTTAAACACACTTATTTTAGTTGAAAAAGTAATAATTCACATCCAACCGTCATTTAAAGTCAAAAGATTAAATGGTAAAATTTCATCAATATTGACCATTTTTTCAACGTTTGACTGGTCCGGGGTCATCGTTTTTCATCAGAAAATTGATTTTTTGGACTCTACCAAAAATGATTCAAAATGTCATTTGGATCGGGCCTCATGTTGAATAACCACTTTTTAAACCCTCACAGTGACCAAAATTGCCATTTTTACAGAGTTTTGCTTACTCAAAATCTTAAATTTTGACCAATTTCAGGCACAGAAATGACTTTAAACACACTTATTTTAGTTGAAAAAGTAATAATTCACATCCAACCGTCATTTAAAGTCAAAAGATTAAATGTTAAAATTTCATCAATATTGACCATTTTTTCAACGTTCGACTGGTCCGGGGTCATCGTTTTTCATCAGAAAATTGATTTTTTGGACTCTACCAAAAATGTTTCAAAATGTCATTTGGATCGGGCCTCATGTTGAATAACCACTTTTTAAACCCTCACAGTGACCAAAATTGCCATTTTTACAGAGTTTTGCTTACTCAAAATCTTCAATTTTGACCAATTTCAGGCACAGAAATGACTTTAAACACACTTATTTTAGTTGAAAAAGTAATAATTCACATCCAACCGTCATTTAAAGTCAAAAGATTAAATGTTAAAATTTCATCAATATTGACCATTTTTTCAACGTTCGACTGGTCCGGGGTCATCGTTTTTCATCAGAAAATGGATTTTTTGGACTCTACCAAAAAAGATTAAAAATGTCTTTTGGATCGGGTCTCATGTTGAATAACCACTTTTTAAACCCTCACAGTGACCAAAATTGCCATTTTTACAGAGTTTTGCTTACTCAAAATCTTCAATTTTGACCAATTTCAGGCACAGAAATAACTTTAAACACACTTATTTTAGTTGAAAAAGTAATAATTCACATCCAACCGTCATTTAAAGTCAAAAGATTAAATGTTAAAATTTCATCAATATTGACCATTTTTTCAACGTTCAACTGGTCCGGGGTCATCGTTTTTCATCAGAAAATGGATTTTTTGGACTCTACCAAAAAAGATTAAAAATGTCTTTTGGATCGGGTCTCATGTTGAATAACCACTTTTTAAACCCTCACAGTGACCAAAATTGCCATTTTTACAGAGTTTTGCTTACTCAAAATCTTCAATTTTGACCAATTTCAGGCACAGAAATGACTTTAAACACACTTATTTTAGTTGAAAAAGTAATAATTCACATCCAACCGTCATTTAAAGTCAAAAGATTAAATGTTAAAATTTCATCAATATTGACCATTTTTTCAACGTTCGACTGGTCCGGGGTCATCGTTTTTCATCAGAAAATTGATTTTTTGGACTCTACCAAAAATGTTTCAAAATGTCATTTGGATCGGGCCTCATGTTGAATAACCACTTTTTAAACCCTCACAGTGACCAAAATTGCCATTTTTACAGAGTTTTGCTTACTCAAAATCTTCAATTTTGACCAATTTCAGGCACAGAAATGACTTTAAACACACTTATTTTAGTTGAAAAAGTAATAATTCACATCCAACCGTCATTTAAAGTCAAAAGATTAAATGTAAAAATTTCATCAATATTGACCATTTTTTCAACGTTCGACTGGTCCGGGGTCATCGTTTTTCATCAGAAAATTGATTTTTTGGACTCTACCAAAAATGTTTCAAAATGTCATTTGGATCGGGCCTCATGTTGAATAACCACTTTTTAAACCCTCACAGTGACCAAAATTGCCATTTTTACAGAGTTTTGCTTACTCAAAATCTTCAATTTTGTCCAATTTCAGGCACAGAAATGATTTTAAACACACTTATTTTAGTTGAAAACGTAATATTTCACATCCAACCGTCATTTAAAGTCAAAAGATTAAATGTTAAAATTTCATCAATATTGACCATTTTTTCAACGTTCAACTGGTCCGGGTCATCGTTTTTCATCAGAAAATGGATTTTTTGGACTCTACCAAAAAAGATTCAAAATGTTTTTTGGATCGGGTCTCATGTTGAATAACCACTTTTTAAACCCTCAGAGTGACCAAAATTGCCATTTTTACAGAGTTTTGCTTACTCAAAATCTTCAATTTTGACCAATTTCAGGCACAGAAATGATTTTAAACACACTTATTTTAGTTGAAAACGTAATATTTCACATCCAACCGTCATTTAAAGTCAAAAGATTAAATGTAAAAATTTCATCAATATTGACCATTTTTTCAACGTTCGACTGGTCCGGGGTCATCGTTTTTCATCAGAAAATTGATTTTTTGGACTCTACCAAAAATGATTCAAAATGTCATTTGGATCGGGCCTCATGTTGAATAACCACTTTTTAAACCCTCACAGTGACCAAAATTGCCATTTTTACAGAGTTTTGCTTACTCAAAATCTTCAATTTTGACCAATTTCAGGCACAGAAATGACTTTAAACACACTTATTTTAGTTGAAAAAGTAATAATTCACATCCAACCGTCATTTAAAGTCAAAAGATTAAATGTTAAAATTTCATCAATTTTGACCATTTTTTCAACGTTCGACTGGTCCGGGGTCATCGTTTTTCATCAGAAAATTGATTTTTTGGACTCTACCAAAAATGTTTCAAAATGTCATTTGGATCGGGCCTCATGTTGAATAACCACTTTTTAAACCCTCACAGTGACCAAAATTGCCATTTTTACAGAGTTTTGCTTACTCAAAATCTTCAATTTTGACCAATTTCAGGCACAGAAATGACTTTAAACACACTTATTTTAGTTGAAAAAGTAATAATTCACATCCAACCGTCATTTAAAGTCAAAAGATTAAATGTTAAAATTTCATCAATATTGACCATTTTTTCAACGTTCGACTGGTCCGGGGTCATCGTTTTTCATCAGAAAATGGATTTTTTGGACTCTACCAAAAAAGATTCAAAATGTCTTTTGGATCGGGCCTCATGTTGAATAACCACTTTTTAAACCCTCACAGTGACCAAAATTGCCATTTTTACAGAGTTTTGCTTACTCAAAATCTTAAATTTTGACCAATTTCAGGCACAGAAATGACTTTAAACACACTTATTTTAGTTGAAAAAGTAATAATTCACATCCAACCGTCATTTAAAGTCAAAGGATTAAATGTTAAAATTTCATCAATATTGACCATTTTTTCAACGTTCGACTGGTCCGGGGTCATCGTTTTTCATCAGAAAATTGATTTTTTGGACTCTACCAAAAATGATTCAAAATGTCATTTGGATCGGGCCTCATGTTGAATAACCACTTTTTAAACCCTCACAGTGACCAAAATTGCAATTTTTACAGAGTTTTGCTTACTCAAAATCTTCAATTTTGACCAATTTCAGGCACAGAAATGACTTTAAACACACTTATTTTAGTTGAAAAAGTAATAATTCACATCCAACCGTCATTTAAAGTCAAAAGATTAAATGTTAAAATTTCATCAATATTGACCATTTTTTCAACGTTCGACTGGTCCGGGGTCATCGTTTTTCATCAGAAAATTGATTTTTTGGACTCTACCAAAAAAGATTCAAAATGTCTTTTGGATCGGGCCTCATGTTGAATAACCACTTTTTAAACCCTCACAGTGACCAAAATTGCCATTTTTACAGAGTTTTGCTTACTCAAAATCTTCAATTTTGACCAATTTCAGGCACAGAAATGACTTTAAACACACTTATTTTAGTTGAAAAAGTAATAATTCACATCCAACCGTCATTTAAAGTCAAAAGATTAAATGTAAAAATTTCATCAATATTGACCATTTTTTCAACGTTCGACTGTTCCGGGGTCATCGTTTTTCATCAGAAAATTGATTTTTTTGGACTCTACCAAAAATGTTTCAAAATGTCATTTGGATCGGGCCTCATGTTGAATAACCACTTTTTAAACCCTCACAGTGACCAAAATTGCCATTTTTACAGAGTTTTGCTTACTCAAAATCTTAAATTTTGACCAATTTCAGGCACAGAAATGACTTTAAACACACTTATTTTAGTTGAAAAAGTAATAATTCACATCCAACCGTCATTTAAAGTCAAAAGATTAAATGGTAAAATTTCATCAATATTGACCATTTTTTCAACGTTTGACTGGTCCGGGGTCATCGTTTTTCATCAGAAAATTGATTTTTTGGACTCTACCAAAAATGTTTCAAAATGTCATTTGGATCGGGCCTCATGTTGAATAACCACTTTTTAAACCCTCACAGTGACCAAAATTGCCATTTTTACAGAGTTTTGCTTACTCAAAATCTTCAATTTTGTCCAATTTCAGGCACAGAAATGATTTTAAACACACTTATTTTAGTTGAAAACGTAATATTTCACATCCAACCGTCATTTAAAGTCAAAAGATTAAATGTTAAAATTTCATCAATATTGACCATTTTTTCAACGTTCAACTGGTCCGGGTCATCGTTTTTCATCAGAAAATGGATTTTTTGGACTCTACCAAAAAAGATTCAAAATGTTTTTTGGATCGGGTCTCATGTTGAATAACCACTTTTTAAACCCTCAGAGTGACCAAAATTGCCATTTTTACAGAGTTTTGCTTACTCAAAATCTTCAATTTTGACCAATTTCAGGCACAGAAATGATTTTAAACACACTTATTTTAGTTGAAAACGTAATATTTCACATCCAACCGTCATTTAAAGTCAAAAGATTAAATGTAAAAATTTCATCAATATTGACCATTTTTTCAACGTTCGACTGGTCCGGGGTCATCGTTTTTCATCAGAAAATTGATTTTTTGGACTCTACCAAAAATGATTCAAAATGTCATTTGGATCGGGCCTCATGTTGAATAACCACTTTTTAAACCCTCACAGTGACCAAAATTGCCATTTTTACAGAGTTTTGCTTACTCAAAATCTTAAATTTTGACCAATTTCAGGCACAGAAATGACTTTAAACACACTTATTTTAGTTGAAAAAGTAATAATTCACATCCAACCGTCATTTAAAGTCAAAAGATTAAATGTTAAAATTTCATCAATATTGACCATTTTTTCAACGTTCGACTGGTCCGGGGTCATCGTTTTTCATCAGAAAATTGATTTTTTGGACTCTACCAAAAATGTTTCAAAATGTCATTTGGATCGGGCCTCATGTTGAATAACCACTTTTTAAACCCTCACAGTGACCAAAATTGCCATTTTTACAGAGTTTTGCTTACTCAAAATCTTCAATTTTGACCAATTTCAGGCACAGAAATGACTTTAAACACACTTATTTTAGTTGAAAAAGTAATAATTCACATCCAACCGTCATTTAAAGTCAAAAGATTAAATGTTAAAATTTCATCAATATTGACCATTTTTTCAACGTTCGACTGGTCCGGGGTCATCGTTTTTCATCAGAAAATTGATTTTTTGGACTCTACCAAAAATGATTCAAAATGTCATTTGGATCGGGCCTCATGTTGAATAACCACTTTTTAAACCCTCACAGTGACCAAAATTGCCATTTTTACAGAGTTTTGCTTACTCAAAATCTTCAATTCTGACCAATTTCAGGCACAGAAATAACTTTAAACACACTTATTTTAGTTGAAAAAGTAATAATTCACATCCAACCGTCATTTAAAGTCAAAAGATTAAATGTTAAAATTTCATCAATATTGACCATTTTTTCAACGTTCGACTGGTCCGGGGTCATCGTTTTTCATCAGAAAATGGATTTTTTGGACTCTACCAAAAAAGATTAAAAATGTCTTTTGGATCGGGTCTCATGTTGAATAACCACTTTTTAAACCCTCACAGTGACCAAAATTGCCATTTTTACAGAGTTTTGCTTACTCAAAATCTTCAATTTTGACCAATTTCAGGCACAGAAATGACTTTAAACACACTTATTTTAGTTGAAAAAGTAATAATTCACATCCAACCGTCATTTAAAGTCAAAAGATTAAATGTTAAAATTTCATCAATATTGACCATTTTTTCAACGTTCGACTGGTCCGGGGTCATCGTTTTTCATCAGAAAATTGATTTTTTGGACTCTACCAAAAATGTTTCAAAATGTCATTTGGATCGGGCCTCATGTTGAATAACCACTTTTTAAACCCTCACAGTGACCAAAATTGCCATTTTTACAGAGTTTTGCTTACTCAAAATCTTAAATTTTGACCAATTTCAGGCACAGGAATGACTTTAAACACACTTATTTTAGTTGAAAAAGTAATAATTCACATCCAACCGTCATTTAAAGTCAAAAGATTAAATGGTAAAATTTCATCAATATTGACCATTTTTTCAACGTTTGACTGGTCCGGGGTCATCGTTTTTCATCAGAAAATTGATTTTTTGGACTCTACCAAAAATGTTTCAAAATGTCATTTGGATCGGGCCTCATGTTGAATAACCACTTTTTAAACCCTCACAGTGACCAAAATTGCCATTTTTACAGAGTTTTGCTTACTCAAAATCTTCAATTTTGTCCAATTTCAGGCACAGAAATGATTTTAAACACACTTATTTTAGTTGAAAACGTAATATTTCACATCCAACCGTCATTTAAAGTCAAAAGATTAAATGTTAAAATTTCATCAATATTGACCATTTTTTCAACGTTCAACTGGTCCGGGTCATCGTTTTTCATCAGAAAATGGATTTTTTGGACTCTACCAAAAAAGATTCAAAATGTTTTTTGGATCGGGTCTCATGTTGAATAACCACTTTTTAAACCCTCAGAGTGACCAAAATTGCTATTTTTACAGAGTTTTGCTTACTCAAAATCTTCAATTTTGACCAATTTCAGGCACAGAAATGATTTTAAACACACTTATTTTAGTTGAAAACGTAATATTTCACATCCAACCGTCATTTAAAGTCAAAAGATTAAATGTAAAAATTTCATAAATATTGACCATTTTTTCAACGTTCGACTGGTCCGGGGTCATCGTTTTTCATCAGAAAATTGATTTTTTGGACTCTACCAAAAATGATTCAAAATGTCATTTGGATCGGGCCTCATGTTGAATAACCACTTTTTAAACCCTCACAGTGACCAAAATTGCCATTTTTACAGAGTTTTGCTTACTCAAAATCTTAAATTTTGACCAATTTCAGGCACAGAAATGACTTTAAACACACTTATTTTAGTTGAAAAAGTAATAATTCACATCCAACCGTCATTTAAAGTCAAAAGATTAAATGTTAAAATTTCATCAATATTGACCATTTTTTCAACGTTCGACTGGTCCGGGGTCATCGTTTTTCATCAGAAAATTGATTTTTTGGACTCTACCAAAAATGTTTCAAAATGTCATTTGGATCGGGCCTCATGTTGAATAACCACTTTTTAAACCCTCACAGTGACCAAAATTGCCATTTTTACAGAGTTTTGCTTACTCAAAATCTTAAATTTTGACCAATTTCAGGCACAGGAATGACTTTAAACACACTTATTTTAGTTGAAAAAGTAATAATTCACATCCAACCGTCATTTAAAGTCAAAAGATTAAATGGTAAAATTTCATCAATATTGACCATTTTTTCAACGTTTGACTGGTCCGGGGTCATCGTTTTTCATCAGAAAATTGATTTTTTGGACTCTACCAAAAATGTTTCAAAATGTCATTTGGATCGGGCCTCATGTTGAATAACCACTTTTTAAACCCTCACAGTGACCAAAATTGCCATTTTTACAGAGTTTTGCTTACTCAAAATCTTCAATTTTGTCCAATTTCAGGCACAGAAATGATTTTAAACACACTTATTTTAGTTGAAAACGTAATATTTCACATCCAACCGTCATTTAAAGTCAAAAGATTAAATGTTAAAATTTCATCAATATTGACCATTTTTTCAACGTTCAACTGGTCCGGGTCATCGTTTTTCATCAGAAAATGGATTTTTTGGACTCTACCAAAAAAGATTCAAAATGTTTTTTGGATCGGGTCTCATGTTGAATAACCACTTTTTAAACCCTCAGAGTGACCAAAATTGCTATTTTTACAGAGTTTTGCTTACTCAAAATCTTCAATTTTGACCAATTTCAGGCACAGAAATGATTTTAAACACACTTATTTTAGTTGAAAACGTAATATTTCACATCCAACCGTCATTTAAAGTCAAAAGATTAAATGTAAAAATTTCATAAATATTGACCATTTTTTCAACGTTCGACTGGTCCGGGGTCATCGTTTTTCATCAGAAAATTGATTTTTTGGACTCTACCAAAAATGATTCAAAATGTCATTTGGATCGGGCCTCATGTTGAATAACCACTTTTTAAACCCTCACAGTGACCAAAATTGCCATTTTTACAGAGTTTTGCTTACTCAAAATCTTAAATTTTGACCAATTTCAGGCACAGAAATGACTTTAAACACACTTATTTTAGTTGAAAAAGTAATAATTCACATCCAACCGTCATTTAAAGTCAAAAGATTAAATGTTAAAATTTCATCAATATTGACCATTTTTTCAACGTTCGACTGGTCCGGGGTCATCGTTTTTCATCAGAAAATTGATTTTTTGGACTCTACCAAAAATGTTTCAAAATGTCATTTGGATCGGGCCTCATGTTGAATAACCACTTTTTAAACCCTCACAGTGACCAAAATTGCCATTTTTACAGAGTTTTGCTTACTCAAAATCTTCAATTTTGACCAATTTCAGGCACAGAAATGACTTTAAACACACTTATTTTAGTTGAAAAAGTAATAATTCACATCCAACTGTCATTTAAAGTCAAAAGATTAAATGTTAAAATTTCATCAATATTGACCATTTTTTCAACGTTCGACTGGTCCGGGGTCATCGTTTTTCATCAGAAAATTGATTTTTTGGACTCTACCAAAAATGATTCAAAATGTCATTTGGATCGGGCCTCATGTTGAATAACCACTTTTTAAACCCTCACAGTGACCAAAATTGCCATTTTTGCAGAGTTTTGCTTACTCAAAATCTTCAATTTTGACCAATTTCAGGCACAGAAATAACTTTAAACACACTTATTTTAGTTGAAAAAGTAATAATTCACATCCAACCGTCATTTAAAGTCAAAAGATTAAATGTTAAAATTTCATCAATATTGACCATTTTTTCAACGTTCGACTGGTCCGGGGTCATCGTTTTTCATCAGAAAATGGATTTTTTGGACTCTACCAAAAAAGATTAAAAATGTCATTTGGATCGGGCCTCATGTTGAATAACCACTTTTTAAACCCTCACAGTGACCAAAATTGCCATTTTTACAGAGTTTTGCTTACTCAAAATCTTCAATTTTGTCCAATTTCAGGCACAGAAATGATTTTAAACACACTTATTTTAGTTGAAAACGTAATATTTCACATCCAACCGTCATTTAAAGTCAAAAGATTAAATGTTAAAATTTCATCAATATTGACCATTTTTTCAACGTTCAACTGGTCCGGGTCATCGTTTTTCATCAGAAAATGGATTTTTTGGACTCTACCAAAAAAGATTCAAAATGTTTTTTGGATCGGGTCTCATGTTGAATAACCACTTTTTAAACCCTCAGAGTGACCAAAATTGCTATTTTTACAGAGTTTTGCTTACTCAAAATCTTCAATTTTGACCAATTTCAGGCACAGAAATGATTTTAAACACACTTATTTTAGTTGAAAACGTAATATTTCACATCCAACCGTCATTTAAAGTCAAAAGATTAAATGTAAAAATTTCATCAATATTGACCATTTTTTCAACGTTCGACTGGTCCGGGGTCATCGTTTTTCATCAGAAAATTGATTTTTTGGACTCTACCAAAAATGATTCAAAATGTCATTTGGATCGGGCCTCATGTTGAATAACCACTTTTTAAACCCTCACAGTGACCAAAATTGCCATTTTTACAGAGTTTTGCTTACTCAAAATCTTAAATTTTGACCAATTTCAGGCACAGAAATGACTTTAAACACACTTATTTTAGTTGAAAAAGTAATAATTCACATCCAACCGTCATTTAAAGTCAAAAGATTAAATGTTAAAATTTCATCAATATTGACCATTTTTTCAACGTTCGACTGGTCCGGGGTCATCGTTTTTCATCAGAAAATTGATTTTTTGGACTCTACCAAAAATGTTTCAAAATGTCATTTGGATCGGGCCTCATGTTGAATAACCACTTTTTAAACCCTCACAGTGACCAAAATTGCCATTTTTACAGAGTTTTGCTTACTCAAAATCTTCAATTTTGACCAATTTCAGGCACAGAAATGACTTTAAACACACTTATTTTAGTTGAAAAAGTAATAATTCACATCCAACTGTCATTTAAAGTCAAAAGATTAAATGTTAAAATTTCATCAATATTGACCATTTTTTCAACGTTCGACTGGTCCGGGGTCATCGTTTTTCATCAGAAAATTGATTTTTTGGACTCTACCAAAAATGATTCAAAATGTCATTTGGATCGGGCCTCATGTTGAATAACCACTTTTTAAACCCTCACAGTGACCAAAATTGCCATTTTTGCAGAGTTTTGCTTACTCAAAATCTTCAATTTTGACCAATTTCAGGCACAGAAATAACTTTAAACACACTTATTTTAGTTGAAAAAGTAATAATTCACATCCAACCGTCATTTAAAGTCAAAAGATTAAATGTTAAAATTTCATCAATATTGACCATTTTTTCAACGTTCGACTGGTCCGGGGTCATCGTTTTTCATCAGAAAATGGATTTTTTGGACTCTACCAAAAAAGATTAAAAATGTCATTTGGATCGGGCCTCATGTTGAATAACCACTTTTTAAACCCTCACAGTGACCAAAATTGCCATTTTTACAGAGTTTTGCTTACTCAAAATCTTCAATTTTGTCCAATTTCAGGCACAGAAATGATTTTAAACACACTTATTTTAGTTGAAAACGTAATATTTCACATCCAACCGTCATTTAAAGTCAAAAGATTAAATGTTAAAATTTCATCAATATTGACCATTTTTTCAACGTTCAACTGGTCCGGGTCATCGTTTTTCATCAGAAAATGGATTTTTTGGACTCTACCAAAAAAGATTCAAAATGTTTTTTGGATCGGGTCTCATGTTGAATAACCACTTTTTAAACCCTCAGAGTGACCAAAATTGCTATTTTTACAGAGTTTTGCTTACTCAAAATCTTCAATTTTGACCAATTTCAGGCACAGAAATGATTTTAAACACACTTATTTTAGTTGAAAACGTAATATTTCACATCCAACCGTCATTTAAAGTCAAAAGATTAAATGTAAAAATTTCATCAATATTGACCATTTTTTCAACGTTCGACTGGTCCGGGGTCATCGTTTTTCATCAGAAAATTGATTTTTTGGACTCTACCAAAAATGATTCAAAATGTCATTTGGATCGGGCCTCATGTTGAATAACCACTTTTTAAACCCTCACAGTGACCAAAATTGCCATTTTTACAGAGTTTTGCTTACTCAAAATCTTAAATTTTGACCAATTTCAGGCACAGAAATGACTTTAAACACACTTATTTTAGTTGAAAAAGTAATAATTCACATCCAACCGTCATTTAAAGTCAAAAGATTAAATGTTAAAATTTCATCAATATTGACCATTTTTTCAACGTTCGACTGGTCCGGGGTCATCGTTTTTCATCAGAAAATTGATTTTTTGGACTCTACCAAAAATGTTTCAAAATGTCATTTGGATCGGGCCTCATGTTGAATAACCACTTTTTAAACCCTCACAGTGACCAAAATTGCCATTTTTACAGAGTTTTGCTTACTCAAAATCTTCAATTTTGACCAATTTCAGGCACAGAAATGACTTTAAACACACTTATTTTAGTTGAAAAAGTAATAATTCACATCCAACCGTCATTTAAAGTCAAAAGATTAAATGTTAAAATTTCATCAATATTGACCATTTTTTCAACGTTCGACTGGTCCGGGGTCATCGTTTTTCATCAGAAAATTGATTTTTTGGACTCTACCAAAAATGATTCAAAATGTCATTTGGATCGGGCCTCATGTTGAATAACCACTTTTTAAACCCTCACAGTGACCAAAATTGCCATTTTTACAGAGTTTTGCTTACTCAAAATCTTCAATTTTGACCAATTTCAGGCACAGAAATAACTTTAAACACACTTATTTTAGTTGAAAAAGTAATAATTCACATCCAACCGTCATTTAAAGTCAAAAGATTAAATGTAAAAATTTCATCAATATTGACCATTTTTTCAACGTTCGACTGGTCCGGGGTCATCGTTTTTCATCAGAAAATTGATTTTTTGGACTCTACCAAAAATGATTCAAAATGTCATTTGGATCGGGCCTCATGTTGAATAACCACTTTTTAAACCCTCACAGTGACCAAAATTGCCATTTTTACAGAGTTTTGCTTACTCAAAATCTTCAATTTTGACCAATTTCAGGCACAGAAATGACTTTAAACACACTTATTTTAGTTGAAAAAGTAATAATTCACATCCAACCGTCATTTAAAGTCAAAAGATTAAATGTTAAAATTTCATCAATTTTGACCATTTTTTCAACGTTCGACTGGTCCGGGGTCATCGTTTTTCATCAGAAAATTGATTTTTTGGACTCTACCAAAAATGTTTCAAAATGTCATTTGGATCGGGCCTCATGTTGAATAACCACTTTTTAAACCCTCACAGTGACCAAAATTGCCATTTTTACAGAGTTTTGCTTACTCAAAATCTTCAATTTTGACCAATTTCAGGCACAGAAATGACTTTAAACACACTTATTTTAGTTGAAAAAGTAATAATTCACATCCAACCGTCATTTAAAGTCAAAAGATTAAATGTTAAAATTTCATCAATATTGACCATTTTTTCAACGTTCGACTGGTCCGGGGTCATCGTTTTTCATCAGAAAATGGATTTTTTGGACTCTACCAAAAAAGATTCAAAATGTCTTTTGGATCGGGCCTCATGTTGAATAACCACTTTTTAAACCCTCACAGTGACCAAAATTGCCATTTTTACAGAGTTTTGCTTACTCAAAATCTTAAATTTTGACCAATTTCAGGCACAGAAATGACTTTAAACACACTTATTTTAGTTGAAAAAGTAATAATTCACATCCAACCGTCATTTAAAGTCAAAGGATTAAATGTTAAAATTTCATCAATATTGACCATTTTTTCAACGTTCGACTGGTCCGGGGTCATCGTTTTTCATCAGAAAATTGATTTTTTGGACTCTACCAAAAATGATTCAAAATGTCATTTGGATCGGGCCTCATGTTGAATAACCACTTTTTAAACCCTCACAGTGACCAAAATTGCAATTTTTACAGAGTTTTGCTTACTCAAAATCTTCAATTTTGACCAATTTCAGGCACAGAAATGACTTTAAACACACTTATTTTAGTTGAAAAAGTAATAATTCACATCCAACCGTCATTTAAAGTCAAAAGATTAAATGTTAAAATTTCATCAATATTGACCATTTTTTCAACGTTCGACTGGTCCGGGGTCATCGTTTTTCATCAGAAAATGGATTTTTTGGACTCTACCAAAAAAGATTCAAAATGTCTTTTGGATCGGGCCTCATGTTGAATAACCACTTTTTAAACCCTCACAGTGACCAAAATTGCCATTTTTACAGAGTTTTGCTTACTCAAAATCTTCAATTTTGACCAATTTCAGGCACAGAAATGACTTTAAACACACTTATTTTAGTTGAAAAAGTAATAATTCACATCCAACCGTCATTTAAAGTCAAAAGATTAAATGTAAAAATTTCATCAATATTGACCATTTTTTCAACGTTCGACTGTTCCGGGGTCATCGTTTTTCATCAGAAAATTGATTTTTTTGGACTCTACCAAAAATGTTTCAAAATGTCATTTGGATCGGGCCTCATGTTGAATAACCACTTTTTAAACCCTCACAGTGACCAAAATTGCCATTTTTACAGAGTTTTGCTTACTCAAAATCTTAAATTTTGACCAATTTCAGGCACAGAAATGACTTTAAACACACTTATTTTAGTTGAAAAAGTAATAATTCACATCCAACCGTCATTTAAAGTCAAAAGATTAAATGGTAAAATTTCATCAATATTGACCATTTTTTCAACGTTTGACTGGTCCGGGGTCATCATTTTTCATCAGAAAATTGATTTTTTGGACTCTACCAAAAATGTTTCAAAATGTCATTTGGATCGGGCCTCATGTTGAATAACCACTTTTTAAACCCTCACAGTGACCAAAATTGCCATTTTTACAGAGTTTTGCTTACTCAAAATCTTCAATTTTGTCCAATTTCAGGCACAGAAATGATTTTAAACACACTTATTTTAGTTGAAAACGTAATATTTCACATCCAACCGTCATTTAAAGTCAAAAGATTAAATGTTAAAATTTCATCAATATTGACCATTTTTTCAACGTTCATCTGGTCCGGGTCATCGTTTTTCATCAGAAAATGGATTTTTTGGACTCTACCAAAAAAGATTCAAAATGTTTTTTGGATCGGGTCTCATGTTGAATAACCACTTTTTAAACCCTCAGAGTGACCAAAATTGCCATTTTTACAGAGTTTTGCTTACTCAAAATCTTCAATTTTGACCAATTTCAGGCACAGAAATGATTTTAAACACACTTATTTTAGTTGAAAACGTAATATTTCACATCCAACCTTCATTTAAAGTCAAAAGATTAAATGTAAAAATTTCATCAATATTGACCATTTTTTCAACGTTCGACTGGTCCGGGGTCATCGTTTTTCATCAGAAAATTGATTTTTTGGACTCTACCAAAAATGATTCAAAATGTCATTTGGATCGGGCCTCATGTTGAATAACCACTTTTTAAACCCTCACAGTGACCAAAATTGCCATTTTTACAGAGTTTTGCTTACTCAAAATCTTAAATTTTGACCAATTTCAGGCACAGAAATGACTTTAAACACACTTATTTTAGTTGAAAAAGTAATAATTCACATCCAACCGTCATTTAAAGTCAAAAGATTAAATGTAAAAATTTCATCAATATTGACCATTTTTTCAACGTTCGACTGTTCCGGGGTCATCGTTTTTCATCAGAAAATTGATTTTTTTGGACTCTACCAAAAATGTTTCAAAATGTCATTTGGATCGGGCCTCATGTTGAATAACCACTTTTTAAACCCTCACAGTGACCAAAATTGCCATTTTTAAAGAGTTTTGCTTACTCAAAATCTTAAATTTTGACCAATTTCAGGCACAGAAATGACTTTAAACACACTTATTTTAGTTGAAAAAGTAATAATTCACATCCAACCGTCATTTAAAGTCAAAAGATTAAATGGTAAAATTTCATCAATATTGACCATTTTTTCAACGTTTGACTGGTCCGGGGTCATCGTTTTTCATCAGAAAATTGATTTTTTGGACTCTACCAAAAATGTTTCAAAATGTCATTTGGATCGGGCCTCATGTTGAATAACCACTTTTTAAACCCTCACAGTGACCAAAATTGCCATTTTTACAGAGTTTTGCTTACTCAAAATCTTCAATTTTGTCCAATTTCAGGCACAGAAATGATTTTAAACACACTTATTTTAGTTGAAAACGTAATATTTCACATCCAACCGTCATTTAAAGTCAAAAGATTAAATGTTAAAATTTCATCAATATTGACCATTTTTTCAACGTTCATCTGGTCCGGGTCATCGTTTTTCATCAGAAAATGGATTTTTTGGACTCTACCAAAAAAGATTCAAAATGTTTTTTGGATCGGGTCTCATGTTGAATAACCACTTTTTAAACCCTCAGAGTGACCAAAATTGCCATTTTTACAGAGTTTTGCTTACTCAAAATCTTCAATTTTGACCAATTTCAGGCACAGAAATGATTTTAAACACACTTATTTTAGTTGAAAACGTAATATTTCACATCCAACCTTCATTTAAAGTCAAAAGATTAAATGTAAAAATTTCATCAATATTGACCATTTTTTCAACGTTCGACTGGTCCGGGGTCATCGTTTTTCATCAGAAAATTGATTTTTTGGACTCTACCAAAAATGATTCAAAATGTCATTTGGATCGGGCCTCATGTTGAATAACCACTTTTTAAACCCTCACAGTGACCAAAATTGCCATTTTTACAGAGTTTTGCTTACTCAAAATCTTAAATTTTGACCAATTTCAGGCACAGAAATGACTTTAAACACACTTATTTTAGTTGAAAAAGTAATAATTCACATCCAACCGTCATTTAAAGTCAAAAGATTAAATGTTAACATTTCATCAATATTGACCATTTTTTCAACGTTCGACTGGTCCGAGGTCATCGTTTTTCATCAGAAAATTGATTTTTTGGACTCTACCAAAAATGTTTCAAAATGTCATTTGGATCGGGCCTCATGTTGAATAACCACTTTTTAAACCCTCACAGTGACCAAAATTGCCATTTTTACAGAGTTTTGCTTACTCAAAATCTTCAATTTTGACCAATTTCAGGCACAGAAATGACTTTAAACACACTTATTTTAGTTGAAAAAGTAATAATTCACATCCAACCGTCATTTAAAGTCAAAAGATTAAATGTTAAAATTTCATCAATATTGACCATTTTTTCAACGTTCGACTGGTCCGGGGTCATCGTTTTTCATCAGAAAATTGATTTTTTGGACTCTACCAAAAATGATTCAAAATGTCATTTGGATCGGGCCTCATGTTGAATAACCACTTTGTAAACCCTCACAGTGACCAAAATTGCCATTTTTACAGAGTTTTGCTTACTCAAAATCTTCAATTTGACCAATTTCAGGCACAGAAATAACTTTAAACACACTTATTTTAGTTGAAAAAGTAATAATTCACATCCAACCGTCATTTAAAGTCAAAAGATTAAATGTTAAAATTTCATCAATATTAACCATTTTTTCAACGTTCGACTGGTCCAGGGTCATCGTTTTTCATCAGAAAATGGATTTTTTGGACTCTACCAAAAAAGATTAAAAATGTCTTTTGGATCGGGTCTCATGTTGAATAATCACTTTTTAAACCCTCACAGTGACCAAAATTGCCATTTTTACAGAGTTTTGCTTACTCAAATTCTTCAATTTTGACCAATTTCAGGCACAGAAATGCCTTTAAACACACTTATTTTAGTTGAAAAAGTAATAATTCACATCCAACCGTCATTTAAAGTCAAAAGATTAAATGTTAAAATTTCATCAATATTGACCATTTTTTCAACGTTCGACTGGTCCGGGGTCATCGTTTTTCATCAGAAAATGGATTTTTTGGACTCTACCAAAAAAGATTAAAAATGTCTTTTGGATCGGGTCTCATGTTGAATAACCACTTTTTAAACCCTCACAGTGACCAAAATTGCCATTTTTACAGAGTTTTGCTTACTCAAAATCTTCAATTTTGACCAATTTCAGGCACAGAAATGACTTTAAACACACTTATTTTAGTTGAAAAAGTAATAATTCACATCCAACCGTCATTTAAAGTCAAAAGATTAAATGTTAAAATTTCATCAATATTGACCATTTTTTCAACGTTCGACTGGTCCGGGGTCATCGTTTTTCATCAGAAAATTGATTTTTTGGACTCTACCAAAAATGTTTCAAAATGTCATTTGGATCGGGCCTCATGTTGAATAACCACTTTTTAAACCCTCACAGTGACCAAAATTGCCATTTTTACAGAGTTTTGCTTACTCAAAATCTTAAATTTTGACCAATTTCAGGCACAGGAATGACTTTAAACACACTTATTTTAGTTGAAAAAGTAATAATTCACATCCAACCGTCATTTAAAGTCAAAAGATTAAATGGTAAAATTTCATCAATATTGACCATTTTTTCAACGTTTGACTGGTCCGGGGTCATCGTTTTTCATCAGAAAATTGATTTTTTGGACTCTACCAAAAATGTTTCAAAATGTCATTTGGATCGGGCCTCATGTTGAATAACCACTTTTTAAACCCTCACAGTGACCAAAATTGCCATTTTTACAGAGTTTTGCTTACTCAAAATCTTCAATTTTGTCCAATTTCAGGCACAGAAATGATTTTAAACACACTTATTTTAGTTGAAAACGTAATATTTCACATCCAACCGTCATTTAAAGTCAAAAGATTAAATGTTAAAATTTCATCAATATTGACCATTTTTTCAACGTTCAACTGGTCCGGGTCATCGTTTTTCATCAGAAAATGGATTTTTTGGACTCTACCAAAAAAGATTCAAAATGTTTTTTGGATCGGGTCTCATGTTGAATAACCACTTTTTAAACCCTCAGAGTGACCAAAATTGCTATTTTTACAGAGTTTTGCTTACTCAAAATCTTCAATTTTGACCAATTTCAGGCACAGAAATGATTTTAAACACACTTATTTTAGTTGAAAACGTAATATTTCACATCCAACCGTCATTTAAAGTCAAAAGATTAAATGTAAAAATTTCATAAATATTGACCATTTTTTCAACGTTCGACTGGTCCGGGGTCATCGTTTTTCATCAGAAAATTGATTTTTTGGACTCTACCAAAAATGATTCAAAATGTCATTTGGATCGGGCCTCATGTTGAATAACCACTTTTTAAACCCTCACAGTGACCAAAATTGCCATTTTTACAGAGTTTTGCTTACTCAAAATCTTAAATTTTGACCAATTTCAGGCACAGAAATGACTTTAAACACACTTATTTTAGTTGAAAAAGTAATAATTCACATCCAACCGTCATTTAAAGTCAAAAGATTAAATGTTAAAATTTCATCAATATTGACCATTTTTTCAACGTTCGACTGGTCCGGGGTCATCGTTTTTCATCAGAAAATTGATTTTTTGGACTCTACCAAAAATGTTTCAAAATGTCATTTGGATCGGGCCTCATGTTGAATAACCACTTTTTAAACCCTCACAGTGACCAAAATTGCCATTTTTACAGAGTTTTGCTTACTCAAAATCTTAAATTTTGACCAATTTCAGGCACAGGAATGACTTTAAACACACTTATTTTAGTTGAAAAAGTAATAATTCACATCCAACCGTCATTTAAAGTCAAAAGATTAAATGGTAAAATTTCATCAATATTGACCATTTTTTCAACGTTTGACTGGTCCGGGGTCATCGTTTTTCATCAGAAAATTGATTTTTTGGACTCTACCAAAAATGTTTCAAAATGTCATTTGGATCGGGCCTCATGTTGAATAACCACTTTTTAAACCCTCACAGTGACCAAAATTGCCATTTTTACAGAGTTTTGCTTACTCAAAATCTTCAATTTTGTCCAATTTCAGGCACAGAAATGATTTTAAACACACTTATTTTAGTTGAAAACGTAATATTTCACATCCAACCGTCATTTAAAGTCAAAAGATTAAATGTTAAAATTTCATCAATATTGACCATTTTTTCAACGTTCAACTGGTCCGGGTCATCGTTTTTCATCAGAAAATGGATTTTTTGGACTCTACCAAAAAAGATTCAAAATGTTTTTTGGATCGGGTCTCATGTTGAATAACCACTTTTTAAACCCTCAGAGTGACCAAAATTGCTATTTTTACAGAGTTTTGCTTACTCAAAATCTTCAATTTTGACCAATTTCAGGCACAGAAATGATTTTAAACACACTTATTTTAGTTGAAAACGTAATATTTCACATCCAACCGTCATTTAAAGTCAAAAGATTAAATGTAAAAATTTCATAAATATTGACCATTTTTTCAACGTTCGACTGGTCCGGGGTCATCGTTTTTCATCAGAAAATTGATTTTTTGGACTCTACCAAAAATGATTCAAAATGTCATTTGGATCGGGCCTCATGTTGAATAACCACTTTTTAAACCCTCACAGTGACCAAAATTGCCATTTTTACAGAGTTTTGCTTACTCAAAATCTTAAATTTTGACCAATTTCAGGCACAGAAATGACTTTAAACACACTTATTTTAGTTGAAAAAGTAATAATTCACATCCAACCGTCATTTAAAGTCAAAAGATTAAATGTTAAAATTTCATCAATATTGACCATTTTTTCAACGTTCGACTGGTCCGGGGTCATCGTTTTTCATCAGAAAATTGATTTTTTGGACTCTACCAAAAATGTTTCAAAATGTCATTTGGATCGGGCCTCATGTTGAATAACCACTTTTTAAACCCTCACAGTGACCAAAATTGCCATTTTTACAGAGTTTTGCTTACTCAAAATCTTCAATTTTGACCAATTTCAGGCACAGAAATGACTTTAAACACACTTATTTTAGTTGAAAAAGTAATAATTCACATCCAACTGTCATTTAAAGTCAAAAGATTAAATGTTAAAATTTCATCAATATTGACCATTTTTTCAACGTTCGACTGGTCCGGGGTCATCGTTTTTCATCAGAAAATTGATTTTTTGGACTCTACCAAAAATGATTCAAAATGTCATTTGGATCGGGCCTCATGTTGAATAACCACTTTTTAAACCCTCACAGTGACCAAAATTGCCATTTTTGCAGAGTTTTGCTTACTCAAAATCTTCAATTTTGACCAATTTCAGGCACAGAAATAACTTTAAACACACTTATTTTAGTTGAAAAAGTAATAATTCACATCCAACCGTCATTTAAAGTCAAAAGATTAAATGTTAAAATTTCATCAATATTGACCATTTTTTCAACGTTCGACTGGTCCGGGGTCATCGTTTTTCATCAGAAAATGGATTTTTTGGACTCTACCAAAAAAGATTAAAAATGTCATTTGGATCGGGCCTCATGTTGAATAACCACTTTTTAAACCCTCACAGTGACCAAAATTGCCATTTTTACAGAGTTTTGCTTACTCAAAATCTTCAATTTTGTCCAATTTCAGGCACAGAAATGATTTTAAACACACTTATTTTAGTTGAAAACGTAATATTTCACATCCAACCGTCATTTAAAGTCAAAAGATTAAATGTTAAAATTTCATCAATATTGACCATTTTTTCAACGTTCAACTGGTCCGGGTCATCGTTTTTCATCAGAAAATGGATTTTTTGGACTCTACCAAAAAAGATTCAAAATGTTTTTTGGATCGGGTCTCATGTTGAATAACCACTTTTTAAACCCTCAGAGTGACCAAAATTGCTATTTTTACAGAGTTTTGCTTACTCAAAATCTTCAATTTTGACCAATTTCAGGCACAGAAATGATTTTAAACACACTTATTTTAGTTGAAAACGTAATATTTCACATCCAACCGTCATTTAAAGTCAAAAGATTAAATGTAAAAATTTCATCAATATTGACCATTTTTTCAACGTTCGACTGGTCCGGGGTCATCGTTTTTCATCAGAAAATTGATTTTTTGGACTCTACCAAAAATGATTCAAAATGTCATTTGGATCGGGCCTCATGTTGAATAACCACTTTTTAAACCCTCACAGTGACCAAAATTGCCATTTTTACAGAGTTTTGCTTACTCAAAATCTTAAATTTTGACCAATTTCAGGCACAGAAATGACTTTAAACACACTTATTTTAGTTGAAAAAGTAATAATTCACATCCAACCGTCATTTAAAGTCAAAAGATTAAATGTTAAAATTTCATCAATATTGACCATTTTTTCAACGTTCGACTGGTCCGGGGTCATCGTTTTTCATCAGAAAATTGATTTTTTGGACTCTACCAAAAATGTTTCAAAATGTCATTTGGATCGGGCCTCATGTTGAATAACCACTTTTTAAACCCTCACAGTGACCAAAATTGCCATTTTTACAGAGTTTTGCTTACTCAAAATCTTCAATTTTGACCAATTTCAGGCACAGAAATGACTTTAAACACACTTATTTTAGTTGAAAAAGTAATAATTCACATCCAACCGTCATTTAAAGTCAAAAGATTAAATGTTAAAATTTCATCAATATTGACCATTTTTTCAACGTTCGACTGGTCCGGGGTCATCGTTTTTCATCAGAAAATTGATTTTTTGGACTCTACCAAAAATGATTCAAAATGTCATTTGGATCGGGCCTCATGTTGAATAACCACTTTTTAAACCCTCACAGTGACCAAAATTGCCATTTTTACAGAGTTTTGCTTACTCAAAATCTTCAATTTTGACCAATTTCAGGCACAGAAATAACTTTAAACACACTTATTTTAGTTGAAAAAGTAATAATTCACATCCAACCGTCATTTAAAGTCAAAAGATTAAATGTAAAAATTTCATCAATATTGACCATTTTTTCAACGTTCGACTGGTCCGGGGTCATCGTTTTTCATCAGAAAATTGATTTTTTGGACTCTACCAAAAATGATTCAAAATGTCATTTGGATCGGGCCTCATGTTGAATAACCACTTTTTAAACCCTCACAGTGACCAAAATTGCCATTTTTACAGAGTTTTGCTTACTCAAAATCTTCAATTTTGACCAATTTCAGGCACAGAAATGACTTTAAACACACTTATTTTAGTTGAAAAAGTAATAATTCACATCCAACCGTCATTTAAAGTCAAAAGATTAAATGTTAAAATTTCATCAATTTTGACCATTTTTTCAACGTTCGACTGGTCCGGGGTCATCGTTTTTCATCAGAAAATTGATTTTTTGGACTCTACCAAAAATGTTTCAAAATGTCATTTGGATCGGGCCTCATGTTGAATAACCACTTTTTAAACCCTCACAGTGACCAAAATTGCCATTTTTACAGAGTTTTGCTTACTCAAAATCTTCAATTTTGACCAATTTCAGGCACAGAAATGACTTTAAACACACTTATTTTAGTTGAAAAAGTAATAATTCACATCCAACCGTCATTTAAAGTCAAAAGATTAAATGTTAAAATTTCATCAATATTGACCATTTTTTCAACGTTCGACTGGTCCGGGGTCATCGTTTTTCATCAGAAAATGGATTTTTTGGACTCTACCAAAAAAGATTCAAAATGTCTTTTGGATCGGGCCTCATGTTGAATAACCACTTTTTAAACCCTCACAGTGACCAAAATTGCCATTTTTACAGAGTTTTGCTTACTCAAAATCTTAAATTTTGACCAATTTCAGGCACAGAAATGACTTTAAACACACTTATTTTAGTTGAAAAAGTAATAATTCACATCCAACCGTCATTTAAAGTCAAAGGATTAAATGTTAAAATTTCATCAATATTGACCATTTTTTCAACGTTCGACTGGTCCGGGGTCATCGTTTTTCATCAGAAAATTGATTTTTTGGACTCTACCAAAAATGATTCAAAATGTCATTTGGATCGGGCCTCATGTTGAATAACCACTTTTTAAACCCTCACAGTGACCAAAATTGCAATTTTTACAGAGTTTTGCTTACTCAAAATCTTCAATTTTGACCAATTTCAGGCACAGAAATGACTTTAAACACACTTATTTTAGTTGAAAAAGTAATAATTCACATCCAACCGTCATTTAAAGTCAAAAGATTAAATGTTAAAATTTCATCAATATTGACCATTTTTTCAACGTTCGACTGGTCCGGGGTCATCGTTTTTCATCAGAAAATGGATTTTTTGGACTCTACCAAAAAAGATTCAAAATGTCTTTTGGATCGGGCCTCATGTTGAATAACCACTTTTTAAACCCTCACAGTGACCAAAATTGCCATTTTTACAGAGTTTTGCTTACTCAAAATCTTCAATTTTGACCAATTTCAGGCACAGAAATGACTTTAAACACACTTATTTTAGTTGAAAAAGTAATAATTCACATCCAACCGTCATTTAAAGTCAAAAGATTAAATGTAAAAATTTCATCAATATTGACCATTTTTTCAACGTTCGACTGTTCCGGGGTCATCGTTTTTCATCAGAAAATTGATTTTTTTGGACTCTACCAAAAATGTTTCAAAATGTCATTTGGATCGGGCCTCATGTTGAATAACCACTTTTTAAACCCTCACAGTGACCAAAATTGCCATTTTTACAGAGTTTTGCTTACTCAAAATCTTAAATTTTGACCAATTTCAGGCACAGAAATGACTTTAAACACACTTATTTTAGTTGAAAAAGTAATAATTCACATCCAACCGTCATTTAAAGTCAAAAGATTAAATGGTAAAATTTCATCAATATTGACCATTTTTTCAACGTTTGACTGGTCCGGGGTCATCATTTTTCATCAGAAAATTGATTTTTTGGACTCTACCAAAAATGTTTCAAAATGTCATTTGGATCGGGCCTCATGTTGAATAACCACTTTTTAAACCCTCACAGTGACCAAAATTGCCATTTTTACAGAGTTTTGCTTACTCAAAATCTTCAATTTTGTCCAATTTCAGGCACAGAAATGATTTTAAACACACTTATTTTAGTTGAAAACGTAATATTTCACATCCAACCGTCATTTAAAGTCAAAAGATTAAATGTTAAAATTTCATCAATATTGACCATTTTTTCAACGTTCATCTGGTCCGGGTCATCGTTTTTCATCAGAAAATGGATTTTTTGGACTCTACCAAAAAAGATTCAAAATGTTTTTTGGATCGGGTCTCATGTTGAATAACCACTTTTTAAACCCTCAGAGTGACCAAAATTGCCATTTTTACAGAGTTTTGCTTACTCAAAATCTTCAATTTTGACCAATTTCAGGCACAGAAATGATTTTAAACACACTTATTTTAGTTGAAAACGTAATATTTCACATCCAACCTTCATTTAAAGTCAAAAGATTAAATGTAAAAATTTCATCAATATTGACCATTTTTTCAACGTTCGACTGGTCCGGGGTCATCGTTTTTCATCAGAAAATTGATTTTTTGGACTCTACCAAAAATGATTCAAAATGTCATTTGGATCGGGCCTCATGTTGAATAACCACTTTTTAAACCCTCACAGTGACCAAAATTGCCATTTTTACAGAGTTTTGCTTACTCAAAATCTTAAATTTTGACCAATTTCAGGCACAGAAATGACTTTAAACACACTTATTTTAGTTGAAAAAGTAATAATTCACATCCAACCGTCATTTAAAGTCAAAAGATTAAATGTAAAAATTTCATCAATATTGACCATTTTTTCAACGTTCGACTGTTCCGGGGTCATCGTTTTTCATCAGAAAATTGATTTTTTTGGACTCTACCAAAAATGTTTCAAAATGTCATTTGGATCGGGCCTCATGTTGAATAACCACTTTTTAAACCCTCACAGTGACCAAAATTGCCATTTTTAAAGAGTTTTGCTTACTCAAAATCTTAAATTTTGACCAATTTCAGGCACAGAAATGACTTTAAACACACTTATTTTAGTTGAAAAAGTAATAATTCACATCCAACCGTCATTTAAAGTCAAAAGATTAAATGGTAAAATTTCATCAATATTGACCATTTTTTCAACGTTTGACTGGTCCGGGGTCATCGTTTTTCATCAGAAAATTGATTTTTTGGACTCTACCAAAAATGTTTCAAAATGTCATTTGGATCGGGCCTCATGTTGAATAACCACTTTTTAAACCCTCACAGTGACCAAAATTGCCATTTTTACAGAGTTTTGCTTACTCAAAATCTTCAATTTTGTCCAATTTCAGGCACAGAAATGATTTTAAACACACTTATTTTAGTTGAAAACGTAATATTTCACATCCAACCGTCATTTAAAGTCAAAAGATTAAATGTTAAAATTTCATCAATATTGACCATTTTTTCAACGTTCATCTGGTCCGGGTCATCGTTTTTCATCAGAAAATGGATTTTTTGGACTCTACCAAAAAAGATTCAAAATGTTTTTTGGATCGGGTCTCATGTTGAATAACCACTTTTTAAACCCTCAGAGTGACCAAAATTGCCATTTTTACAGAGTTTTGCTTACTCAAAATCTTCAATTTTGACCAATTTCAGGCACAGAAATGATTTTAAACACACTTATTTTAGTTGAAAACGTAATATTTCACATCCAACCTTCATTTAAAGTCAAAAGATTAAATGTAAAAATTTCATCAATATTGACCATTTTTTCAACGTTCGACTGGTCCGGGGTCATCGTTTTTCATCAGAAAATTGATTTTTTGGACTCTACCAAAAATGATTCAAAATGTCATTTGGATCGGGCCTCATGTTGAATAACCACTTTTTAAACCCTCACAGTGACCAAAATTGCCATTTTTACAGAGTTTTGCTTACTCAAAATCTTAAATTTTGACCAATTTCAGGCACAGAAATGACTTTAAACACACTTATTTTAGTTGAAAAAGTAATAATTCACATCCAACCGTCATTTAAAGTCAAAAGATTAAATGTTAACATTTCATCAATATTGACCATTTTTTCAACGTTCGACTGGTCCGAGGTCATCGTTTTTCATCAGAAAATTGATTTTTTGGACTCTACCAAAAATGTTTCAAAATGTCATTTGGATCGGGCCTCATGTTGAATAACCACTTTTTAAACCCTCACAGTGACCAAAATTGCCATTTTTACAGAGTTTTGCTTACTCAAAATCTTCAATTTTGACCAATTTCAGGCACAGAAATGACTTTAAACACACTTATTTTAGTTGAAAAAGTAATAATTCACATCCAACCGTCATTTAAAGTCAAAAGATTAAATGTTAAAATTTCATCAATATTGACCATTTTTTCAACGTTCGACTGGTCCGGGGTCATCGTTTTTCATCAGAAAATTGATTTTTTGGACTCTACCAAAAATGATTCAAAATGTCATTTGGATCGGGCCTCATGTTGAATAACCACTTTGTAAACCCTCACAGTGACCAAAATTGCCATTTTTACAGAGTTTTGCTTACTCAAAATCTTCAATTTGACCAATTTCAGGCACAGAAATAACTTTAAACACACTTATTTTAGTTGAAAAAGTAATAATTCACATCCAACCGTCATTTAAAGTCAAAAGATTAAATGTTAAAATTTCATCAATATTAACCATTTTTTCAACGTTCGACTGGTCCAGGGTCATCGTTTTTCATCAGAAAATGGATTTTTTGGACTCTACCAAAAAAGATTAAAAATGTCTTTTGGATCGGGTCTCATGTTGAATAATCACTTTTTAAACCCTCACAGTGACCAAAATTGCCATTTTTACAGAGTTTTGCTTACTCAAATTCTTCAATTTTGACCAATTTCAGGCACAGAAATGCCTTTAAACACACTTATTTTAGTTGAAAAAGTAATAATTCACATCCAACCGTCATTTAAAGTCAAAAGATTAAATGTTAAAATTTCATCAATATTGACCATTTTTTCAACGTTCGACTGGTCCGGGGTCATCGTTTTTCATCAGAAAATTGATTTTTTGGACTCTACCAAAAATGTTTCAAAATGTCATTTGGATCGGGCCTCATGTTGAATAACCACTTTTTAAACCCTCACAGTGACCAAAATTGCCATTTTTACAGAGTTTTGCTTACTCAAAATCTTCAATTTTGTCCAATTTCAGGCACAGAAATGATTTTAAACACACTTATTTTAGTTGAAAACGTAATATTTCACATCCAACCGTCATTTAAAGTCAAAAGATTAAATGTTAAAATTTCATCAATATTGACCATTTTTTCAACGTTCAACTGGTCCGGGTCATCGTTTTTCATCAGAAAATGGATTTTTTGGACTCTACCAAAAAAGATTCAAAATGTTTTTTGGATCGGGTCTCATGTTGAATAACCACTTTTTAAACCCTCAGAGTGACCAAAATTGCTATTTTTACAGAGTTTTGCTTACTCAAAATCTTCAATTTTGACCAATTTCAGGCACAGAAATGATTTTAAACACACTTATTTTAGTTGAAAACGTAATATTTCACATCCAACCGTCATTTAAAGTCAAAAGATTAAATGTAAAAATTTCATCAATATTGACCATTTTTTCAACGTTCGACTGGTCCGGGGTCATCGTTTTTCATCAGAAAATTGATTTTTTGGACTCTACCAAAAATGATTCAAAATGTCATTTGGATCGGGCCTCATGTTGAATAACCACTTTTTAAACCCTCACAGTGACCAAAATTGCCATTTTTACAGAGTTTTGCTTACTCGAAATCTTAAATTTTGACCAATTTCAGGCACAGAAATGACTTTAAACACACTTATTTTAGTTGAAAAAGTAATAATTCACATCCAACCGTCATTTAAAGTCAAAAGATTAAATGTTAAAATTTCATCAATATTGACCATTTTTTCAACGTTCGACTGGTCCGGGGTCATCGTTTTTCATCAGAAAATTGATTTTTTGGACTCTACCAAAAATGTTTCAAAATGTCATTTGGATCGGGCCTCATGTTGAATAACCACTTTTTAAACCCTCACAGTGACCAAAATTGCCATTTTTACAGAGTTTTGCTTACTCAAAATCTTCAATTTTGACCAATTTCAGGCACAGAAATGACTTTAAACACACCTATTTTAGTTGAAAAAGTAATAATTCACATCCAACCGTCATTTAAAGTCAAAAGATTAAATGTTAAAATTTCATCAATATTGACCATTTTTTCAATGTTCGACTGGTCCGGGGTCATCGTTTTTCATCAGAAAATTGATTTTTTGGACTCTACCAAAAATGATTCAAAATGTCATTTGGATCGGGCCTCATGTTGAATAACCACTTTTTAAACCCTCACAGTGACCAAAATTGCCATTTTTGCAGAGTTTTGCTTACTCAAAATCTTCAATTTTGACCAATTTCAGGCACAGAAATAACTTTAAACACACTTATTTTAGTTGAAAAAGTAATAATTCACATCCAACCGTCATTTAAAGTCAAAAGATTAAATGTTAAAATTTCATCAATATTGACCATTTTTTCAACGTTCGACTGGTCGGTCATCGTTTTTCATCAGAAAATGGATTTTTTGGACTCTACCAAAAATGTTTCAAAATGTCATTTGGATCGGGCCTCATGTTGAATAACCACTTTTTAAACCCTCACAGTGACCAAAATTGCCATTTTTACAGAGTTTTGCTTACTCAAAATCTTCAATTTTGTCCAATTACAGGCACAGAAATGATTTTAAACACACTTATTTTAGTTGAAAACGTAATATTTCACATCCAACCGTCATTTAAAGTCAAAAGATTAAATGTTAAAATTTCATCAATATTGACCATTTTTTCAACGTTCAACTGGTCCGGGTCATCGTTTTTCATCAGAAAATGGATTTTTTGGACTCTACCAAAAAAGATTCAAAATGTTTTTTGGATCGGGTCTCATGTTGAATAACCACTTTTTAAACCCTCAGAGTGACCAAAATTGCTATTTTTACAGAGTTTTGCTTACTCAAAATCTTCAATTTTGACCAATTTCAGGCACAGAAATGATTTTAAACACACTTATTTTAGTTGAAAACGTAATATTTCACATCCAACCGTCATTTAAAGTCAAAAGATTAAATGTAAAAATTTCATCAATATTGACCATTTTTTCAACGTTCGACTGGTCCGGGGTCATCGTTTTTCATCAGAAAATTGATTTTTTGGACTCTACCAAAAATGATTCAAAATGTCATTTGGATCGGGCCTCATGTTGAATAACCACTTTTTAAACCCTCACAGTGACCAAAATTGCCATTTTTACAGAGTTTTGCTTACTCAAAATCTTAAATTTTGACCAATTTCAGGCACAGAAATGACTTTAAACACACTTATTTTAGTTGAAAAAGTAATAATTCACATCCAACCGTCATTTAAAGTCAAAAGATTAAATGTTAAAATTTCATCAATATTGACCATTTTTTCAACGTTCGACTGGTCCGGGGTCATCGTTTTTCATCAGAAAATTGATTTTTTGGACTCTACCAAAAATGTTTCAAAATGTCATTTGGATCGGGCCTCATGTTGAATAACCACTTTTTAAACCCTCACAGTGACCAAAATTGCCATTTTTACAGAGTTTTGCTTACTCAAAATCTTCAATTTTGACCAATTTCAGGCACAGAAATGACTTTAAACACACTTATTTTAGTTGAAAAAGTAATAATTCACATCCAACCGTCATTTAAAGTCAAAAGATTAAATGTTAAAATTTCATCAATATTGACCATTTTTTCAACGTTCGACTGGTCCGGGGTCATCGTTTTTCATCAGAAAATTGATTTTTTGGACTCTACCAAAAATGTTTCAAAATGTCATTTGGATCGGGCCTCATGTTGAATAACCACTTTTTAAACCCTCACAGTGACCAAAATTGCCATTTTTACAGAGTTTTGCTTACTCAAAATCTTCAATTTTGACCAATTTCAGGCACAGAAATGACTTTAAACACACTTATTTTAGTTGAAAAAGTAATAATTCACATCCAACCGTCATTTAAAGTCAAAAGATTAAATGTAAAAATTTCATCAATATTGACCATTTTTTCAACGTTCGACTGGTCCGGGGTCATCGTTTTTCATCAGAAAATTGATTTTTTGGACTCTACCAAAAATGTTTCAAAATGTCATTTGGATCGGGCCTCATGTTGAATAACCACTTTTTAAACCCTCACAGTGACCAAAATTGCCATTTTTACAGAGTTTTGCTTACTCAAAATCTTCAATTTTGTCCAATTTCAGGCACAGAAATGATTTTAAACACACTTATTTTAGTTGAAAATGTAATATTTCACATCCAACCGTCATTTAAAGTCAAAAGATTAAATGTTAAAATTTCATCAATATTGACCATTTTTTCAACGTTCAACTGGTCCGGGTCATCGTTTTTCATCAGAAAATGGATTTTTTGGACTCTACCAAAAAAGATTCAAAATGTTTTTTGGATCGGGTCTCATGTTGAATAACCACTTTTTAAACCCTCAGAGTGACCAAAATTGCCATTTTTACAGAGTTTTGCTTACTCAAAATCTTCAATTTTGACCAATTTCAGGCACAGAAATGATTTTAAACACACTTATTTTAGTTGAAAACGTAATATTTCACATCCAACCGTCATTTAAAGTCAAAAGATTAAATGTAAAAATTTCATCAATATTGACCATTTTTTCAACGTTCGACTGGTCCGGGGTCATCGTTTTTCATCAGAAAATTGATTTTTTGGACTCTACCAAAAATGATTCAAAATGTCATTTGGATCGGGCCTCATGTTGAATAACCACTTTTTAAACCCTCACAGTGACCAAAATTGCCATTTTTACAGAGTTTTGCTTACTCAAAATCTTAAATTTTGACCAATTTCAGGCACAGAAATGACTTTAAACACACTTATTTTAGTTGAAAAAGTAATAATTCACATCCAACCGTCATTTAAAGTCAAAAGATTAAATGTTAAAATTTCATCAATATTGACCATTTTTTCAACGTTCGACTGGTCCGGGGTCATCGTTTTTCATCAGAAAATTGATTTTTTGGACTCTACCAAAAATGTTTCAAAATGTCATTTGGATCGGGCCTCATGTTGAATAACCACTTTTTAAACCCTCACAGTGACCAAAATTGCCATTTTTACAGAGTTTTGCTTACTCAAAATCTTCAATTTTGACCAATTTCAGGCACAGAAATGACTTTAAACACACTTATTTTAGTTGAAAAAGTAATAATTCACATCCAACCGTCATTTAAAGTCAAAAGATTAAATGTTAAAATTTCATCAATATTGACCATTTTTTCAACGTTCGACTGGTCCGGGGTCATCGTTTTTCATCAGAAAATTGATTTTTTGGACTCTACCAAAAAAGATTCAAAATGTCTTTTGGATCGAGCCTCATGTTGAATAACCACTTTTTAAACCCTCACAGTGACCAAAATTGCCATTTTTACAGAGTTTTGCTTACTCAAAATCTTAAATTTTGACCAATTTCAGGCACAGAAATGACTTTAAACACACTTATTTTAGTTGAAAAAGTAATAATTCACATCCAACCGTCATTTAAAGTCAAAGGATTAAATGTTAAAATTTCATCAATATTGACCATTTTTTCAACGTTCGACTGGTCCGGGGTCATCGTTTTTCATCAGAAAATGGATTTTTTGGACTCTACCAAAAAAGATTCAAAATGTCTTTTGGATCGGGCCTCATGTTGAATAACCACTTTTTAAACCCTCACAGTGACCAAAATTGCCATTTTTACAGAGTTTTGCTTACTCAAAATCTTCAATTTTGACCAATTTCAGGCACAGAAATGACTTTAAACACACTTATTTTAGTTGAAAAAGTAATAATTCACATCCAACCGTCATTTAAAGTCAAAAGATTAAATGTTAAAATTTCATCAATATTGACCATTTTTTCAACGTTCGACTGGTCCGGGGTCATCGTTTTTCATCAGAAAATGGATTTTTTGGACTCTACCAAAAAAGATTCAAAATGTCTTTTGGATCGGGCCTCATGTTGAATAACCACTTTTTAAACCCTCACAGTGACCAAAATTGCCATTTTTACAGAGTTTTGCTTACTCAAAATCTTAAATTTTGACCTATTTCAGGCACAGAAATGACTTTAAACACACTTATTTTAGTTGAAAAAGTAATAATTCACATCCAACCGTCATTTAAAGTCAAAAGATTAAATGTAAAAATTTCATCAATATTGACCATTTTTTCAACGTTCGACTGGTCCGGGGTCATCGTTTTTCATCAGAAAATTGATTTTTTGGACTCTACCAAAAATGATTCAAAATGTCATTTGGATCGGGCCTCATGTTGAATAACCACTTTTTAAACCCTCACAGTGACCAAAATTGCCATTTTTACAGAGTTTTGCTTACTCAAAATCTTCAATTTTGACCAATTTCAGGCACAGAAATGACTTTAAACACACTTATTTTAGTTGAAAAAGTAATAATTCACATCCAACCGTCATTTAAAGTCAAAAGATTAAATGTTAAAATTTCATCAATATTGACCATTTTTTCAACTATCGACTGGTCCGGGGTCATCGTTTTTCATCAGAAAATTTATTTTTTGGACTCTACCAAAAATGATTCAAAATGTCATTTGGATCGGGCCTCGTGTTGAATAACCACTTTTTAAACCCTCACAGTGACCAAAATTGCCATTTTTACAGAGTTTTGCTTACTCAAAATCTTAAATTTTGACCAATTTCAGGCACAGAAATGACTTTAAACACACTTATTTTAGTTGAAAAAGTAATAATTCACATCCAACCGTCATTTGAAGTCAAAAGATTAAATGTTAAAATTTCATCAATATTGACCATTTTTTTAACGTTCGACTGGTCCGGGGTCATCGTTTTTCATCAGAAAATTGATTTTTTGGACTCTACCAAAAATGATTCAAAATGTCATTTGGATCGGGCCTCATGTTGAATAACCACTTTTTAAACCCTCACAGTGACCAAAATTGCCATTTTTACAGAGTTTTGCTTAATCAAAATCTTCAATTTTGACCAATTTCAGGCACAGAAATGACTTTAAACACACTTATTTTAGTTGAAAAAGTAATAATTCACATCCAACCGTCATTTAAAGTCAAAAGATTAAATGTAAAAATTTCATCAATATTGACCATTTTTTCAACGTTCGACTGGTCCGGGGTCATCGTTTTTCATCAGAAAATTGATTTTTTGGACTCTACCAAAAATGATTCAAAATGTCATTTGGATCGGGCCTCATGTTGAATAACCACTTTTTAAACCCTCACAGTGACCAAAATTGCCATTTTTACAGAGTTTTGCTTACTCAAAATCTTAAATTTTGACCAATTTCAGGCACAGAAATGACTTTAAACACACTTATTTTAGTTGAAAAAGTAATAATTCACATCCAACCGTCATTTAAAGTCAAAAGATTAAATGTTAAAATTTCATCAATATTGACCATTTTTTCAACGTTCGACTGGTCCGGGGTCATCGTTTTTCATCAGATAATGGATTTTTTGGACTCTACCAAAAATGTTTCAAAATGTCATTTGGATCGGGCCTCATGTTGAATAACCACTTTTTAAACCCTCACAGTGACCAAAATTGCCATTTTTACAGAGTTTTGCTTACTCAAAATCTTAAATTTTGACCAATTTCAGGCACAGAAATGACTTTAAACACACTTATTTTAGTTGAAAAAGTAATAATTCACATCCAACCGTCATTTAAAGTCAAAAGATTAAATGTTAAAATTTCATCAATATTGACCATTTTTTCAACGTTCGACTGGTCCGGGGTCATCGTTTTTCATCAGAAAATTGATTTTTTGGACTCTACCAAAAATGTTTCAAAATGTCATTTGGATCGGGCCTCATGTTGAATAACCACTTTTTAAACCCTCACAGTGACCAAAATTGCCTTTTTTACAGAGTTTTGCTTACTCAAAATCTTAAATTTTGACCAATTTCAGGCACAGAAATGACTTTAAACACACTTATTTTAGTTGAAAAAGTAATAATTCACATCCAACCGTCATTTAAAGTCAAAAGATTAAATGGTAAAATTTCATCAATATTGACCATTTTTTCAACGTTCGACTGGTCCGGGGTCATCGTTTTTCATCAGAAAATTGATTTTTTGGACTCTACCAAAAATGATTCAAAATGTCATTTGGATCGGGCCTCATGTTGAATAACCACTTTTTAAACCCTCACAGTGACCAAAATTGCCATTTTTACAGAGTTTTGCTTACTCAAAATCTTCAATTTTGACCAGTTTCAGGCACAGAAATGACTTTAAACACACTTATTTTAGTTGAAAAAGTAATAATTCACATCCAACCGTCATTTAAAGTCAAAAGATTAAATGTTAAAATTTCATCAATATTGACCATTTTTTCAACTATCGACTGGTCCGGGGTCATCGTTTTTCATCAGAAAATTTATTTTTTGGACTCTACCAAAAATGATTCAAAATGTCATTTGGATCGGGCCTCGTGTTGAATAACCACTTTTTAAACCCTCACAGTGACCAAAATTGCCATTTTTACAGAGTTTTGCTTACTCAAAATCTTAAATTTTGACCAATTTCAGGCACAGAAATGACTTTAAACACACTTATTTTAGTTGAAAAAGTAATAATTCACATCCAACCGTCATTTGAAGTCAAAAGATTAAATGTTAAAATTTCATCAATATTGACCATTTTTTCAACGTTCGACTGGTCCGGGGTCATCGTTTTTCATCAGAAAATTGATTTTTTGGACTCTACCAAAAATGATTCAAAATGTCATTTGGATCGGGCCTCATGTTGAATAACCACTTTTTAAACCCTCACAGTGACCAAAATTGCCATTTTTACAGAGTTTTGCTTACTCAAAATCTTAAATTTTGACCAATTTCAGGCACAGAAATGACTTTAAACACACTTATTTTAGTTGAAAAAGTAATAATTCACATCCAACCGTCATTTAAAGTCAAAAGATTAAATGTTAAAATTTCATCAATATTGACCATTTTTTCAACGTTCGACTGGTCCGGGGTCATCGTTTTTCATCAGAAAATTGATTTTTTGGACTCTACCAAAAATGTTTCAAAATGTCATTTGGATCGGGCCTCATGTTGAATAACCACTTTTTAAACCCTCACAGTGACCAAAATTGCCATTTTTACAGAGTTTTGCTTACTCAAAATCTTAAATTTTGACCAATTTCAGGCACAGAAATGACTTTAAACACACTTATTTTAGTTGAAAAAGTAATAATTCACATCCAACCGTCATTTAAAGTCAAAAGATTAAATGGTAAAATTTCATCAATATTGACCATTTTTTCAACGTTTGACTGGTCCGGGGTCATCGTTTTTCATCAGAAAATTGATTTTTTGGACTCTACCAAAAATGTTTCAAAATGTCATTTGGATCGGGCCTCATGTTGAATAACCACTTTTTAAACCCTCACAGTGACCAAAATTGCCATTTTTACAGAGTTTTGCTTACTCAAAATCTTCAATTTTGTCCAATTTCAGGCACAGAAATGATTTTAAACACACTTATTTTAGTTGAAAACGTAATATTTCACATCCAACCGTCATTTAAAGTCAAAAGATTAAATGTTAAAATTTCATCAATATTGACCATTTTTTCAACGTTCAACTGGTCCGGGTCATCGTTTTTCATCAGAAAATGGATTTTTTGGACTCTACCAAAAAAGATTCAAAATGTTTTTTGGATCGGGTCTCATGTTGAATAACCACTTTTTAAACCCTCAGAGTGACCAAAATTGCCATTTTTACAGAGTTTTGCTTACTCAAAATCTTCAATTTTGACCAATTTCAGGCACAGAAATGATTTTAAACACACTTATTTTAGTTGAAAACGTAATATTTCACATCCAACCGTCATTTAAAGTCAAAAGATTAAATGTAAAAATTTCATCAATATTGACCATTTTTTCAACGTTCGACTGGTCCGGGGTCATCGTTTTTCATCAGAAAATTGATTTTTTGGACTCTACCAAAAATGATTCAAAATGTCATTTGGATTGGGCCTCATGTTGAATAACCACTTTTTAAACCCTCACAGTGACCAAAATTGCCATTTTTACAGAGTTTTGCTTACTCAAAATCTTAAATTTTGACCAATTTCAGGCACAGAAATGACTTTAAACACACTTATTTTAGTTGAAAAAGTAATAATTCACATCCAACCGTCATTTAAAGTCAAAAGATTAAATGTTAAAATTTCATCAATATTGACCATTTTTTCAACGTTCGACTGGTCCGGGGTCATCGTTTTTCATCAGAAAATTGATTTTTTGGACTCTACCAAAAAAGATTCAAAATGTCTTTTGGATCGGGCCTCATGTTGAATAACCACTTTTTAAACCCTCACAGTGACCAAAATTGCCATTTTTACAGAGTTTTGCTTACTCAAAATCTTAAATTTTGACCAATTTCAGGCACAGAAATGACTTTAAACACACTTATTTTAGTTGAAAAAGTAATAATTCACATCCAACCGTCATTTAAAGTCAAAGGATTAAATGTTAAAATTTCATCAATATTGACCATTTTTTCAACGTTCGACTGGTCCGGGGTCATCGTTTTTCATCAGAAAATTGATTTTTTGGACTCTACCAAAAATGATTCAAAATGTCATTTGGATCGGGCCTCATGTTGAATAACCACTTTTTAAACCCTCACAGTGACCAAAATTGCCATTTTTACAGAGTTTTGCTTACTCAAAATCTTCAATTTTGACCAATTTCAGGCACAGAAATGACTTTAAACACACTTATTTTAGTTGAAAAAGTAATAATTCACATCCAACCGTCATTTAAAGTCAAAAGATTAAATGTTAAAATTTCATCAATATTGACCATTTTTTCAACGTTCGACTGGTCCGGGGTCATCGTTTTTCATCAGAAAATGGATTTTTTGGACTCTACCAAAAAAGATTCAAAATGTCTTTTGGATCGGGCCTCATGTTGAATAACCACTTTTTAAACCCTCACAGTGACCAAAATTGCCATTTTTACAGAGTTTTGCTTACTCAAAATCTTAAATTTTGACCTATTTCAGGCACAGAAATGACTTTAAACACACTTATTTTAGTTGAAAAAGTAATAATTCACATCCAACCGTCATTTAAAGTCAAAAGATTAAATGTTAAAATTTCATCAATATTGACCATTTTTTCAACGTTCGACTGGTCCGGGGTCATCGTTTTTCATCAGAAAATTGATTTTTTGGACTCTACCAAAAATGATTCAAAATGTCATTTGGATCGGGCCTCATGTTGAATAACCACTTTTTAAACCCTCACAGTGACCAAAATTGCCATTTTTACAGAGTTTTGCTTACTCAAAATCTTAAATTTTGACCAATTTCAGGCACAGAAATGACTTTAAACACACTTATTTTAGTTGAAAAAGTAATAATTCACATCCAACCGTCATTTGAAGTCAAAAGATTAAATGTTAAAATTTCATCAATATTGACCATTTTTTCAACGTTCGACTGGTCCGGGGTCATCGTTTTTCATCAGAAAATTGATTTTTTGGACTCTACCAAAAATGATTCAAAATGTCATTTGGATCGGGCCTCATGTTGAATAACCACTTTTTAAACCCTCACAGTGACCAAAATTGCCATTTTTACAGAGTTTTGCTTACTCAAAATCTTCAATTTTGACCAATTTCAGGCACAGAAATGACTTTAAACACACTTATTTTAGTTGAAAAAGTAATAATTCACATCCAACCGTCATTTAAAGTCAAAAGATTAAATGTAAAAATTTCATCAATATTGACCATTTTTTCAACGTTCGACTGGTCCGGGGTCATCGTTTTTCATCAGAAAATTGATTTTTTGGACTCTACCAAAAATGGTTCAAAATGTCATTTGGATCGGGCCTCATGTTGAATAACCACTTTTTAAACCCTCACAGTGACCAAAATTGCCATTTTTACAGAGTTTTGCTTACTCAAAATCTTAAATTTTGACCAATTTCAGGCACAGAAATGACTTTAAACACACTTATTTTAGTTGAAAAAGTAATAATTCACATCCAACCGTCATTTAAAGTCAAAAGATTAAATGTTAAAATTTCATCAATATTGACCATTTTTTCAACGTTCGACTGGTCCGGGGTCATCGTTTTTCATCAGATAATGGATTTTTTGGACTCTACCAAAAATGTTTCAAAATGTCATTTGGATCAGGCCTCATGTTGAATAACCACTTTTTAAACCCTCACAGTGACCAAAATTGCCATTTTTACAGAGTTTTGCTTACTCAAAATCTTCAATTTTGACCAATTTCAGGCACAGAAATGACTTTAAACACACTTATTTTAGTTGAAAAAGTAATAATTCACATCCAACCGTCATTTAAAGTCAAAAGATTAAATGTTAAAATTTCATCAATATTGACCATTTTTTCAACGTTCGACTGGTCCGGGGTCATCGTTTTTCATCAGAAAATTGATTTTTTGGACTCTACCAAAAATGTTTCAAAATGTCATTTGGATCGGGCCTCATGTTGAATAACCACTTTTTAAACCCTCACAGTGACCAAAATTGCCATTTTTACAGAGTTTTGCTTACTCAAAATCTTAAATTTTGACCAATTTCAGGCACAGAAATGACTTTAAACACACTTATTTTAGTTGAAAAAGTAATAATTCACATCCAACCGTCATTTAAAGTCAAAAGATTAAATGGTAAAATTTCATCAATATTGACCATTTTTTCAACGTTCGACTGGTCCGGGGTCATCGTTTTTCATCAGAAAATTGATTTTTTGGACTCTACCAAAAATGATTCAAAATGTCATTTGGATCGGGCCTCATGTTGAATAACCACTTTTTAAACCCTCACAGTGACCAAAATTGCCATTTTTACAGAGTTTTGCTTACTTAAAATCTTCAATTTTGACCAATTTCAGGCACAGAAGTGACTTTAAACACACTTATTTTAGTTGAAAAAGTAATAATTCACATCCAACCGTCATTTAAAGTCAAAAGATTAAATGTTAAAATTTCATCAATATTGACCATTTTTTCAACGTTCGACTGGTCCGGGGTCATCGTTTTTCATCAGAAAATTGATTTTTTGGACTCTACCAAAAATGATTCAAAATGTCATTTGGATCGGGCCTCATGTTGAATAACCACTTTTTAAACCCTCACAGTGACCAAAATTGCCATTTTTACAGAGTTTTGCTTACACAAAATCTTCAATTTTGACCAATTTCAGGCACAGAAATGACTTTAAACACACTTATTTTAGTTGAAAAAGTAATAATTCACATCCAACCGTCATTTAAAGTCAAAAGATTAAATGTAAAAATTTCATCAATATTGACCATTTTTTCAACGTTCGACTGGTCCGGGGTCATCGTTTTTCATCAGAAAATTGATTTTTTGGACTCTACCAAAAATGATTCAAAATGTCATTTGGATCGGGCCTCATGTTGAATAACCACTTTTTAAACCCTCACAGTGACCAAAATTGCCATTTTTACAGAGTTTTGCTTACTCAAAATCTTAAATTTTGACCAATTTCAGGCACAGAAATGACTTTAAACACACTTATTTTAGTTGAAAAAGTAATAATTCACATCCAACCGTCATTTAAAGTCAAAAGATTAAATGTTAAAATTTCATCAATATTGACCATTTTTTCAACGTTCGACTGGTCCGGGGTCATCGTTTTTCATCAGATAATGGATTTTTTGGACTCTACCAAAAATGTTTCAAAATGTCATTTGGATCGGGCCTCATGTTGAATAACCACTTTTTAAACCCTCACAGTGACCAAAATTGCCATTTTTACAGAGTTTTGCTTACTCAAAATCTTCAATTTTGTCCAATTTCAGGCACAGAAATGATTTTAAACACACTTATTTTAGTTGAAAACGTAATATTTCACATCCAACCGTCATTTAAAGTCAAAAGATTAAATGTTAAAATTTCATCAATATTGACCATTTTTTCAACGTTCAACTGGTCCGGGTCATCGTTTTTCATCAGAAAATGGATTTTTTGGACTCTACCAAAAAAGATTCAAAATGTTTTTTGGATCGGGTCTCATGTTGAATAACCACTTTTTAAACCCTCAGAGTGACCAAAATTGCTATTTTTACAGAGTTTTGCTTACTCAAAATCTTCAATTTTGACCAATTTCAGGCACAGAAATGATTTTAAACACACTTATTTTAGTTGAAAACGTAATATTTCACATCCAACCGTCATTTAAAGTCAAAAGATTAAATGTAAAAATTTCATAAATATTGACCATTTTTTCAACGTTCGACTGGTCCGGGGTCATCGTTTTTCATCAGAAAATTGATTTTTTGGACTCTACCAAAAATGATTCAAAATGTCATTTGGATCGGGCCTCATGTTGAATAACCACTTTTTAAACCCTCACAGTGACCAAAATTGCCATTTTTACAGAGTTTTGCTTACTCAAAATCTTAAATTTTGACCAATTTCAGGCACAGAAATGACTTTAAACACACTTATTTTAGTTGAAAAAGTAATAATTCACATCCAACCGTCATTTAAAGTCAAAAGATTAAATGTTAAAATTTCATCAATATTGACCATTTTTTCAACGTTCGACTGGTCCGGGGTCATCGTTTTTCATCAGAAAATTGATTTTTTGGACTCTACCAAAAATGTTTCAAAATGTCATTTGGATCGGGCCTCATGTTGAATAACCACTTTTTAAACCCTCACAGTGACCAAAATTGCCATTTTTACAGAGTTTTGCTTACTCAAAATCTTCAATTTTGACCAATTTCAGGCACAGAAATGACTTTAAACACACTTATTTTAGTTGAAAAAGTAATAATTCACATCCAACTGTCATTTAAAGTCAAAAGATTAAATGTTAAAATTTCATCAATATTGACCATTTTTTCAACGTTCGACTGGTCCAGGGTCATCGTTTTTCATCAGAAAATTGATTTTTTGGACTCTACCAAAAATGATTCAAAATGTCATTTGGATCGGGCCTCATGTTGAATAACCACTTTTTAAACCCTCACAGTGACCAAAATTGCCATTTTTGCAGAGTTTTGCTTACTCAAAATCTTCAATTTTGACCAATTTCAGGCACAGAAATAACTTTAAACACACTTATTTTAGTTGAAAAAGTAATAATTCACATCCAACCGTCATTTAAAGTCAAAAGATTAAATGTTAAAATTTCATCAATATTGACCATTTTTTCAACGTTCGACTGGTCCGGGGTCATCGTTTTTCATCAGAAAATGGATTTTTTGGACTCTACCAAAAAAGATTAAAAATGTCATTTGGATCGGGCCTCATGTTGAATAACCACTTTTTAAACCCTCACAGTGACCAAAATTGCCATTTTTACAGAGTTTTGCTTACTCAAAATCTTCAATTTTGTCCAATTTCAGGCACAGAAATGATTTTAAACACACTTATTTTAGTTGAAAACGTAATATTTCACATCCAACCGTCATTTAAAGTCAAAAGATTAAATGTTAAAATTTCATCAATATTGACCATTTTTTCAACGTTCAACTGGTCCGGGTCATCGTTTTTCATCAGAAAATGGATTTTTTGGACTCTACCAAAAAAGATTCAAAATGTTTTTTGGATCGGGTCTCATGTTGAATAACCACTTTTTAAACCCTCAGAGTGACCAAAATTGCTATTTTTACAGAGTTTTGCTTACTCAAAATCTTCAATTTTGACCAATTTCAGGCACAGAAATGATTTTAAACACACTTATTTTAGTTGAAAACGTAATATTTCACATCCAACCGTCATTTAAAGTCAAAAGATTAAATGTAAAAATTTCATCAATATTGACCATTTTTTCAACGTTCGACTGGTCCGGGGTCATCGTTTTTCATCAGAAAATTGATTTTTTGGACTCTACCAAAAATGATTCAAAATGTCATTTGGATCGGGCCTCATGTTGAATAACCACTTTTTAAACCCTCACAGTGACCAAAATTGCCATTTTTACAGAGTTTTGCTTACTCAAAATCTTAAATTTTGACCAATTTCAGGCACAGAAATGACTTTAAACACACTTATTTTAGTTGAAAAAGTAATAATTCACATCCAACCGTCATTTAAAGTCAAAAGATTAAATGTTAAAATTTCATCAATATTGACCATTTTTTCAACGTTCGACTGGTCCGGGGTCATCGTTTTTCATCAGAAAATTGATTTTTTGGACTCTACCAAAAATGTTTCAAAATGTCATTTGGATCGGGCCTCATGTTGAATAACCACTTTTTAAACCCTCACAGTGACCAAAATTGCCATTTTTACAGAGTTTTGCTTACTCAAAATCTTCAATTTTGACCAATTTCAGGCACAGAAATGACTTTAAACACACTTATTTTAGTTGAAAAAGTAATAATTCACATCCAACCGTCATTTAAAGTCAAAAGATTAAATGTTAAAATTTCATCAATATTGACCATTTTTTCAACGTTCGACTGGTCCGGGGTCATCGTTTTTCATCAGAAAATTGATTTTTTGGACTCTACCAAAAATGATTCAAAATGTCATTTGGATCGGGCCTCATGTTGAATAACCACTTTTTAAACCCTCACAGTGACCAAAATTGCCATTTTTACAGAGTTTTGCTTACTCAAAATCTTCAATTTTGACCAATTTCAGGCACAGAAATAACTTTAAACACACTTATTTTAGTTGAAAAAGTAATAATTCACATCCAACCGTCATTTAAAGTCAAAAGATTAAATGTAAAAATTTCATCAATATTGACCATTTTTTCAACGTTCGACTGGTCCGGGGTCATCGTTTTTCATCAGAAAATTGATTTTTTGGACTCTACCAAAAATGATTCAAAATGTCATTTGGATCGGGCCTCATGTTGAATAACCACTTTTTAAACCCTCACAGTGACCAAAATTGCCATTTTTACAGAGTTTTGCTTACTCAAAATCTTCAATTTTGACCAATTTCAGGCACAGAAATGACTTTAAACACACTTATTTTAGTTGAAAAAGTAATAATTCACATCCAACCGTCATTTAAAGTCAAAAGATTAAATGTTAAAATTTCATCAATTTTGACCATTTTTTCAACGTTCGACTGGTCCGGGGTCATCGTTTTTCATCAGAAAATTGATTTTTTGGACTCTACCAAAAATGTTTCAAAATGTCATTTGGATCGGGCCTCATGTTGAATAACCACTTTTTAAACCCTCACAGTGACCAAAATTGCCATTTTTACAGAGTTTTGCTTACTCAAAATCTTCAATTTTGACCAATTTCAGGCACAGAAATGACTTTAAACACACTTATTTTAGTTGAAAAAGTAATAATTCACATCCAACCGTCATTTAAAGTCAAAAGATTAAATGTTAAAATTTCATCAATATTGACCATTTTTTCAACGTTCGACTGGTCCGGGGTCATCGTTTTTCATCAGAAAATGGATTTTTTGGACTCTACCAAAAAAGATTCAAAATGTCTTTTGGATCGGGCCTCATGTTGAATAACCACTTTTTAAACCCTCACAGTGACCAAAATTGCCATTTTTACAGAGTTTTGCTTACTCAAAATCTTAAATTTTGACCAATTTCAGGCACAGAAATGACTTTAAACACACTTATTTTAGTTGAAAAAGTAATAATTCACATCCAACCGTCATTTAAAGTCAAAGGATTAAATGTTAAAATTTCATCAATATTGACCATTTTTTCAACGTTCGACTGGTCCGGGGTCATCGTTTTTCATCAGAAAATTGATTTTTTGGACTCTACCAAAAATGATTCAAAATGTCATTTGGATCGGGCCTCATGTTGAATAACCACTTTTTAAACCCTCACAGTGACCAAAATTGCAATTTTTACAGAGTTTTGCTTACTCAAAATCTTCAATTTTGACCAATTTCAGGCACAGAAATGACTTTAAACACACTTATTTTAGTTGAAAAAGTAATAATTCACATCCAACCGTCATTTAAAGTCAAAAGATTAAATGTTAAAATTTCATCAATATTGACCATTTTTTCAACGTTCGACTGGTCCGGGGTCATCGTTTTTCATCAGAAAATGGATTTTTTGGACTCTACCAAAAAAGATTCAAAATGTCTTTTGGATCGGGCCTCATGTTGAATAACCACTTTTTAAACCCTCACAGTGACCAAAATTGCCATTTTTACAGAGTTTTGCTTACTCAAAATCTTCAATTTTGACCAATTTCAGGCACAGAAATGACTTTAAACACACTTATTTTAGTTGAAAAAGTAATAATTCACATCCAACCGTCATTTAAAGTCAAAAGATTAAATGTAAAAATTTCATCAATATTGACCATTTTTTCAACGTTCGACTGTTCCGGGGTCATCGTTTTTCATCAGAAAATTGATTTTTTTGGACTCTACCAAAAATGTTTCAAAATGTCATTTGGATCGGGCCTCATGTTGAATAACCACTTTTTAAACCCTCACAGTGACCAAAATTGCCATTTTTACAGAGTTTTGCTTACTCAAAATCTTAAATTTTGACCAATTTCAGGCACAGAAATGACTTTAAACACACTTATTTTAGTTGAAAAAGTAATAATTCACATCCAACCGTCATTTAAAGTCAAAAGATTAAATGGTAAAATTTCATCAATATTGACCATTTTTTCAACGTTTGACTGGTCCGGGGTCATCGTTTTTCATCAGAAAATTGATTTTTTGGACTCTACCAAAAATGTTTCAAAATGTCATTTGGATCGGGCCTCATGTTGAATAACCACTTTTTAAACCCTCACAGTGACCAAAATTGCCATTTTTACAGAGTTTTGCTTACTCAAAATCTTCAATTTTGTCCAATTTCAGGCACAGAAATGATTTTAAACACACTTATTTTAGTTGAAAACGTAATATTTCACATCCAACCGTCATTTAAAGTCAAAAGATTAAATGTTAAAATTTCATCAATATTGACCATTTTTTCAACGTTCATCTGGTCCGGGTCATCGTTTTTCATCAGAAAATGGATTTTTTGGACTCTACCAAAAAAGATTCAAAATGTTTTTTGGATCGGGTCTCATGTTGAATAACCACTTTTTAAACCCTCAGAGTGACCAAAATTGCCATTTTTACAGAGTTTTGCTTACTCAAAATCTTCAATTTTGACCAATTTCAGGCACAGAAATGATTTTAAACACACTTATTTTAGTTGAAAACGTAATATTTCACATCCAACCTTCATTTAAAGTCAAAAGATTAAATGTAAAAATTTCATCAATATTGACCATTTTTTCAACGTTCGACTGGTCCGGGGTCATCGTTTTTCATCAGAAAATTGATTTTTTGGACTCTACCAAAAATGATTCAAAATGTCATTTGGATCGGGCCTCATGTTGAATAACCACTTTTTAAACCCTCACAGTGACCAAAATTGCCATTTTTACAGAGTTTTGCTTACTCAAAATCTTAAATTTTGACCAATTTCAGGCACAGAAATGACTTTAAACACACTTATTTTAGTTGAAAAAGTAATAATTCACATCCAACCGTCATTTAAAGTCAAAAGATTAAATGTAAAAATTTCATCAATATTGACCATTTTTTCAACGTTCGACTGTTCCGGGGTCATCGTTTTTCATCAGAAAATTGATTTTTTTGGACTCTACCAAAAATGTTTCAAAATGTCATTTGGATCGGGCCTCATGTTGAATAACCACTTTTTAAACCCTCACAGTGACCAAAATTGCCATTTTTACAGAGTTTTGCTTACTCAAAATCTTAAATTTTGACCAATTTCAGGCACAGAAATGACTTTAAACACACTTATTTTAGTTGAAAAAGTAATAATTCACATCCAACCGTCATTTAAAGTCAAAAGATTAAATGGTAAAATTTCATCAATATTGACCATTTTTTCAACGTTTGACTGGTCCGGGGTCATCGTTTTTCATCAGAAAATTGATTTTTTGGACTCTACCAAAAATGTTTCAAAATGTCATTTGGATCGGGCCTCATGTTGAATAACCACTTTTTAAACCCTCACAGTGACCAAAATTGCCATTTTTACAGAGTTTTGCTTACTCAAAATCTTCAATTTTGTCCAATTTCAGGCACAGAAATGATTTTAAACACACTTATTTTAGTTGAAAACGTAATATTTCACATCCAACCGTCATTTAAAGTCAAAAGATTAAATGTTAAAATTTCATCAATATTGACCATTTTTTCAACGTTCATCTGGTCCGGGTCATCGTTTTTCATCAGAAAATGGATTTTTTGGACTCTACCAAAAAAGATTCAAAATGTTTTTTGGATCGGGTCTCATGTTGAATAACCACTTTTTAAACCCTCAGAGTGACCAAAATTGCCATTTTTACAGAGTTTTGCTTACTCAAAATCTTCAATTTTGACCAATTTCAGGCACAGAAATGATTTTAAACACACTTATTTTAGTTGAAAACGTAATATTTCACATCCAACCTTCATTTAAAGTCAAAAGATTAAATGTAAAAATTTCATCAATATTGACCATTTTTTCAACGTTCGACTGGTCCGGGGTCATCGTTTTTCATCAGAAAATTGATTTTTTGGACTCTACCAAAAATGATTCAAAATGTCATTTGGATCGGGCCTCATGTTGAATAACCACTTTTTAAACCCTCACAGTGACCAAAATTGCCATTTTTACAGAGTTTTGCTTACTCAAAATCTTAAATTTTGACCAATTTCAGGCACAGAAATGACTTTAAACACACTTATTTTAGTTGAAAAAGTAATAATTCACATCCAACCGTCATTTAAAGTCAAAAGATTAAATGTAAAAATTTCATCAATATTGACCATTTTTTCAACGTTCGACTGTTCCGGGGTCATCGTTTTTCATCAGAAAATTGATTTTTTTGGACTCTACCAAAAATGTTTCAAAATGTCATTTGGATCGGGCCTCATGTTGAATAACCACTTTTTAAACCCTCACAGTGACCAAAATTGCCATTTTTAAAGAGTTTTGCTTACTCAAAATCTTAAATTTTGACCAATTTCAGGCACAGAAATGACTTTAAACACACTTATTTTAGTTGAAAAAGTAATAATTCACATCCAACCGTCATTTAAAGTCAAAAGATTAAATGGTAAAATTTCATCAATATTGACCATTTTTTCAACGTTTGACTGGTCCGGGGTCATCGTTTTTCATCAGAAAATTGATTTTTTGGACTCTACCAAAAATGTTTCAAAATGTCATTTGGATCGGGCCTCATGTTGAATAACCACTTTTTAAACCCTCACAGTGACCAAAATTGCCATTTTTACAGAGTTTTGCTTACTCAAAATCTTCAATTTTGTCCAATTTCAGGCACAGAAATGATTTTAAACACACTTATTTTAGTTGAAAACGTAATATTTCACATCCAACCGTCATTTAAAGTCAAAAGATTAAATGTTAAAATTTCATCAATATTGACCATTTTTTCAACGTTCATCTGGTCCGGGTCATCGTTTTTCATCAGAAAATGGATTTTTTGGACTCTACCAAAAAAGATTCAAAATGTTTTTTGGATCGGGTCTCATGTTGAATAACCACTTTTTAAACCCTCAGAGTGACCAAAATTGCCATTTTTACAGAGTTTTGCTTACTCAAAATCTTCAATTTTGACCAATTTCAGGCACAGAAATGATTTTAAACACACTTATTTTAGTTGAAAACGTAATATTTCACATCCAACCTTCATTTAAAGTCAAAAGATTAAATGTAAAAATTTCATCAATATTGACCATTTTTTCAACGTTCGACTGGTCCGGGGTCATCGTTTTTCATCAGAAAATTGATTTTTTGGACTCTACCAAAAATGATTCAAAATGTCATTTGGATCGGGCCTCATGTTGAATAACCACTTTTTAAACCCTCACAGTGACCAAAATTGCCATTTTTACAGAGTTTTGCTTACTCAAAATCTTAAATTTTGACCAATTTCAGGCACAGAAATGACTTTAAACACACTTATTTTAGTTGAAAAAGTAATAATTCACATCCAACCGTCATTTAAAGTCAAAAGATTAAATGTTAAAATTTCATCAATATTGACCATTTTTTCAACGTTCGACTGGTCCGAGGTCATCGTTTTTCATCAGAAAATTGATTTTTTGGACTCTACCAAAAATGTTTCAAAATGTCATTTGGATCGGGCCTCATGTTGAATAACCACTTTTTAAACCCTCACAGTGACCAAAATTGCCATTTTTACAGAGTTTTGCTTACTCAAAATCTTCAATTTTGACCAATTTCAGGCACAGAAATGACTTTAAACACACTTATTTTAGTTGAAAAAGTAATAATTCACATCCAACCGTCATTTAAAGTCAAAAGATTAAATGTTAAAATTTCATCAATATTGACCATTTTTTCAACGTTCGACTGGTCCGGGGTCATCGTTTTTCATCAGAAAATTGATTTTTTGGACTCTACCAAAAATGATTCAAAATGTCATTTGGATCGGGCCTCATGTTGAATAACCACTTTGTAAACCCTCACAGTGACCAAAATTGCCATTTTTACAGAGTTTTGCTTACTCAAAATCTTCAATTTGACCAATTTCAGGCACAGAAATAACTTTAAACACACTTATTTTAGTTGAAAAAGTAATAATTCACATCCAACCGTCATTTAAAGTCAAAAGATTAAATGTTAAAATTTCATCAATATTAACCATTTTTTCAACGTTCGACTGGTCCAGGGTCATCGTTTTTCATCAGAAAATGGATTTTTTGGACTCTACCAAAAAAGATTAAAAATGTCTTTTGGATCGGGTCTCATGTTGAATAATCACTTTTTAAACCCTCACAGTGACCAAAATTGCCATTTTTACAGAGTTTTGCTTACTCAAATTCTTCAATTTTGACCAATTTCAGGCACAGAAATGCCTTTAAACACACTTATTTTAGTTGAAAAAGTAATAATTCACATCCAACCGTCATTTAAAGTCAAAAGATTAAATGTTAAAATTTCATCAATATTGACCATTTTTTCAACGTTCGACTGGTCCGGGGTCATCGTTTTTCATCAGAAAATTGATTTTTTGGACTCTACCAAAAATGTTTCAAAATGTCATTTGGATCGGGCCTCATGTTGAATAACCACTTTTTAAACCCTCACAGTGACCAAAATTGCCATTTTTACAGAGTTTTGCTTACTCAAAATCTTAAATTTTGACCAATTTCAGGCACAGAAATGACTTTAAACACACTTATTTTAGTTGAAAAAGTAATAATTCACATCCAACCGTCATTTAAAGTCAAAAGATTAAATGGTAAAATTTCATCAATATTGACCATTTTTTCAACGTTTGACTGGTCCGGGGTCATCGTTTTTCATCAGAAAATTGATTTTTTGGACTCTACCAAAAATGTTTCAAAATGTCATTTGGATCGGGCCTCATGTTGAATAACCACTTTTTAAACCCTCACAGTGACCAAAATTGCCATTTTTACAGAGTTTTGCTTACTCAAAATCTTCAATTTTGTCCAATTTCAGGCACAGAAATGATTTTAAACACACTTATTTTAGTTGAAAACGTAATATTTCACATCCAACCGTCATTTAAAGTCAAAAGATTAAATGTTAAAATTTCATCAATATTGACCATTTTTTCAACGTTCAACTGGTCCGGGTCATCGTTTTTCATCAGAAAACGGATTTTTTGGACTCTACCAAAAAAGATTCAAAATGTTTTTTGGATCGGGTCTCATGTTGAATAACCACTTTTTAAACCCTCAGAGTGACCAAAATTGCTATTTTTACAGAGTTTTGCTTACTCAAAATCTTCAATTTTGACCAATTTCAGGCACAGAAATGATTTTAAACACACTTATTTTAGTTGAAAACGTAATATTTCACATCCAACCGTCATTTAAAGTCAAAAGATTAAATGTAAAAATTTCATCAATATTGACCATTTTTTCAACGTTCGACTGGTCCGGGGTCATCGTTTTTCATCAGAAAATTGATTTTTTGGACTCTACCAAAAATGATTCAAAATGTCATTTGGATCGGGCCTCATGTTGAATAACCACTTTTTAAACCCTCACAGTGACCAAAATTGCCATTTTTACAGAGTTTTGCTTACTCGAAATCTTAAATTTTGACCAATTTCAGGCACAGAAATGACTTTAAACACACTTATTTTAGTTGAAAAAGTAATAATTCACATCCAACCGTCATTTAAAGTCAAAAGATTAAATGTTAAAATTTCATCAATATTGACCATTTTTTCAACGTTCGACTGGTCCGGGGTCATCGTTTTTCATCAGAAAATTGATTTTTTGGACTCTACCAAAAATGTTTCAAAATGTCATTTGGATCGGGCCTCATGTTGAATAACCACTTTTTAAACCCTCACAGTGACCAAAATTGCCATTTTTACAGAGTTTTGCTTACTCAAAATCTTCAATTTTGACCAATTTCAGGCACAGAAATGACTTTAAACACACCTATTTTAGTTGAAAAAGTAATAATTCACATCCAACCGTCATTTAAAGTCAAAAGATTAAATGTTAAAATTTCATCAATATTGACCATTTTTTCAATGTTCGACTGGTCCGGGGTCATCGTTTTTCATCAGAAAATTGATTTTTTGGACTCTACCAAAAATGATTCAAAATGTCATTTGGATCGGGCCTCATGTTGAATAACCACTTTTTAAACCCTCACAGTGACCAAAATTGCCATTTTTGCAGAGTTTTGCTTACTCAAAATCTTCAATTTTGACCAATTTCAGGCACAGAAATAACTTTAAACACACTTATTTTAGTTGAAAAAGTAATAATTCACATCCAACCGTCATTTAAAGTCAAAAGATTAAATGTTAAAATTTCATCAATATTGACCATTTTTTCAACGTTCGACTGGTCGGTCATCGTTTTTCATCAGAAAATGGATTTTTTGGACTCTACCAAAAAAGATTAAAAATGTCTTTTGGATCGGGTCTCATGTTGAATAACCACTTTTTAAACCCTCACAGTGACCAAAATTGCCATTTTTACAGAGTTTTGCTTACTCAAAATCTTCAATTTTGACCAATTTCAGGCACAGAAATGACTTTAAACACACTTATTTTAGTTGAAAAAGTAATAATTCACATCCAACCGTCATTTAAAGTCAAAAGATTAAATGGTAAAATTTCATCAATATTGACCATTTTTTCAACGTTTGACTGGTCCGGGGTCATCGTTTTTCATCAGAAAATTGATTTTTTGGACTCTACCAAAAATGTTTCAAAATGTCATTTGGATCGGGCCTCATGTTGAATAACCACTTTTTAAACCCTCACAGTGACCAAAATTGCCATTTTTACAGAGTTTTGCTTACTCAAAATCTTCAATTTTGTCCAATTACAGGCACAGAAATGATTTTAAACACACTTATTTTAGTTGAAAACGTAATATTTCACATCCAACCGTCATTTAAAGTCAAAAGATTAAATGTTAAAATTTCATCAATATTGACCATTTTTTCAACGTTCAACTGGTCCGGGTCATCGTTTTTCATCAGAAAATGGATTTTTTGGACTCTACCAAAAAAGATTCAAAATGTTTTTTGGATCGGGTCTCATGTTGAATAACCACTTTTTAAACCCTCAGAGTGACCAAAATTGCTATTTTTACAGAGTTTTGCTTACTCAAAATCTTCAATTTTGACCAATTTCAGGCACAGAAATGATTTTAAACACACTTATTTTAGTTGAAAACGTAATATTTCACATCCAACCGTCATTTAAAGTCAAAAGATTAAATGTAAAAATTTCATCAATATTGACCATTTTTTCAACGTTCGACTGGTCCGGGGTCATCGTTTTTCATCAGAAAATTGATTTTTTGGACTCTACCAAAAATGATTCAAAATGTCATTTGGATCGGGCCTCATGTTGAATAACCACTTTTTAAACCCTCACAGTGACCAAAATTGCCATTTTTACAGAGTTTTGCTTACTCAAAATCTTAAATTTTGACCAATTTCAGGCACAGAAATGACTTTAAACACACTTATTTTAGTTGAAAAAGTAATAATTCACATCCAACCGTCATTTAAAGTCAAAAGATTAAATGTTAAAATTTCATCAATATTGACCATTTTTTCAACGTTCGACTGGTCCGGGGTCATCGTTTTTCATCAGAAAATTGATTTTTTGGACTCTACCAAAAATGTTTCAAAATGTCATTTGGATCGGGCCTCATGTTGAATAACCACTTTTTAAACCCTCACAGTGACCAAAATTGCCATTTTTACAGAGTTTTGCTTACTCAAAATCTTAAATTTTGACCAATTTCAGGCACAGAAATGACTTTAAACACACTTATTTTAGTTGAAAAAGTAATAATTCACATCCAACCGTCATTTAAAGTCAAAAGATTAAATGTTAAAATTTCATCAATATTGACCATTTTTTCAACGTTCGACTGGTCCGGGGTCATCGTTTTTCATCAGAAAATTGATTTTTTGGACTCTACCAAAAATGTTTCAAAATGTCATTTGGATCGGGCCTCATGTTGAATAACCACTTTTTAAACCCTCACAGTGACCAAAATTGCCATTTTTACAGAGTTTTGCTTACTCAAAATCTTCAATTTTGACCAATTTCAGGCACAGAAATGACTTTAAACACACTTATTTTAGTTGAAAAAGTAATAATTCACATCCAACCGTCATTTAAAGTCAAAAGATTAAATGTAAAAATTTCATCAATATTGACCATTTTTTCAACGTTCGACTGGTCCGGGGTCATCGTTTTTCATCAGAAAATTGATTTTTTGGACTCTACCAAAAATGTTTCAAAATGTCATTTGGATCGGGCCTCATGTTGAATAACCACTTTTTAAACCCTCACAGTGACCAAAATTGCCATTTTTACAGAGTTTTGCTTACTCAAAATCTTCAATTTTGTCCAATTTCAGGCACAGAAATGATTTTAAACACACTTATTTTAGTTGAAAATGTAATATTTCACATCCAACCGTCATTTAAAGTCAAAAGATTAAATGTTAAAATTTCATCAATATTGACCATTTTTTCAACGTTCAACTGGTCCGGGTCATCGTTTTTCATCAGAAAATGGATTTTTTGGACTCTACCAAAAAAGATTCAAAATGTTTTTTGGATCGGGTCTCATGTTGAATAACCACTTTTTAAACCCTCAGAGTGACCAAAATTGCCATTTTTACAGAGTTTTGCTTACTCAAAATCTTCAATTTTGACCAATTTCAGGCACAGAAATGATTTTAAACACACTTATTTTAGTTGAAAACGTAATATTTCACATCCAACCGTCATTTAAAGTCAAAAGATTAAATGTAAAAATTTCATCAATATTGACCATTTTTTCAACGTTCGACTGGTCCGGGGTCATCGTTTTTCATCAGAAAATTGATTTTTTGGACTCTACCAAAAATGATTCAAAATGTCATTTGGATCGGGCCTCATGTTGAATAACCACTTTTTAAACCCTCACAGTGACCAAAATTGCCATTTTTACAGAGTTTTGCTTACTCAAAATCTTAAATTTTGACCAATTTCAGGCACAGAAATGACTTTAAACACACTTATTTTAGTTGAAAAAGTAATAATTCACATCCAACCGTCATTTAAAGTCAAAAGATTAAATGTTAAAATTTCATCAATATTGACCATTTTTTCAACGTTCGACTGGTCCGGGGTCATCGTTTTTCATCAGAAAATTGATTTTTTGGACTCTACCAAAAATGTTTCAAAATGTCATTTGGATCGGGCCTCATGTTGAATAACCACTTTTTAAACCCTCACAGTGACCAAAATTGCCATTTTTACAGAGTTTTGCTTACTCAAAATCTTCAATTTTGACCAATTTCAGGCACAGAAATGACTTTAAACACACTTATTTTAGTTGAAAAAGTAATAATTCACATCCAACCGTCATTTAAAGTCAAAAGATTAAATGTTAAAATTTCATCAATATTGACCATTTTTTCAACGTTCGACTGGTCCGGGGTCATCGTTTTTCATCAGAAAATTGATTTTTTGGACTCTACCAAAAAAGATTCAAAATGTCTTTTGGATCGAGCCTCATGTTGAATAACCACTTTTTAAACCCTCACAGTGACCAAAATTGCCATTTTTACAGAGTTTTGCTTACTCAAAATCTTAAATTTTGACCAATTTCAGGCACAGAAATGACTTTAAACACACTTATTTTAGTTGAAAAAGTAATAATTCACATCCAACCGTCATTTAAAGTCAAAGGATTAAATGTTAAAATTTCATCAATATTGACCATTTTTTCAACGTTCGACTGGTCCGGGGTCATCGTTTTTCATCAGAAAATGGATTTTTTGGACTCTACCAAAAAAGATTCAAAATGTCTTTTGGATCGGGCCTCATGTTGAATAACCACTTTTTAAACCCTCACAGTGACCAAAATTGCCATTTTTACAGAGTTTTGCTTACTCAAAATCTTCAATTTTGACCAATTTCAGGCACAGAAATGACTTTAAACACACTTATTTTAGTTGAAAAAGTAATAATTCACATCCAACCGTCATTTAAAGTCAAAAGATTAAATGTTAAAATTTCATCAATATTGACCATTTTTTCAACGTTCGACTGGTCCGGGGTCATCGTTTTTCATCAGAAAATGGATTTTTTGGACTCTACCAAAAAAGATTCAAAATGTCTTTTGGATCGGGCCTCATGTTGAATAACCACTTTTTAAACCCTCACAGTGACCAAAATTGCCATTTTTACAGAGTTTTGCTTACTCAAAATCTTAAATTTTGACCTATTTCAGGCACAGAAATGACTTTAAACACACTTATTTTAGTTGAAAAAGTAATAATTCACATCCAACCGTCATTTAAAGTCAAAAGATTAAATGTAAAAATTTCATCAATATTGACCATTTTTTCAACGTTCGACTGGTCCGGGGTCATCGTTTTTCATCAGAAAATTGATTTTTTGGACTCTACCAAAAATGATTCAAAATGTCATTTGGATCGGGCCTCATGTTGAATAACCACTTTTTAAACCCTCACAGTGACCAAAATTGCCATTTTTACAGAGTTTTGCTTACTCAAAATCTTCAATTTTGACCAATTTCAGGCACAGAAATGACTTTAAACACACTTATTTTAGTTGAAAAAGTAATAATTCACATCCAACCGTCATTTAAAGTCAAAAGATTAAATGTTAAAATTTCATCAATATTGACCATTTTTTCAACTATCGACTGGTCCGGGGTCATCGTTTTTCATCAGAAAATTTATTTTTTGGACTCTACCAAAAATGATTCAAAATGTCATTTGGATCGGGCCTCGTGTTGAATAACCACTTTTTAAACCCTCACAGTGACCAAAATTGCCATTTTTACAGAGTTTTGCTTACTCAAAATCTTAAATTTTGACCAATTTCAGGCACAGAAATGACTTTAAACACACTTATTTTAGTTGAAAAAGTAATAATTCACATCCAACCGTCATTTGAAGTCAAAAGATTAAATGTTAAAATTTCATCAATATTGACCATTTTTTTAACGTTCGACTGGTCCGGGGTCATCGTTTTTCATCAGAAAATTGATTTTTTGGACTCTACCAAAAATGATTCAAAATGTCATTTGGATCGGGCCTCATGTTGAATAACCACTTTTTAAACCCTCACAGTGACCAAAATTGCCATTTTTACAGAGTTTTGCTTAATCAAAATCTTCAATTTTGACCAATTTCAGGCACAGAAATGACTTTAAACACACTTATTTTAGTTGAAAAAGTAATAATTCACATCCAACCGTCATTTAAAGTCAAAAGATTAAATGTAAAAATTTCATCAATATTGACCATTTTTTCAACGTTCGACTGGTCCGGGGTCATCGTTTTTCATCAGAAAATTGATTTTTTGGACTCTACCAAAAATGATTCAAAATGTCATTTGGATCGGGCCTCATGTTGAATAACCACTTTTTAAACCCTCACAGTGACCAAAATTGCCATTTTTACAGAGTTTTGCTTACTCAAAATCTTAAATTTTGACCAATTTCAGGCACAGAAATGACTTTAAACACACTTATTTTAGTTGAAAAAGTAATAATTCACATCCAACCGTCATTTAAAGTCAAAAGATTAAATGTTAAAATTTCATCAATATTGACCATTTTTTCAACGTTCGACTGGTCCGGGGTCATCGTTTTTCATCAGATAATGGATTTTTTGGACTCTACCAAAAATGTTTCAAAATGTCATTTGGATCGGGCCTCATGTTGAATAACCACTTTTTAAACCCTCACAGTGACCAAAATTGCCATTTTTACAGAGTTTTGCTTACTCAAAATCTTAAATTTTGACCAATTTCAGGCACAGAAATGACTTTAAACACACTTATTTTAGTTGAAAAAGTAATAATTCACATCCAACCGTCATTTAAAGTCAAAAGATTAAATGTTAAAATTTCATCAATATTGACCATTTTTTCAACGTTCGACTGGTCCGGGGTCATCGTTTTTCATCAGAAAATTGATTTTTTGGACTCTACCAAAAATGTTTCAAAATGTCATTTGGATCGGGCCTCATGTTGAATAACCACTTTTTAAACCCTCACAGTGACCAAAATTGCCTTTTTTACAGAGTTTTGCTTACTCAAAATCTTAAATTTTGACCAATTTCAGGCACAGAAATGACTTTAAACACACTTATTTTAGTTGAAAAAGTAATAATTCACATCCAACCGTCATTTAAAGTCAAAAGATTAAATGGTAAAATTTCATCAATATTGACCATTTTTTCAACGTTCGACTGGTCCGGGGTCATCGTTTTTCATCAGAAAATTGATTTTTTGGACTCTACCAAAAATGATTCAAAATGTCATTTGGATCGGGCCTCATGTTGAATAACCACTTTTTAAACCCTCACAGTGACCAAAATTGCCATTTTTACAGAGTTTTGCTTACTCAAAATCTTCAATTTTGACCAATTTCAGGCACAGAAATGACTTTAAACACACTTATTTTAGTTGAAAAAGTAATAATTCACATCCAACCGTCATTTAAAGTCAAAAGATTAAATGTTAAAATTTCATCAATATTGACCATTTTTTCAACTATCGACTGGTCCGGGGTCATCGTTTTTCATCAGAAAATTTATTTTTTGGACTCTACCAAAAATGATTCAAAATGTCATTTGGATCGGGCCTCGTGTTGAATAACCACTTTTTAAACCCTCACAGTGACCAAAATTGCCATTTTTACAGAGTTTTGCTTACTCAAAATCTTAAATTTTGACCAATTTCAGGCACAGAAATGACTTTAAACACACTTATTTTAGTTGAAAAAGTAATAATTCACATCCAACCGTCATTTGAAGTCAAAAGATTAAATGTTAAAATTTCATCAATATTGACCATTTTTTCAACGTTCGACTGGTCCGGGGTCATCGTTTTTCATCAGAAAATTGATTTTTTGGACTCTACCAAAAATGATTCAAAATGTCATTTGGATCGGGCCTCATGTTGAATAACCACTTTTTAAACCCTCACAGTGACCAAAATTGCCATTTTTACAGAGTTTTGCTTACTCAAAATCTTAAATTTTGACCAATTTCAGGCACAGAAATGACTTTAAACACACTTATTTTAGTTGAAAAAGTAATAATTCACATCCAACCGTCATTTGAAGTCAAAAGATTAAATGTTAAAATTTCATCAATATTGACCATTTTTTCAACGTTCGACTGGTCCGGGGTCATCGTTTTTCATCAGAAAATTGATTTTTTGGACTCTACCAAAAATGATTCAAAATGTCATTTGGATCGGGCCTCATGTTGAATAACCACTTTTTAAACCCTCACAGTGACCAAAATTGCCATTTTTACAGAGTTTTGCTTACTCAAAATCTTAAATTTTGACCAATTTCAGGCACAGAAATGACTTTAAACACACTTATTTTAGTTGAAAAAGTAATAATTCACATCCAACCGTCATTTAAAGTCAAAAGATTAAATGTTAAAATTTCATCAATATTGACCATTTTTTCAACGTTCGACTGGTCCGGGGTCATCGTTTTTCATCAGATAATGGATTTTTTGGACTCTACCAAAAATGTTTCAAAATGTCATTTGGATCGGGCCTCATGTTGAATAACCACTTTTTAAACCCTCACAGTGACCAAAATTGCCATTTTTACAGAGTTTTGCTTACTCAAAATCTTAAATTTTGACCAATTTCAGGCACAGAAATGACTTTAAACACACTTATTTTAGTTGAAAAAGTAATAATTCACATCCAACCGTCATTTAAAGTCAAAAGATTAAATGTTAAAATTTCATCAATATTGACCATTTTTTCAACGTTCGACTGGTCCGGGGTCATCGTTTTTCATCAGAAAATTGATTTTTTGGACTCTACCAAAAATGTTTCAAAATGTCATTTGGATCGGGCCTCATGTTGAATAACCACTTTTTAAACCCTCACAGTGACCAAAATTGCCATTTTTACAGAGTTTTGCTTACTCAAAATCTTAAATTTTGACCAATTTCAGGCACAGAAATGACTTTAAACACACTTATTTTAGTTGAAAAAGTAATAATTCACATCCAACCGTCATTTAAAGTCAAAAGATTAAATGGTAAAATTTCATCAATATTGACCATTTTTTCAACGTTTGACTGGTCCGGGGTCATCGTTTTTCATCAGAAAATTGATTTTTTGGACTCTACCAAAAATGTTTCAAAATGTCATTTGGATCGGGCCTCATGTTGAATAACCACTTTTTAAACCCTCACAGTGACCAAAATTGCCATTTTTACAGAGTTTTGCTTACTCAAAATCTTCAATTTTGTCCAATTTCAGGCACAGAAATGATTTTAAACACACTTATTTTAGTTGAAAACGTAATATTTCACATCCAACCGTCATTTAAAGTCAAAAGATTAAATGTTAAAATTTCATCAATATTGACCATTTTTTCAACGTTCAACTGGTCCGGGTCATCGTTTTTCATCAGAAAATGGATTTTTTGGACTCTACCAAAAAAGATTCAAAATGTTTTTTGGATCGGGTCTCATGTTGAATAACCACTTTTTAAACCCTCAGAGTGACCAAAATTGCCATTTTTACAGAGTTTTGCTTACTCAAAATCTTCAATTTTGACCAATTTCAGGCACAGAAATGATTTTAAACACACTTATTTTAGTTGAAAACGTAATATTTCACATCCAACCGTCATTTAAAGTCAAAAGATTAAATGTAAAAATTTCATCAATATTGACCATTTTTTCAACGTTCGACTGGTCCGGGGTCATCGTTTTTCATCAGAAAATTGATTTTTTGGACTCTACCAAAAATGATTCAAAATGTCATTTGGATCGGGCCTCATGTTGAATAACCACTTTTTAAACCCTCACAGTGACCAAAATTGCCATTTTTACAGAGTTTTGCTTACTCAAAATCTTAAATTTTGACCAATTTCAGGCACAGAAATGACTTTAAACACACTTATTTTAGTTGAAAAAGTAATAATTCACATCCAACCGTCATTTAAAGTCAAAAGATTAAATGTTAAAATTTCATCAATATTGACCATTTTTTCAACGTTCGACTGGTCCGGGGTCATCGTTTTTCATCAGAAAATTGATTTTTTGGACTCTACCAAAAAAGATTCAAAATGTCTTTTGGATCGGGCCTCATGTTGAATAACCACTTTTTAAACCCTCACAGTGACCAAAATTGCCATTTTTACAGAGTTTTGCTTACTCAAAATCTTAAATTTTGACCAATTTCAGGCACAGAAATGACTTTAAACACACTTATTTTAGTTGAAAAAGTAATAATTCACATCCAACCGTCATTTAAAGTCAAAGGATTAAATGTTAAAATTTCATCAATATTGACCATTTTTTCAACGTTCGACTGGTCCGGGGTCATCGTTTTTCATCAGAAAATTGATTTTTTGGACTCTACCAAAAATGATTCAAAATGTCATTTGGATCGGGCCTCATGTTGAATAACCACTTTTTAAACCCTCACAGTGACCAAAATTGCCATTTTTACAGAGTTTTGCTTACTCAAAATCTTCAATTTTGACCAATTTCAGGCACAGAAATGACTTTAAACACACTTATTTTAGTTGAAAAAGTAATAATTCACATCCAACCGTCATTTAAAGTCAAAAGATTAAATGTTAAAATTTCATCAATATTGACCATTTTTTCAACGTTCGACTGGTCCGGGGTCATCGTTTTTCATCAGAAAATGGATTTTTTGGACTCTACCAAAAAAGATTCAAAATGTCTTTTGGATCGGGCCTCATGTTGAATAACCACTTTTTAAACCCTCACAGTGACCAAAATTGCCATTTTTACAGAGTTTTGCTTACTCAAAATCTTAAATTTTGACCTATTTCAGGCACAGAAATGACTTTAAACACACTTATTTTAGTTGAAAAAGTAATAATTCACATCCAACCGTCATTTAAAGTCAAAAGATTAAATGTTAAAATTTCATCAATATTGACCATTTTTTCAACGTTCGACTGGTCCGGGGTCATCGTTTTTCATCAGAAAATTGATTTTTTGGACTCTACCAAAAATGATTCAAAATGTCATTTGGATCGGGCCTCATGTTGAATAACCACTTTTTAAACCCTCACAGTGACCAAAATTGCCATTTTTACAGAGTTTTGCTTACTCAAAATCTTAAATTTTGACCAATTTCAGGCACAGAAATGACTTTAAACACACTTATTTTAGTTGAAAAAGTAATAATTCACATCCAACCGTCATTTGAAGTCAAAAGATTAAATGTTAAAATTTCATCAATATTGACCATTTTTTCAACGTTCGACTGGTCCGGGGTCATCGTTTTTCATCAGAAAATTGATTTTTTGGACTCTACCAAAAATGATTCAAAATGTCATTTGGATCGGGCCTCATGTTGAATAACCACTTTTTAAACCCTCACAGTGACCAAAATTGCCATTTTTACAGAGTTTTGCTTACTCAAAATCTTCAATTTTGACCAATTTCAGGCACAGAAATGACTTTAAACACACTTATTTTAGTTGAAAAAGTAATAATTCACATCCAACCGTCATTTAAAGTCAAAAGATTAAATGTAAAAATGTCATCAATATTGACCATTTTTTCAACGTTCGACTGGTCCGGGGTCATCGTTTTTCATCAGAAAATTGATTTTTTGGACTCTACCAAAAATGATTCAAAATGTCATTTGGATCGGGCCTCATGTTGAATAACCACTTTTTAAACCCTCACAGTGACCAAAATTGCCATTTTTACAGAGTTTTGCTTACTCAAAATCTTAAATTTTGACCAATTTCAGGCACAGAAATGACTTTAAACACACTTATTTTAGTTGAAAAAGTAATAATTCACATCCAACCGTCATTTAAAGTCAAAAGATTAAATGTTAAAATTTCATCAATATTGACCATTTTTTCAACGTTCGACTGGTCCGGGGTCATCGTTTTTCATCAGATAATGGATTTTTTGGACTCTACCAAAAATGTTTCAAAATGTCATTTGGATCAGGCCTCATGTTGAATAACCACTTTTTAAACCCTCACAGTGACCAAAATTGCCATTTTTACAGAGTTTTGCTTACTCAAAATCTTCAATTTTGACCAATTTCAGGCACAGAAATGACTTTAAACACACTTATTTTAGTTGAAAAAGTAATAATTCACATCCAACCGTCATTTAAAGTCAAAAGATTAAATGTTAAAATTTCATCAATATTGACCATTTTTTCAACGTTCGACTGGTCCGGGGTCATCGTTTTTCATCAGAAAATTGATTTTTTGGACTCTACCAAAAATGTTTCAAAATGTCATTTGGATCGGGCCTCATGTTGAATAACCACTTTTTAAACCCTCACAGTGACCAAAATTGCCATTTTTACAGAGTTTTGCTTACTCAAAATCTTAAATTTTGACCAATTTCAGGCACAGAAATGACTTTAAACACACTTATTTTAGTTGAAAAAGTAATAATTCACATCCAACCGTCATTTAAAGTCAAAAGATTAAATGGTAAAATTTCATCAATATTGACCATTTTTTCAACGTTCGACTGGTCCGGGGTCATCGTTTTTCATCAGAAAATTGATTTTTTGGACTCTACCAAAAATGATTCAAAATGTCATTTGGATCGGGCCTCATGTTGAATAACCACTTTTTAAACCCTCACAGTGACCAAAATTGCCATTTTTACAGAGTTTTGCTTACTTAAAATCTTCAATTTTGACCAATTTCAGGCACAGAAGTGACTTTAAACACACTTATTTTAGTTGAAAAAGTAATAATTCACATCCAACCGTCATTTAAAGTCAAAAGATTAAATGTTAAAATTTCATCAATATTGACCATTTTTTCAACGTTCGACTGGTCCGGGGTCATCGTTTTTCATCAGAAAATTGATTTTTTTGGACTCTACCAAAAATGATTCAAAATGTCATTTGGATCGGGCCTCATGTTGAATAACCACTTTTTAAACCCTCACAGTGACCAAAATTGCCATTTTTACAGAGTTTTGCTTACACAAAATCTTCAATTTTGACCAATTTCAGGCACAGAAATGACTTTAAACACACTTATTTTAGTTGAAAAAGTAATAATTCACATCCAACCGTCATTTAAAGTCAAAAGATTAAATGTAAAAATTTCATCAATATTGACCATTTTTTCAACGTTCGACTGGTCCGGGGTCATCGTTTTTCATCAGAAAATTGATTTTTTGGACTCTACCAAAAATGATTCAAAATGTCATTTGGATCGGGCCTCATGTTGAATAACCACTTTTTAAACCCTCACAGTGACCAAAATTGCCATTTTTACAGAGTTTTGCTTACTCAAAATCTTAAATTTTGACCAATTTCAGGCACAGAAATGACTTTAAACACACTTATTTTAGTTGAAAAAGTAATAATTCACATCCAACCGTCATTTAAAGTCAAAAGATTAAATGTTAAAATTTCATCAATATTGACCATTTTTTCAACGTTCGACTGGTCCGGGGTCATCGTTTTTCATCAGATAATGGATTTTTTGGACTCTACCAAAAATGTTTCAAAATGTCATTTGGATCGGGCCTCATGTTGAATAACCACTTTTTAAACCCTCACAGTGACCAAAATTGCCATTTTTACAGAGTTTTGCTTACTCAAAATCTTAAATTTTGACCAATTTCAGGCACAGAAATGACTTTAAACACACTTATTTTAGTTGAAAAAGTAATAATTCACATCCAACCGTCATTTAAAGTCAAAAGATTAAATGTTAAAATTTCATCAATATTGACCATTTTTTCAACGTTCGACTGGTCCGGGGTCATCGTTTTTCATCAGAAAATTGATTTTTTGGACTCTACCAAAAATGTTTCAAAATGTCATTTGGATCGGGCCTCATGTTGAATAACCACTTTTTAAACCCTCACAGTGACCAAAATTGCCATTTTTACAGAGTTTTGCTTACTCAAAATCTTAAATTTTGACCAATTTCAGGCACAGAAATGACTTTAAACACACTTATTTTAGTTGAAAAAGTAATAATTCACATCCAACCGTCATTTAAAGTCAAAAGATTAAATGGTAAAATTTCATCAATATTGACCATTTTTTCAACGTTTGACTGGTCCGGGGTCATCGTTTTTCATCAGAAAATTGATTTTTTGGACTCTACCAAAAATGTTTCAAAATGTCATTTGGATCGGGCCTCATGTTGAATAACCACTTTTTAAACCCTCACAGTGACCAAAATTGCCATTTTTACAGAGTTTTGCTTACTCAAAATCTTCAATTTTGTCCAATTTCAGGCACAGAAATGATTTTAAACACACTTATTTTAGTTGAAAACGTAATATTTCACATCCAACCGTCATTTAAAGTCAAAAGATTAAATGTTAAAATTTCATCAATATTGACCATTTTTTCAACGTTCAACTGGTCCGGGTCATCGTTTTTCATCAGAAAATGGATTTTTTGGACTCTACCAAAAAAGATTCAAAATGTTTTTTGGATCGGGTCTCATGTTGAATAACCACTTTTTAAACCCTCAGAGTGACCAAAATTGCCATTTTTACAGAGTTTTGCTTACTCAAAATCTTCAATTTTGACCAATTTCAGGCACAGAAATGATTTTAAACACACTTATTTTAGTTGAAAACGTAATATTTCACATCCAACCGTCATTTAAAGTCAAAAGATTAAATGTAAAAATTTCATCAATATTGACCATTTTTTCAACGTTCGACTGGTCCGGGGTCATCGTTTTTCATCAGAAAATTGATTTTTTGGACTCTACCAAAAATGATTCAAAATGCCATTTGGATCGGGCCTCATGTTGAATAACCACTTTTTAAACCCTCACAGTGACCAAAATTGCCATTTTTACAGAGTTTTGCTTACTCAAAATCTTCAATTTTGACCAATTTCAGGCACAGAAATGACTTTAAACACACTTATTTAGTTGAAAAAGTAATAATTCACATCCAACCGTCATTTAAAGTCAAAAGATTAAATGTTAAAATTTCATCAATATTGACCATTTTTTCAACGTTCGACTGGTCCGGGGTCATCGTTTTTCATCAGAAAATTGATTTTTTGGACTCTACCAAAAATGATTCAAAATGTCATTTGGATCGGGCCTCATGTTGAATAACCACTTTTTAAACCCTCACAGTGACCAAAATTGCCATTTTTACAGAGTTTTGCTTACTCAAAATCTTAAATTTTGACCAATTTCAGGCACAGAAATGACTTTAAACACACTTATTTTAGTTGAAAAAGTAATAATTCACATCCAACCGTCATTTAAAGTCAAAAGATTAAATGTTAAAATTTCATCAATATTGACCATTTTTTCAACGTTCGACTGGTCCGGGGTCATCGTTTTTCATCAGAAAATTGATTTTTTGGACTCTACCAAAAATGTTTCAAAATGTCATTTGGATCGGGCCTCATGTTGAATAACCACTTTTTAAACCCTCACAGTGACCAAAATTGCCATTTTTACAGAGTTTTGCTTACTCAAAATCTTCAATTTTGACCAATTTCAGGCACAGAAATGACTTTAAACACACTTATTTTAGTTGAAAAAGTAATAATTCACATCCAACCGTCATTTAAAGTCAAAAGATTAAATGTTAAAATTTCATCAATATTGACCATTTTTTCAACGTTCGACTGGTCTGGGGTCATCGTTTTTCATCAGAAAATGGATTTTTGGGACTCTACCAAAAAAGATTCAAAATGTCTTTTGGATCGGGCCTCATGTTGAATAACCACTTTTTAAACCCTCACAGTGACCAAAATTGCCATTTTTACAGAGTTTTGCTTACTCAAAATCTTAAATTTTGACCAATTTCAGGCACAGAAATGACTTTAAACACACTTATTTTAGTTGAAAAAGTAATAATTCACATCCAACCGTCATTTAAAGTCAAAGGATTAAATGTTAAAATGTCATCAATATTGACCATTTTTTCAACGTTCGACTGGTCCGGGGTCATCGTTTTTCATCAGAAAATTGATTTTTTGGACTCTACCAAAAATTATTCAAAATGTCATTTGGATCGGGCCTCATGTTGAATAACCACTTTTTAAACCCTCACAGTGACCAAAATTGCCATTTTTACAGAGTTTTGCTTACTCAAAATCTTCAATTTTGACCAATTTCAGGCACAGAAATGACTTTAAACACACTTATTTTAGTTGAAAAAGTAATAATTCACATCCAACCGTCATTTAAAGTCAAAAGATTAAATGTTAAAATTTCATCAATATTGACCATTTTTTCAACGTTCGACTGGTCCGGGGTCATCGTTTTTCATCAGAAAATTGATTTTTTGGACTCTACCAAAAATGATTCAAAATGTCATTTGGATCGGGCCTCATGTTGAATAACCACTTTTTAAACCCTCACAGTGACCAAAATTGCCATTTTACAGAGTTTTGCTTACTCAAAATCTTCAATTTTGACCTATTTCAGGCACAGAAATGACTTTAAACACACTTATTTTAGTTGAAAAAGTAATAATTCACATCCAACCGTCATTTAAAGTCAAAAGATTAAATGTTAAAATTTCATCAATATTGACCATTTTTTCAACGTTCGACTGGTCCGGGGTCATCGTTTTTCATCAGAAAATTGATTTTTTGGACTCTACCAAAAATGATTCAAAATGTCATTTGGATCGGGCCTCATGTTGAATAACCACTTTTTAAACCCTCACAGTGACCAAAATTGCCATTTTTACAGAGTTTTGCTTACTCAAAATCTTCAATTTTGACCAATTTCAGGCACAGAAATGACTTTAAACACACTTATTTTAGTTGAAAAAGTAATAATTCACCTCCAACCGTCATTTAAAGTCAAAAGATTAAATGTTAAAATTTCATCAATATTGACCATTTTTTCAACTATCGACTGGTCCGGGGTCATCGTTTTTCATCAGAAAATTTATTTTTTGGACTCTACCAAAAATGATTCAAAATGTCATTTGGATCGGGCCTCGTGTTGAATAACCACTTTTTAAACCCTCACAGTGACCAAAATTGCCATTTTTACAGAGTTTTGCTTACTCAAAATCTTAAATTTTGACCAATTTCAGGCACAGAAATGACTTTAAACACACTTATTTTAGTTGAAAAAGTAATAATTCACATCCAACCGTCATTTGAAGTCAAAAGATTAAATGTTAAAATTTCATCAATATTGACCATTTTTTCAACGTTCGACTGGTCCGGGGTCATCGTTTTTCATCAGAAAATTGATTTTTTGGACTCTACCAAAAATGATTCAAAATGTCATTTGGATCGGGCCTCATGTTGAATAACCACTTTTTAAACCCTCACAGTGACCAAAATTGCCATTTTTACAGAGTTTTGCTTACTCAAAATCTTCAATTTTGACCAATTTCAGGCACAGAAATGACTTTAAACACACTTATTTTAGTTGAAAAAGTAATAATTCACATCCAACCGTCATTTAAAGTCAAAAGATTAAATGTTAAAATTTCATCAATATTGACCATTTTTTCAACGTTCGACTGGTCCGGGGTCATCGTTTTTCATCAGAAAATGGATTTTTTGGACTCTACCAAAAAAGATTCAAAATGTCTTTTGGATCGGGCCTCATGTTGAATAACCACTTTTTAAACCCTCACAGTGACCAAAATTGCCATTTTTACAGAGTTTTGCTTACTCAAAATCTTAAATTTTGACCTATTTCAGGCACAGAAATGACTTTAAACACACTTATTTTAGTTGAAAAAGTAATAATTCACATCCAACCGTCATTTAAAGTCAAAAGATTAAATGTTAAAATTTCATCAATATTGACCATTTTTTCAACGTTCGACTGGTCCGGGGTCATCGTTTTTCATCAGAAAATTGATTTTTTGGACTCTACCAAAAATGATTCAAAATGTCATTTGGATCGGGCCTCATGTTGAATAACCACTTTTTAAACCCTCACAGTGACCAAAATTACCATTTTTACAGAGTTTTGCTTACTCAAAATCTTCAATTTTGACCAATTTCAGGCACAGAAATGACTTTAAACACACTTATTTTAGTTGAAAAAGTAATAATTCACATCCAACCGTCATTTAAAGTCAAAAGATTAAATGTTAAAATTTCATCAATATTGACCATTTTTTCAACTATCGACTGGTCCGGGGTCATCGTTTTTCATTAGAAAATTTATTTTTTGGACTCTACCAAAAATGATTCAAAATGTCATTTGGATCGGGCCTCGTGTTGAATAACCACTTTTTAAACCCTCACAGTGACCAAAATTGCCATTTTTACAGAGTTTTGCTTACTCAAAATCTTAAATTTTGACCAATTTCAGGCACAGAAATGACTTTAAACACACTTATTTTAGTTGAAAAAGTAATAATTCACATCCAACCGTCATTTGAAGTCAAAAGATTAAATGTTAAAATTTCATCAATATTGACCATTTTTTCAACGTTCGACTGGTCCGGGGTCATCGTTTTTCATCAGAAAATTGATTTTTTGGACTCTACCAAAAATGATTCAAAATGTCATTTGGATCGGGCCTCATGTTGAATAACCACTTTTTAAACCCTCACAGTGACCAAAATTGCCATTTTTACAGAGTTTTGCTTACTCAAAATCTTCAATTTTGACCAATTTCAGGCACAGAAATGACTTTAAACACACTTATTTTAGTTGAAAAAGTAATAATTCACATCCAACCGTCATTTAAAGTCAAAAGATTAAATGTAAAAATTTCATCAATATTGACCATTTTTTCAACGTTCGACTGGTCCGGGGTCATCGTTTTTCATCAGAAAATTGATTTTTTGGACTCTACCAAAAATGATTCAAAATGTCATTTGGATCGGGCCTCATGTTGAATAACCACTTTTTAAACCCTCACAGTGACCAAAATTGCCATTTTTACAGAGTTTTGCTTACTCAAAATCTTAAATTTTGACCAATTTCAGGCACAGAAATGACTTTAAACACACTTATTTTAGTTGAAAAAGTAATAATTCACATCCAACCGTCATTTAAAGTCAAAAGATTAAATGTTAAAATTTCATCAATATTGACCATTTTTTCAACGTTCGACTGGTCCGGGGTCATCGTTTTTCATCAGATAATGGATTTTTTGGACTCTACCAAAAATGTTTCAAAATGTCATTTGGATCGGGCCTCATGTTGAATAACCACTTTTTAAACCCTCACAGTGACCAAAATTGCCATTTTTACAGAGTTTTGCTTACTCAAAATCTTAAATTTTGACCAATTTCAGGCACAGAAATGACTTTAAACACACTTATTTTAGTTGAAAAAGTAATAATTCACATCCAACCGTCATTTAAAGTCAAAAGATTAAATGTTAAAATTTCATCAATATTGACCATTTTTTCAACGTTCGACTGGTCCGGGGTCATCGTTTTTCATCAGAAAATTGATTTTTTGGACTCTACCAAAAATGTTTCAAAATGTCATTTGGATCGGGCCTCATGTTGAATAACCACTTTTTAAACCCTCACAGTGACCAAAATTGCCATTTTTACAGAGTTTTGCTTACTCAAAATCTTAAATTTTGACCAATTTCAGGCACAGAAATGACTTTAAACACACTTATTTTAGTTGAAAAAGTAATAATTCACATCCAACCGTCATTTAAAGTCAAAAGATTAAATGGTAAAATTTCATCAATATTGACCATTTTTTCAACGTTCGACTGGTCCGGGGTCATCGTTTTTCATCAGAAAATTGATTTTTTGGACTCTACCAAAAATGATTCAAAATGTCATTTGGATCGGGCCTCATGTTGAATAACCACTTTTTAAACCCTCACAGTGACCAAAATTGCCATTTTTACAGAGTTTTGCTTACTTAAAATCTTCAATTTTGACCAATTTCAGGCACAGAAGTGACTTTAAACACACTTATTTTAGTTGAAAAAGTAATAATTCACATCCAACCGTCATTTAAAGTCAAAAGATTAAATGTTAAAATTTCATCAATATTGACCATTTTTTCAACGTTCGACTGGTCCGGGGTCATCGTTTTTCATCAGAAAATTGATTTTTTGGACTCTACCAAAAATGATTCAAAATGTCATTTGGATCGGGCCTCATGTTGAATAACCACTTTTTAAACCCTCACAGTGACCAAAATTGCCATTTTTACAGAGTTTTGCTTACACAAAATCTTCAATTTTGACCAATTTCAGGCACAGAAATGACTTTAAACACACTTATTTTAGTTGAAAAAGTAATAATTCACATCCAACCGTCATTTAAAGTCAAAAGATTAAATGTAAAAATTTCATCAATATTGACCATTTTTTCAACGTTCGACTGGTCCGGGGTCATCGTTTTTCATCAGAAAATTGATTTTTTGGACTCTACCAAAAATGATTCAAAATGTCATTTGGATCGGGCCTCATGTTGAATAACCACTTTTTAAACCCTCACAGTGACCAAAATTGCCATTTTTACAGAGTTTTGCTTACTCAAAATCTTAAATTTTGACCAATTTCAGGCACAGAAATGACTTTAAACACACTTATTTTAGTTGAAAAAGTAATAATTCACATCCAACCTTCATTTAAAGTCAAAAGATTAAATGTTAAAATTTCATCAATATTGACCATTTTTTCAACGTTCGACTGGTCCGGGGTCATCGTTTTTCATCAGATAATGGATTTTTTGGACTCTACCAAAAATGTTTCAAAATGTCATTTGGATCGGGCCTCATGTTGAATAACCACTTTTTAAACCCTCACAGTGACCAAAATTGCCATTTTTACAGAGTTTTGCTTACTCAAAATCTTAAATTTTGACCAATTTCAGGCACAGAAATGACTTTAAACACACTTATTTTAGTTGAAAAAGTAATAATTCACATCCAACCGTCATTTAAAGTCAAAAGATTAAATGTTAAAATTTCATCAATATTGACCATTTTTTCAACGTTCGACTGGTCCGGGGTCATCGTTTTTCATCAGAAAATTGATTTTTTGGACTCTACCAAAAATGTTTCAAAATGTCATTTGGATCGGGCCTCATGTTGAATAACCACTTTTTAAACCCTCACAGTGACCAAAATTGCCATTTTTACAGAGTTTTGCTTACTCAAAATCTTAAATTTTGACCAATTTCAGGCACAGAAATGACTTTAAACACACTTATTTTAGTTGAAAAAGTAATAATTCACATCCAACCGTCATTTAAAGTCAAAAGATTAAATGGTAAAATTTCATCAATATTGACCATTTTTTCAACGTTTGACTGGTCCGGGGTCATCGTTTTTCATCAGAAAATTGATTTTTTGGACTCTACCAAAAATGTTTCAAAATGTCATTTGGATCGGGCCTCATGTTGAATAACCACTTTTTAAACCCTCACAGTGACCAAAATTGCCATTTTTACAGAGTTTTGCTTACTCAAAATCTTCAATTTTGTCCAATTTCAGGCACAGAAATGATTTTAAACACACTTATTTTAGTTGAAAACGTAATATTTCACATCCAACCGTCATTTAAAGTCAAAAGATTAAATGTTAAAATTTCATCAATATTGACCATTTTTTCAACGTTCGACTGGTCCGGGGTCATCGTTTTTCATCAGAAAATGGATTTTTTGGACTCTACCAAAAAAGATTAAAAATGTCTTTTGGATCGGGTCTCATGTTGAATAACCACTTTTTAAACCCTCACAGTGACCAAAATTGCCATTTTTACAGAGTTTTGCTTACTCAAAATCTTCAATTTTGACCAATTTCAGGCACAGAAATGACTTTAAACACACTTATTTAGTTGAAAAAGTAATAATTCACATCCAACCGTCATTTAAAGTCAAAAGATTAAATGTTAAAATTTCATCAATATTGACCATTTTTTCAACGTTCGACTGGTCCGGGGTCATCGTTTTTCATCAGAAAATTGATTTTTTGGACTCTACCAAAAATGATTCAAAATGTCATTTGGATCGGGCCTCATGTTGAATAACCACTTTTTAAACCCTCACAGTGACCAAAATTGCCATTTTTACAGAGTTTTGCTTACTCAAAATCTTCAATTTTGACCAATTTCAGGCACAGAAATAACTTTAAACACACTTATTTTAGTTGAAAAAGTAATAATTCACATCCAACCGTCATTTAAAGTCAAAAGATTAAATGTTAAAATTTCATCAATATTGACCATTTTTTCAACGTTCGACTGGTCCGGGGTCATCGTTTTTCATCAGAAAATGGATTTTTTGGACTCTACCAAAAAAGATTAAAAATGTCTTTTGGATCGGGTCTCATGTTGAATAACCACTTTTTAAACCCTCACAGTGACCAAAATTGCCATTTTTACAGAGTTTTGCTTACTCAAAATCTTCAATTTTGACCAATTTCAGGCACAGAAATGACTTTAAACACACTTATTTTAGTTGAAAAAGTAATAATTCACATCCAACCGTCATTTAAAGTCAAAAGATTAAATGTTAAAATTTCATCAATATTGACCATTTTTTCAACGTTCGACTGGTCATCGTTTTTCATCAGAAAATTGATTTTTTGGACTCTACCAAAAATGTTTCAAAATGTCATTTGGATCGGGCCTCATGTTGAATAACCACTTTTTAAACCCTCACAGTGACCAAAATTGCCATTTTTACAGAGTTTTGCTTACTCAAAATCTTCAATATTGACCAATTTCAGGCACAGAAATGACTTTAAACACACTTATTTTAGTTGAAAAAGTAATAATTCACATCCAACCGTCATTTAAAGTCAAAAGATTAAATGTAAAAATTTCATCAATATTGACCATTTTTTCAACGTTCGACTGGTCCGGGGTCATCGTTTTTCATCAGAAAATTGATTTTTTGGACTCTACCAAAAATGTTTCAAAATGTCATTTGGATCGGGCCTCATGTTGAATAACCACTTTTTAAACCCTCACAGTGACCAAAATTGCCATTTTTACAGAGTTTTGCTTACTCAAAATCTTCAATTTTGTCCAATTTCAGGCACAGAAATGATTTTAAACACACTTATTTTAGTTGAAAACGTAATATTTCACATCCAACCGTCATTTAAAGTCAAAAGATTAAATGTTAAAATTTCATCAATATTGACCATTTTTTCAACGTTCAACTGGTCCGGGTCATCGTTTTTCATCAGAAAATGGATTTTTTGGACTCTACCAAAAAAGATTCAAAATGTTTTTTGGATCGGGTCTCATGTTGAATAACCACTTTTTAAACCCTCAGAGTGACCAAAATTGCCATTTTTACAGAGTTTTGCTTACTCAAAATCTTCAATTTTGACCAATTTCAGGCAAAGAAATGATTTTAAACACACTTATTTTAGTTGAAAACGTAATATTTCACATCCAACCGTCATTTAAAGTCAAAAGATTAAATGTAAAAATTTCATCAATATTGACCATTTTTTCAACGTTCGACTGGTCCGGGGTCATCGTTTTTCATCAGAAAATTGATTTTTTGGACTCTACCAAAAATGATTCAAAATGTCACTTGGATCGGGCCTCATGTTGAATAACCACTTTTTAAACCCTCACAGTGACCAAAATTGCCATTTTTACAGAGTTTTGCTTACTCAAAATCTTAAATTTTGACCAATTTCAGGCACAGAAATGACTTTAAACACACTTATTTTAGTTGAAAAAGTAATAATTCACATCCAACCGTCATTTAAAGTCAAAAGATTAAATGTTAAAATTTCATCAATATTGACCATTTTTTCAACGTTCGACTGGTCCGGGGTCATCGTTTTTCATCAGAAAATTGATTTTTTGGACTCTACCAAAAATGTTTCAAAATGTCATTTGGATCGGGCCTCATGTTGAATAACCACTTTTTAAACCCTCACAGTGACCAAAATTGCCATTTTTACAGAGTTTTGCTTACTCAAAATCTTCAATTTTGACCAATTTCAGGCACAGAAATGACTTTAAACACACTTATTTTAGTTGAAAAAGTAATAATTCACATCCAACCGTCATTTAAAGTCAAAAGATTAAATGTTAAAATTTCATCAATATTGACCATTTTTTCAACGTTCGACTGGTCTGGGGTCATCGTTTTTCATCAGAAAATGGATTTTTTGGACTCTACCAAAAAAGATTCAAAATGTCTTTTGGATCGGGCCTCATGTTGAATAACCACTTTTTAAACCCTCACAGTGACCAAAATTGCCATTTTTACAGAGTTTTGCTTACTCAAAATCTTAAATTTTGACCAATTTCAGGCACAGAAATGACTTTAAACACACTTATTTTAGTTGAAAAAGTAATAATTCACATCCAACCGTCATTTAAAGTCAAAGGATTAAATGTTAAAATGTCATCAATATTGACCATTTTTTCAACGTTCGACTGGTCCGGGGTCATCGTTTTTCATCAGAAAATTGATTTTTTGGACTCTACCAAAAATTATTCAAAATGTCATTTGGATCGGGCCTCATGTTGAATAACCACTTTTTAAACCCTCACAGTGACCAAAATTGCCATTTTTACAGAGTTTTGCTTACTCAAAATCTTCAATTTTGACCAATTTCAGGCACAGAAATGACTTTAAACACACTTATTTTAGTTGAAAAAGTAATAATTCACATCCAACCGTCATTTAAAGTCAAAAGATTAAATGTTAAAATTTCATCAATATTGACCATTTTTTCAACGTTCGACTGGTCCGGGGTCATCGTTTTTCATCAGAAAATTGATTTTTTGGACTCTACCAAAAATGATTCAAAATGTCATTTGGATCGGGCCTCATGTTGAATAACCACTTTTTAAACCCTCACAGTGACCAAAATTGCCATTTTACAGAGTTTTGCTTACTCAAAATCTTCAATTTTGACCTATTTCAGGCACAGAAATGACTTTAAACACACTTATTTTAGTTGAAAAAGTAATAATTCACATCCAACCGTCATTTAAAGTCAAAAGATTAAATGTTAAAATTTCATCAATATTGACCATTTTTTCAACGTTCGACTGGTCCGGGGTCATCGTTTTTCATCAGAAAATTGATTTTTTGGACTCTACCAAAAATGATTCAAAATGTCATTTGGATCGGGCCTCATGTTGAATAACCACTTTTTAAACCCTCACAGTGACCAAAATTGCCATTTTTACAGAGTTTTGCTTACTCAAAATCTTCAATTTTGACCAATTTCAGGCACAGAAATGACTTTAAACACACTTATTTTAGTTGAAAAAGTAATAATTCACATCCAACCGTCATTTAAAGTCAAAAGATTAAATGTTAAAATTTCATCAATATTGACCATTTTTTCAACTATCGACTGGTCCGGGGTCATCGTTTTTCATCAGAAAATTTATTTTTTGGACTCTACCAAAAATGATTCAAAATGTCATTTGGATCGGGCCTCGTGTTGAATAACCACTTTTTAAACCCTCACAGTGACCAAAATTGCCATTTTTACAGAGTTTTGCTTACTCAAAATCTTAAATTTTGACCAATTTCAGGCACAGAAATGACTTTAAACACACTTATTTTAGTTGAAAAAGTAATAATTCACATCCAACCGTCATTTGAAGTCAAAAGATTAAATGTTAAAATTTCATCAATATTGACCATTTTTTCAACGTTCGACTGGTCCGGGGTCATCGTTTTTCATCAGAAAATTGATTTTTTGGACTCTACCAAAAATGATTCAAAATGTCATTTGGATCGGGCCTCATGTTGAATAACCACTTTTTAAACCCTCACAGTGACCAAAATTGCCATTTTTACAGAGTTTTGCTTACTCAAAATCTTAAATTTTGATCCAACCGTCATTTAAAGTCAAAAGATTAAATGTTAAAATTTCATCAATATTGACCATTTTTTCAACGTTCGACTGGTCCGGGGTCATCGTTTTTCATCAGATAATGGATTTTTTGGACTCTACCAAAAATGTTTCAAAATGTCATTTGGATCAGGCCTCATGTTGAATAACCACTTTTTAAACCCTCACAGTGACCAAAATTGCCATTTTTACAGAGTTTTGCTTACTCAAAATCTTAAATTTTGACCAATTTCAGGCACAGAAATGACTTTAAACACACTTATTTTAGTTGAAAAAGTAATAATTCACATCCAACCGTCATTTAAAGTCAAAAGATTAAATGTTAAAATTTCATCAATATTGACCATTTTTTCAACGTTCGACTGGTCCGGGGTCATCGTTTTTCATCAGAAAATTGATTTTTTGGACTCTACCAAAAATGTTTCAAAATGTCATTTGGATCGGGCCTCGTGTTGAATAACCACTTTTTAAACCCTCACAGTGACCAAAATTGCCATTTTTACAGAGTTTTGCTTACTCAAAATCTTAAATTTTGACCAATTTCAGGCACAGAAATGACTTTAAACACACTTATTTTAGTTGAAAAAGTAATAATTCACATCCAACCGTCATTTAAAGTTAAAAGATTAAATGGTAAAATTTCATCAATATTGACCATTTTTTCAACGTTTGACTGGTCCGGGGTCATCGTTTTTCATCAGAAAATTGATTTTTTGGACTCTACCAAAAATGTTTCAAAATGTCATTTGGATCGGGCCTCATGTTGAATAACCACTTTTTAAACCCTCACAGTGACCAAAATTGCCATTTTTACAGAGTTTTGCTTACTCAAAATCTTCAATTTTGTCCAATTTCAGGCACAGAAATGATTTTAAACACACTTATTTTAGTTGAAAACGTAATATTTCACATCCAACCGTCATTTAAAGTCAAAAGATTAAATGTTAAAATTTCATCAATATTGACCATTTTTTCAACGTTCAACTGGTCCGGGTCATCGTTTTTCATCAGAAAATGGATTTTTTGGACTCTACCAAAAAAGATTCAAAATGTTTTTTGGATCGGGTCTCATGTTGAATAACCACTTTTTAAACCCTCAGAGTGACCAAAATTGCCATTTTTACAGAGTTTTGCTTACTCAAAATCTTCAATTTTGACCAATTTCAGGCACAGAAATGATTTTAAACACACTTATTTTAGTTGAAAACGTAATATTTCACATCCAACCGTCATTTAAAGTCAAAAGATTAAATGTAAAAATTTCATCAATATTGACCATTTTTTCAACGTTCGACTGGTCCGGGGTCATCGTTTTTCATCAGAAAATTGATTTTTTGGACTCTACCAAAAATGATTCAAAATGTCATTTGGATCGGGCCTCATGTTGAATAACCACTTTTTAAACCCTCACAGTGACCAAAATTGCCATTTTTACAGAGTTTTGCTTACTCAAAATCTTAAATTTTGACCAATTTCAGGCACAGAAATGACTTTAAACACACTTATTTTAGTTGAAAAAGTAATAATTCACATCCAACCGTCATTTAAAGTCAAAAGATTAAATGTTAAAATTTCATCAATATTGACCATTTTTTCAACGTTCGACTGGTCCGGGGTCATCGTTTTTCATCAGAAAATTGATTTTTTGGACTCTACCAAAAATGTTTCAAAATGTCATTTGGATCGGGCCTCATGTTGAATAACCACTTTTTAAACCCTCACAGTGACCAAAATTGCCATTTTTACAGAGTTTTGCTTACTCAAAATCTTCAATTTTGACCAATTTCAGGCACAGAAATGACTTTAAACACACTTATTTTAGTTGAAAAAGTAATAATTCACATCCAACCGTCATTTAAAGTCAAAAGATTAAATGTTAAAATTTCATCAATATTGACCATTTTTTCAACGTTCGACTGGTCCGGGGTCATCGTTTTTCATCAGAAAATGGATTTTTTGGACTCTACCAAAAAAGATTCAAAATGTCTTTTGGATCGGGCCTCATGTTGAATAACCACTTTTTAAACCCTCACAGTGACCAAAATTGCCATTTTTACAGAGTTTTGCTTACTCAAAATCTTAAATTTTGACCAATTTCAGGCACAGAAATGACTTTAAACACACTTATTTTAGTTGAAAAAGTAATAATTCACATCCAACCGTCATTTAAAGTCAAAGGATTAAATGTTAAAATTTCATCAATATTGACCATTTTTTCAACGTTCGACTGGTCCGGGGTCATCGTTTTTCATCAGAAAATTGATTTTTTGGACTCTACCAAAAATGATTCAAAATGTCATTTGGATCGGGCCTCATGTTGAATAACCACTTTTTAAACCCTCACAGTGACCAAAATTGCCATTTTTACAGAGTTTTGCTTACTCAAAATCTTCAATTTTGACCAATTTCAGGCACAGAAATGACTTTAAACACACTTATTTTAGTTGAAAAAGTAATAATTCACATCCAACCGTCATTTAAAGTCAAAAGATTAAATGTTAAAATTTCATCAATATTGACCATTTTTTCAACGTTCGACTGGTCCGGGGTCATCGTTTTTCATCAGAAAATGGATTTTTTGGACTCTACCAAAAAAGATTCAAAATGTCTTTTGGATCGGGCCTCATGTTGAATAACCACTTTTTAAACCCTCACAGTGACCAAAATTGCCATTTTTACAGAGTTTTGCTTACTCAAAATCTTAAATTTTGACCTATTTCAGGCACAGAAATGACTTTAAACACACTTATTTTAGTTGAAAAAGTAATAATTCACATCCAACCGTCATTTAAAGTCAAAAGATTAAATGTTAAAATTTCATCAATATTGACCATTTTTTCAACGTTCGACTGGTCCGGGGTCATCGTTTTTCATCAGAAAATTGATTTTTTGGACTCTACCAAAAATGATTCAAAATGTCATTTGGATCGGGCCTCATGTTGAATAACCACTTTTTAAACCCTCACAGTGACCAAAATGACCATTTTTACAGAGTTTTGCTTACTCAAAATCTTCAATTTTGACCAATTTCAGGCACAGAAATGACTTTAAACACACTTATTTTAGTTGAAAAAGTAATAATTCACATCCAACCGTCATTTAAAGTCAAAAGATTAAATGTTAAAATTTCATCAATATTGACCATTTTTTCAACTATCGACTGGTCCGGGGTCATCGTTTTTCATTAGAAAATTTATTTTTTGGACTCTACCAAAAATGATTCAAAATGTCATTTGGATCGGGCCTCGTGTTGAATAACCACTTTTTAAACCCTCACAGTGACCAAAATTGCCATTTTTACAGAGTTTTGCTTACTCAAAATCTTAAATTTTGACCAATTTCAGGCACAGAAATGACTTTAAACACACTTATTTTAGTTGAAAAAGTAATAATTCACATCCAACCGTCATTTGAAGTCAAAAGATTAAATGTTAAAATTTCATCAATATTGACCATTTTTTCAACGTTCGACTGGTCCGGGGTCATCGTTTTTCATCAGAAAATTGATTTTTTGGACTCTACCAAAAATGATTCAAAATGTCATTTGGATCGGGCCTCATGTTGAATAACCACTTTTTAAACCCTCACAGTGACCAAAATTGCCATTTTTACAGAGTTTTGCTTACTCAAAATCTTCAATTTTGACCAATTTCAGGCACAGAAATGACTTTAAACACACTTATTTTAGTTGAAAAAGTAATAATTCACATCCAACCGTCATTTAAAGTCAAAAGATTAAATGTAAAAATTTCATCAATATTGACCATTTTTTCAACGTTCGACTGGTCCGGGGTCATCGTTTTTCATCAGAAAATTGATTTTTTGGACTCTACCAAAAATGATTCAAAATGTCATTTGGATCGGGCCTCATGTTGAATAACCACTTTTTAAACCCTCACAGTGACCAAAATTGCCATTTTTACAGAGTTTTGCTTACTCAAAATCTTAAATTTTGACCAATTTCAGGCACAGAAATGACTTTAAACACACTTATTTTAGTTGAAAAAGTAATAATTCACATCCAACCGTCATTTAAAGTCAAAAGATTAAATGTTAAAATTTCATCAATATTGACCATTTTTTCAACGTTCGACTGGTCCGGGGTCATCGTTTTTCATCAGATAATGGATTTTTTGGACTCTACCAAAAATGTTTCAAAATGTCATTTGGATCGGGCCTCATGTTGAATAACCACTTTTTAAACCCTCACAGTGACCAAAATTGCCATTTTTACAGAGTTTTGCTTACTCAAAATCTTAAATTGTGACCAATTTCAGGCACAGAAATGACTTTAAACACACTTATTTTAGTTGAAAAAGTAATAATTCACATCCAACCGTCATTTAAAGTCAAAAGATTAAATGTTAAAATTTCATCAATATTGACCATTTTTTCAACGTTCGACTGGTCCGGGGTCATCGTTTTTCATCAGAAAATTGATTTTTTGGACTCTACCAAAAATGTTTCAAAATGTCATTTGGATCGGGCCTCATGTTGAATAACCACTTTTTAAACCCTCACAGTGACCAAAATTGCCATTTTTACAGAGTTTTGCTTACTCAAAATCTTAAATTTTGACCAATTTCAGGCACAGAAATGACTTTAAACACACTTATTTTAGTTGAAAAAGTAATAATTCACATCCAACCGTCATTTAAAGTCAAAAGATTAAATGGTAAAATTTCATCAATATTGACCATTTTTTCAACGTTCGACTGGTCCGGGGTCATCGTTTTTCATCAGAAAATTGATTTTTTGGACTCTACCAAAAATGATTCAAAATGTCATTTGGATCGGGCCTCATGTTGAATAACCACTTTTTAAACCCTCACAGTGACCAAAATTGCCATTTTTACAGAGTTTTGCTTACTCAAAATCTTCAATTTTGACCAATTTCAGGCACAGAAATGACTTTAAACACACTTATTTTAGTTGAAAAAGTAATAATTCACATCCAACCGTCATTTAAAGTCAAAAGATTAAATGTTAAAATTTCATCAATATTGACCATTTTTTCAACGTTCGACTGGTCCGGGGTCATCGTTTTTCATCAGAAAATTGATTTTTTGGACTCTACCAAAAATGATTCAAAATGTCATTTGGATCAGGCCTCATGTTGAATAACCACTTTTTAAACCCTCACAGTGACCAAAATTGCCATTTTTACAGAGTTTTGCTTACACAAAATCTTCAATTTTGACCAATTTCAGGCACAGAAATGACTTTAAACACACTTATTTTAGTTGAAAAAGTAATAATTCACATCCAACCGTCATTTAAAGTCAAAAGATTAAATGTAAAAATTTCATCAATATTGACCATTTTTTCAACGTTCGACTGGTCCGGGGTCATCGTTTTTCATCAGAAAATTGATTTTTTGGACTCTACCAAAAATGATTCAAAATGTCATTTGGATCGGGCCTCATGTTGAATAACCACTTTTTAAACCCTCACAGTGACCAAAATTGCCATTTTTACAGAGTTTTGCTTACTCAAAATCTTAAATTTTGACCAATTTCAGGCACAGAAATGACTTTAAACACACTTATTTTAGTTGAAAAAGTAATAATTCACATCCAACCGTCATTTAAAGTCAAAAGATTAAATGTTAAAATTTCATCAATATTGACCATTTTTTCAACGTTCGACTGGTCCGGGGTCATCGTTTTTCATCAGATAATGGATTTTTTGGACTCTACCAAAAATGTTTCAAAATGTCATTTGGATCGGGCCTCATGTTGAATAACCACTTTTTAAACCCTCACAGTGACCAAAATTGCCATTTTTACAGAGTTTTGCTTACTCAAAATCTTAAATTTTGACCAATTTCAGGCACAGAAATGACTTTAAACACACTTATTTTAGTTGAAAAAGTAATAATTCACATCCAACCGTCATTTAAAGTCAAAAGATTAAATGTTAAAATTTCATCAATATTGACCATTTTTTCAACGTTCGACTGGTCCGGGGTCATCGTTTTTCATCAGAAAATTGATTTTTTGGACTCTACCAAAAATGTTTCAAAATGTCATTTGGATCGGGCCTCATGTTGAATAACCACTTTTTAAACCCTCACAGTGACCAAAATTGCCATTTTTACAGAGTTTTGCTTACTCAAAATCTTAAATTTTGACCAATTTCAGGCACAGAAATGACTTTAAACACACTTATTTTAGTTGAAAAAGTAATAATTCACATCCAACCGTCATTTAAAGTCAAAAGATTAAATGGTAAAATTTCATCAATATTGACCATTTTTTCAACGTTTGACTGGTCCGGGGTCATCGTTTTTCATCAGAAAATTGATTTTTTGGACTCTACCAAAAATGTTTCAAAATGTCATTTGGATCGGGCCTCATGTTGAATAACCACTTTTTAAACCCTCACAGTGACCAAAATTGCCATTTTTACAGAGTTTTGCTTACTCAAAATCTTCAATTTTGTCCAATTTCAGGCACAGAAATGATTTTAAACACACTTATTTTAGTTGAAAACGTAATATTTCACATCCAACCGTCATTTAAAGTCAAAAGATTAAATGTTAAAATTTCATCAATATTGACCATTTTTTCAACGTTCAACTGGTCCGGGTCATCGTTTTTCATCAGAAAATGGATTTTTTGGACTCTACCAAAAAAGATTCAAAATGTTTTTTGGATCGGGTCTCATGTTGAATAACCACTTTTTAAACCCTCACAGTGACCAAAATTGCCATTTTTACAGAGTTTTGCTTACTCAAAATCTTCAATTTTGACCAATTTCAGGCACAGAAATGATTTTAAACACACTTATTTTAGTTGAAAACGTAATATTTCACATCCAACCGTCATTTAAAGTCAAAAGATTAAATGTAAAAATTTCATCAATATTGACCATTTTTTCAACGTTCGACTGGTCCGGGGTCATCGTTTTTCATCAGAAAATTGATTTTTTGGACTCTACCAAAAATGATTCAAAATGCCATTTGGATCGGGCCTCATGTTGAATAACCACTTTTTAAACCCTCACAGTGACCAAAATTGCCATTTTTACAGAGTTTTGCTTACTCAAAATCTTAAATTTTGACCAATTTCAGGCACAGAAATGACTTTAAACACACTTATTTTAGTTGAAAAAGTAATAATTCACATCCAACCGTCATTTAAAGTCAAAAGATTAAATGTTAAAATTTCATCAATATTGACCATTTTTTCAACGTTCGACTGGTCCGGGGTCATCGTTTTTCATCAGAAAATTGATTTTTTGGACTCTACCAAAAATGTTTCAAAATGTCATTTGGATCGGGCCTCATGTTGAATAACCACTTTTTAAACCCTCACAGTGACCAAAATTGCCATTTTTACAGAGTTTTGCTTACTCAAAATCTTCAATTTTGACCAATTTCAGGCACAGAAATGACTTTAAACACACTTATTTAGTTGAAAAAGTAATAATTCACATCCAACCGTCATTTAAAGTCAAAAGATTAAATGTTAAAATTTCATCAATATTGACCATTTTTTCAACGTTCGACTGGTCCGGGGTCATCGTTTTTCATCAGAAAATTGATTTTTTGGACTCTACCAAAAATGATTCAAAATGTCATTTGGATCGGGCCTCATGTTGAATAACCACTTTTTAAACCCTCACAGTGACCAAAATTGCCATTTTTACAGAGTTTTGCTTACTCAAAATCTTCAATTTTGACCAATTTCAGGCACAGAAATAACTTTAAACACACTTATTTTAGTTGAAAAAGTAATAATTCACATCCAACCGTCATTTAAAGTCAAAAGATTAAATGTTAAAATTTCATCAATATTGACCATTTTTTCAACGTTCGACTGGTCCGGGGTCATCGTTTTTCATCAGAAAATGGATTTTTTGGACTCTACCAAAAAAGATTAAAAATGTCTTTTGGATCGGGTCTCATGTTGAATAACCACTTTTTAAACCCTCACAGTGACCAAAATTGCCATTTTTACAGAGTTTTGCTTACTCAAAATCTTCAATTTTGACCAATTTCAGGCACAGAAATGACTTTAAACACACTTATTTTAGTTGAAAAAGTAATAATTCACATCCAACCGTCATTTAAAGTCAAAAGATTAAATGTTAAAATTTCATCAATATTGACCATTTTTTCAACGTTCGACTGGTCATCGTTTTTCATCAGAAAATTGATTTTTTGGACTCTACCAAAAATGTTTCAAAATGTCATTTGGATCGGGCCTCATGTTGAATAACCACTTTTTAAACCCTCACAGTGACCAAAATTGCCATTTTTACAGAGTTTTGCTTACTCAAAATCTTCAATTTTGACCAATTTCAGGCACAGAAATGACTTTAAACACACTTATTTTAGTTGAAAAAGTAATAATTCACATCCAACCGTCATTTAAAGTCAAAAGATTAAATGTAAAAATTTCATCAATATTGACCATTTTTTCAACGTTCGACTGGTCCGGGGTCATCGTTTTTCATCAGAAAATTGATTTTTTGGACTCTACCAAAAATGTTTCAAAATGTCATTTGGATCGGGCCTCATGTTGAATAACCACTTTTTAAACCCTCACAGTGACCAAAATTGCCATTTTTACAGAGTTTTGCTTACTCAAAATCTTCAATTTTGTCCAATTTCAGGCACAGAAATGATTTTAAACACACTTATTTTAGTTGAAAACGTAATATTTCACATCCAACCGTCATTTAAAGTCAAAAGATTAAATGTTAAAATTTCATCAATATTGACCATTTTTTCAACGTTCAACTGGTCCGGGTCATCGTTTTTCATCAGAAAATGGATTTTTTGGACTCTACCAAAAAAGATTCAAAATGTTTTTTGGATCGGGTCTCATGTTGAATAACCACTTTTTAAACCCTCAGAGTGACCAAAATTGCCATTTTTACAGAGTTTTGCTTACTCAAAATCTTCAATTTTGACCAATTTCAGGCAAAGAAATGATTTTAAACACACTTATTTTAGTTGAAAACGTAATATTTCACATCCAACCGTCATTTAAAGTCAAAAGATTAAATGTAAAAATTTCATCAATATTGACCATTTTTTCAACGTTCGACTGGTCCGGGGTCATCGTTTTTCATCAGAAAATTGATTTTTTGGACTCTACCAAAAATGATTCAAAATGTCACTTGGATCGGGCCTCATGTTGAATAACCACTTTTTAAACCCTCACAGTGACCAAAATTGCCATTTTTACAGAGTTTTGCTTACTCAAAATCTTAAATTTTGACCAATTTCAGGCACAGAAATGACTTTAAACACACTTATTTTAGTTGAAAAAGTAATAATTCACATCCAACCGTCATTTAAAGTCAAAAGATTAAATGTTAAAATTTCATCAATATTGACCATTTTTTCAACGTTCGACTGGTCCGGGGTCATCGTTTTTCATCAGAAAATTGATTTTTTGGACTCTACCAAAAATGTTTCAAAATGTCATTTGGATCGGGCCTCATGTTGAATAACCACTTTTTAAACCCTCACAGTGACCAAAATTGCCATTTTTACAGAGTTTTGCTTACTCAAAATCTTCAATTTTGACCAATTTCAGGCACAGAAATGACTTTAAACACACTTATTTTAGTTGAAAAAGTAATAATTCACATCCAACCGTCATTTAAAGTCAAAAGATTAAATGTTAAAATTTCATCAATATTGACCATTTTTTCAACGTTCGACTGGTCTGGGGTCATCGTTTTTCATCAGAAAATGGATTTTTTGGACTCTACCAAAAAAGATTCAAAATGTCTTTTGGATCGGGCCTCATGTTGAATAACCACTTTTTAAACCCTCACAGTGACCAAAATTGCCATTTTTACAGAGTTTTGCTTACTCAAAATCTTAAATTTTGACCAATTTCAGGCACAGAAATGACTTTAAACACACTTATTTTAGTTGAAAAAGTAATAATTCACATCCAACCGTCATTTAAAGTCAAAGGATTAAATGTTAAAATGTCATCAATATTGACCATTTTTTCAACGTTCGACTGGTCCGGGGTCATCGTTTTTCATCAGAAAATTGATTTTTTGGACTCTACCAAAAATTATTCAAAATGTCATTTGGATCGGGCCTCATGTTGAATAACCACTTTTTAAACCCTCACAGTGACCAAAATTGCCATTTTTACAGAGTTTTGCTTACTCAAAATCTTCAATTTTGACCAATTTCAGGCACAGAAATGACTTTAAACACACTTATTTTAGTTGAAAAAGTAATAATTCACATCCAACCGTCATTTAAAGTCAAAAGATTAAATGTTAAAATTTCATCAATATTGACCATTTTTTCAACGTTCGACTGGTCCGGGGTCATCGTTTTTCATCAGAAAATTGATTTTTTGGACTCTACCAAAAATGATTCAAAATGTCATTTGGATCGGGCCTCATGTTGAATAACCACTTTTTAAACCCTCACAGTGACCAAAATTGCCATTTTACAGAGTTTTGCTTACTCAAAATCTTCAATTTTGACCTATTTCAGGCACAGAAATGACTTTAAACACACTTATTTTAGTTGAAAAAGTAATAATTCACATCCAACCGTCATTTAAAGTCAAAAGATTAAATGTTAAAATTTCATCAATATTGACCATTTTTTCAACGTTCGACTGGTCCGGGGTCATCGTTTTTCATCAGAAAATTGATTTTTTGGACTCTACCAAAAATGATTCAAAATGTCATTTGGATCGGGCCTCATGTTGAATAACCACTTTTTAAACCCTCACAGTGACCAAAATTGCCATTTTTACAGAGTTTTGCTTACTCAAAATCTTCAATTTTGACCAATTTCAGGCACAGAAATGACTTTAAACACACTTATTTTAGTTGAAAAAGTAATAATTCACATCCAACCGTCATTTAAAGTCAAAAGATTAAATGTTAAAATTTCATCAATATTGACCATTTTTTCAACTATCGACTGGTCCGGGGTCATCGTTTTTCATCAGAAAATTTATTTTTTGGACTCTACCAAAAATGATTCAAAATGTCATTTGGATCGGGCCTCGTGTTGAATAACCACTTTTTAAACCCTCACAGTGACCAAAATTGCCATTTTTACAGAGTTTTGCTTACTCAAAATCTTAAATTTTGACCAATTTCAGGCACAGAAATGACTTTAAACACACTTATTTTAGTTGAAAAAGTAATAATTCACATCCAACCGTCATTTGAAGTCAAAAGATTAAATGTTAAAATTTCATCAATATTGACCATTTTTTCAACGTTCGACTGGTCCGGGGTCATCGTTTTTCATCAGAAAATTGATTTTTTGGACTCTACCAAAAATGATTCAAAATGTCATTTGGATCGGGCCTCATGTTGAATAACCACTTTTTAAACCCTCACAGTGACCAAAATTGCCATTTTTACAGAGTTTTGCTTACTCAAAATCTTCAATTTTGACCAATTTCAGGCACAGAAATGACTTTAAAAACACACTTATTTTAGTTGAAAAAGTAATAATTCACATCCAACCGTCATTTAAAGTCAAAAGATTAAATGTAAAAATGTCATCAATATTGACCATTTTTTCAACGTTCGACTGGTCCGGGGTCATCGTTTTTCATCAGAAAATTGATTTTTTGGACTCTACCAAAAATGATTCAAAATGTCATTTGGATCGGGCCTCATGTTGAATAACCACTTTTTAAACCCTCACAGTGACCAAAATTGCCATTTTTACAGAGTTTTGCTTACTCAAAATCTTAAATTTTGACCAATTTCAGGCACAGAAATGACTTTAAACACACTTATTTTAGTTGAAAAAGTAATAATTCACATCCAACCGTCATTTAAAGTCAAAAGATTAAATGTTAAAATTTCATCAATATTGACCATTTTTTCAACGTTCGACTGGTCCGGGGTCATCGTTTTTCATCAGATAATGGATTTTTTGGACTCTACCAAAAATGTTTCAAAATGTCATTTGGATCGGGCCTCATGTTGAATAACCACTTTTTAAACCCTCACAGTGACCAAAATTGCCATTTTTACAGAGTTTTGCTTACTCAAAATCTTAAATTTTGACCAATTTCAGGCACAGAAATGACTTTAAACACACTTATTTTAGTTGAAAAAGTAATAATTCACATCCAACCGTCATTTAAAGTCAAAAGATTAAATGTTAAAATTTCATCAATATTGACCATTTTTTCAACGTTCGACTGGTCCGGGGTCATCGTTTTTCATCAGAAAATTGATTTTTTGGACTCTACCAAAAATGTTTCAAAATGTCATTTGGATCGGGCCTCATGTTGAATAACCACTTTTTAAACCCTCACAGTGACCAAAATTGCCATTTTTACAGAGTTTTGCTTACTCAAAATCTTCAATTTTGACCAATTTCAGGCACAGAAATGGCTTTAAACACACTTATTTTAGTTGAAAAAGTAATAATTCACATCCAACCGTCATTTAAAGTCAAAAGATTAAATGTTAAAATTTCATCAATATTGACCATTTTTTCAACGTTCGACTGGTCCGGGGTCATCGTTTTTCATCAGAAAATGGATTTTTTGGACTCTACCAAAAAAGATTCAAAATGTCTTTTGGATCGGGCCTCATGTTGAATAACCACTTTTTAAACCCTCACAGTGACCAAAATTGCCATTTTTACAGAGTTTTGCTTACTCAAAATCTTCAATTTTGACCAATTTCAGGCACAGAAATGACTTTAAACACACTTATTTTAGTTGAAAAAGTAATAATTCACATCCAACCGTCATTTGAAGTCAAAAGATTAAATGTTAAAATTTCATCAATATTGACCATTTTTTCAACGTTCGACTGGTCCGGGGTCATCGTTTTTCATCAGAAAATTGATTTTTTGGACTCTACCAAAAAAGATTCAAAATGTCTTTTGGATCGGGCCTCATGTTGAATAACCACTTTTTAAACCCTCACAGTGACCAAAATTGCCATTTTTACAGAGTTTTGCTTACTCAAAATCTTCAATTTTGACCAATTTCAGGCACAGAAATGACTTTAAACACACTTATTTTAGTTGAAAAAGTAATAATTCACATCCAACCGTCATTTAAAGTCAAAAGATTAAATGTTAAAATTTCATCAATATTGACCATTTTTTCAACGTTCGACTGGTCCGGGGTCATCGTTTTTCATCAGAAAATTGATTTTTTGGACTCACCAAAAATGATTCAAAATGTCATTTGGATCGGGCCTCATGTTGAATAACCACTTTTTAAACCCTCACAGTGACCAAAATTGCCATTTTTACAGAGTTTTGCTTACTCAAAATCTTAAATTTTGACCAATTTCAGGCACAGAAATGACTTTAAACACACTTATTTTAGTTGAAAAAGTAATAATTCACATCCAACCGTCATTTGAAGTCAAAAGATTAAATGTTAAAATTTCATCAATATTGACCATTTTTTCAACGTTCGACTGGTCCGGGGTCATCGTTTTTCATCAGAAAATTGATTTTTTGGACTGTACCAAAAAAGATTCAAAATGTCTTTTGGATCGGGCCTCATGTTGAATAACCACTTTTTAAACCCTCACAGTGACCAAAATTGCCATTTTTACAGAGTTTTGCTTACTCAAAATCTTCAATTTTGACCAATTTCAGGCACAGAAATGACTTTAAACACACTTATTTTAGTTGAAAAAGTAATAATTCACATCCAACCGTCATTTAAAGTCAAAAGATTAAATGTTAAAATTTCATCAATATTGACCATTTTTTCAACATTCGACTGGTCCGGGGTCATCGTTTTTCATCAGAAAATTGATTTTTTGGACTCACCAAAAATGATTCAAAATGTCATTTGGATCGGGCCTCATGTTGAATAACCACTTTTTAAACCCTCACAGTGACCAAAATTGCCATTTTTACAGAGTTTTGCTTACTCAAAATCTTCAATTTTGACCAATTTCAGGCACAGAAATGACTTTAAAAACACACTTATTTTAGTTGAAAAAGTAATAATTCACATCCAACCGTCATTTAAAGTCAAAAGATTAAATGTAAAAATGTCATCAATATTGACCATTTTTTCAACGTTCGACTGGTCCGGGGTCATCGTTTTTCATCAGAAAATTGATTTTTTGGACTCTACCAAAAATGATTCAAAATGTCATTTGGATCGGGCCTCATGTTGAATAACCACTTTTTAAACCCTCACAGTGACCAAAATTGCCATTTTTACAGAGTTTTGCTTACTCAAAATCTTAAATTTTGACCAATTTCAGGCACAGAAATGACTTTAAACACACTTATTTTAGTTGAAAAAGTAATAATTCACATCCAACCGTCATTTAAAGTCAAAAGATTAAATGTTAAAATTTCATCAATATTGACCATTTTTTCAACGTTCGACTGGTCCGGGGTCATCGTTTTTCATCAGATAATGGATTTTTTGGACTCTACCAAAAATGTTTCAAAATGTCATTTGGATCGGGCCTCATGTTGAATAACCACTTTTTAAACCCTCACAGTGACCAAAATTGCCATTTTTACAGAGTTTTGCTTACTCAAAATCTTAAATTTTGACCAATTTCAGGCACAGAAATGACTTTAAACACACTTATTTTAGTTGAAAAAGTAATAATTCACATCCAACCGTCATTTAAAGTCAAAAGATTAAATGTTAAAATTTCATCAATATTGACCATTTTTTCAACGTTCGACTGGTCCGGAGTCATCGTTTTTCATCAGAAAATTGATTTTTTGGACTCTACCAAAAATGTTTCAAAATGTCATTTGGATCGGGCCTCATGTTGAATAACCACTTTTTAAACCCTCACAGTGACCAAAATTGCCATTTTTACAGAGTTTTGCTTACTCAAAATCTTCAATTTTGACCAATTTCAGGCACAGAAATGGCTTTAAACACACTTATTTTAGTTGAAAAAGTAATAATTCACATCCAACCGTCATTTAAAGTCAAAAGATTAAATGTTAAAATTTCATCAATATTGACCATTTTTTCAACGTTCGACTGGTCCGGGGTCATCGTTTTTCATCAGAAAATGGATTTTTTGGACTCTACCAAAAAAGATTCAAAATGTCTTTTGGATCGGGCCTCATGTTGAATAACCACTTTTTAAACCCTCACAGTGACCAAAATTGCCATTTTTACAGAGTTTTGCTTACTCAAAATCTTCAATTTTGACCAATTTCAGGCACAGAAATGACTTTAAACACACTTATTTTAGTTGAAAAAGTAATAATTCACATCCAACCGTCATTTGAAGTCAAAAGATTAAATGTTAAAATTTCATCAATATTGACCATTTTTTCAACGTTCGACTGGTCCGGGGTCATCGTTTTTCATCAGAAAATTGATTTTTTGGACTCTACCAAAAAAGATTCAAAATGTCTTTTGGATCGGGCCTCATGTTGAATAACCACTTTTTAAACCCTCACAGTGACCAAAATTGCCATTTTTACAGAGTTTTGCTTACTCAAAATCTTCAATTTTGACCAATTTCAGGCACAGAAATGACTTTAAACACACTTATTTTAGTTGAAAAAGTAATAATTCACATCCAACCGTCATTTAAAGTCAAAAGATTAAATGTTAAAATTTCATCAATATTGACCATTTTTTCAACGTTCGACTGGTCCGGGGTCATCGTTTTTCATCAGAAAATTGATTTTTTGGACTCACCAAAAATGATTCAAAATGTCATTTGGATCGGGCCTCATGTTGAATAACCACTTTTTAAACCCTCACAGTGACCAAAATTGCCATTTTTACAGAGTTTTGCTTACTCAAAATCTTAAATTTTGACCAATTTCAGGCACAGAAATGACTTTAAACACACTTATTTTAGTTGAAAAAGTAATAATTCACATCCAACCGTCATTTGAAGTCAAAAGATTAAATGTTAAAATTTCATCAATATTGACCATTTTTTCAACGTTCGACTGGTCCGGGGTCATCGTTTTTCATCAGAAAATTGATTTTTTGGACTGTACCAAAAAAGATTCAAAATGTCTTTTGGATCGGGCCTCATGTTGAATAACCACTTTTTAAACCCTCACAGTGACCAAAATTGCCATTTTTACAGAGTTTTGCTTACTCAAAATCTTCAATTTTGACCAATTTCAGGCACAGAAATGACTTTAAACACACTTATTTTAGTTGAAAAAGTAATAATTCACATCCAACCGTCATTTAAAGTCAAAAGATTAAATGTTAAAATTTCATCAATATTGACCATTTTTTCAACATTCGACTGGTCCGGGGTCATCGTTTTTCATCAGAAAATTGATTTTTTGGACTCACCAAAAATGATTCAAAATGTCATTTGGATCGGGCCTCATGTTGAATAACCACTTTTTAAACCCTCACAGTGACCAAAATTGCCATTTTTACAGAGTTTTGCTTACTCAAAATCTTAAATTTTGACCAATTTCAGGCACAGAAATGACTTTAAACACACTTATTTTAGTTGAAAAAGTAATAATTCACATCCAACCGTCATTTGAAGTCAAAAGATTAAATGTTAAAATTTCATCAATATTGACCATTTTTTCAACGTTCGACTGGTCCGGGGTCATCGTTTTTCATCAGAAAATTGATTTTTTGGACTCTACCAAAAATGTTTCAAAATGTCATTTGGATCGGGCCTCATGTTGAATAACCACTTTTTAAACCCTCACAGTGACCAAAATTGCCATTTTTACAGAGTTTTGCTTACTCAAAATCTTCAATTTTGACCAATTTCAGGCACAGAAATGGCTTTAAACACACTTATTTTAGTTGAAAAAGTAATAATTCACATCCAACCGTCATTTAAAGTCAAAAGATTAAATGTTAAAATTTCATCAATATTGACCATTTTTTCAACGTTCGACTGGTCCGGGGTCATCGTTTTTCATCAGAAAATGGATTTTTTGGACTCTACCAAAAAAGATTCAAAATGTCTTTTGGATCGGGCCTCATGTTGAATAACCACTTTTTAAACCCTCACAGTGACCAAAATTGCCATTTTTACAGAGTTTTGCTTACTCAAAATCTTCAATTTTGACCAATTTCAGGCACAGAAATGACTTTAAACACACTTATTTTAGTTGAAAAAGTAATAATTCACATCCAACCGTCATTTGAAGTCAAAAGATTAAATGTTAAAATTTCATCAATATTGACCATTTTTTCAACGTTCGACTGGTCCGGGGTCATCGTTTTTCATCAGAAAATTGATTTTTTGGACTCTACCAAAAAAGATTCAAAATGTCTTTTGGATCGGGCCTCATGTTGAATAACCACTTTTTAAACCCTCACAGTGACCAAAATTGCCATTTTTACAGAGTTTTGCTTACTCAAAATCTTCAATTTTGACCAATTTCAGGCACAGAAATGACTTTAAACACACTTATTTTAGTTGAAAAAGTAATAATTCACATCCAACCGTCATTTAAAGTCAAAAGATTAAATGTTAAAATTTCATCAATATTGACCATTTTTTCAACGTTCGACTGGTCCGGGGTCATCGTTTTTCATCAGAAAATTGATTTTTTGGACTCACCAAAAATGATTCAAAATGTCATTTGGATCGGGCCTCATGTTGAATAACCACTTTTTAAACCCTCACAGTGACCAAAATTGCCATTTTTACAGAGTTTTGCTTACTCAAAATCTTAAATTTTGACCAATTTCAGGCACAGAAATGACTTTAAACACACTTATTTTAGTTGAAAAAGTAATAATTCACATCCAACCGTCATTTGAAGTCAAAAGATTAAATGTTAAAATTTCATCAATATTGAAAATTTTTTCAACGTTCGACTGGTCCGGGGTCATCGTTTTTCATCAGAAAATTGATTTTTTGGACTCTACCAAAAATGATTCAAAATGTCATTTGGATCGGGCCTCATGTTGAATAACCACTTTTTAAACCCTCACAGTGTCCAAAATTGCCATTTTTACAGAGTTTTGCTTACTCAAAATCTTCAATTTTGACCAATTTCAGGCACAGAAATGACTTTAAACACACTTATTTTAGTTGAAAAAGTAATAATTCACATCCAACCGTCATTTGAAGTCAAAAGATTAAATGTTAAAATTTCATCAATATTGACCATTTTTTCAACGTTCGACTGGTCCGGGGTCATCGTTTTTCATCAGAAAATTGATTTTTTGGACTCTACCAAAAAAGATTCAAAATGTCTTTTGGATCGGGCCTCATGTTGAATAACCACTTTTTAAACCCTCACAGTGACCAAAATTGCCATTTTTACAGAGTTTTGCTTACTCAAAATCTTCAATTTTGACCAATTTCAGGCACAGAAATGACTTTAAACACACTTATTTTAGTTGAAAAAGTAATAATTCACATCCAACCGTCATTTAAAGTCAAAAGATTAAATGTTAAAATTTCATCAATATTGACCATTTTTTCAACGTTCGACTGGTCCGGGGTCATCGTTTTTCATCAGAAAATTGATTTTTTGGACTCACCAAAAATGATTCAAAATGTCATTTGGATCGGGCCTCATGTTGAATAACCACTTTTTAAACCCTCACAGTGACCAAAATTGCCATTTTTACAGAGTTTTGCTTACTCAAAATCTTAAATTTTGACCAATTTCAGGCACAGAAATGACTTTAAACACACTTATTTTAGTTGAAAAAGTAATAATTCACATCCAACCGTCATTTGAAGTCAAAAGATTAAATGTTAAAATTTCATCAATATTGACCATTTTTTCAACGTTCGACTGGTCCGGGGTCATCGTTTTTCATCAGAAAATTGATTTTTTGGACTGTACCAAAAAAGATTCAAAATGTCTTTTGGATCGGGCCTCATGTTGAATAACCACTTTTTAAACCCTCACAGTGACCAAAATTGCCATTTTTACAGAGTTTTGCTTACTCAAAATCTTCAATTTTGACCAATTTCAGGCACAGAAATGACTTTAAACACACTTATTTTAGTTGAAAAAGTAATAATTCACATCCAACCGTCATTTAAAGTCAAAAGATTAAATGTTAAAATTTCATCAATATTGACCATTTTTTCAACATTCGACTGGTCCGGGGTCATCGTTTTTCATCAGAAAATTGATTTTTTGGACTCACCAAAAATGATTCAAAATGTCATTTGGATCGGGCCTCATGTTGAATAACCACTTTTTAAACCCTCACAGTGACCAAAATTGCCATTTTTACAGAGTTTTGCTTACTCAAAATCTTAAATTTTGACCAATTTCAGGCACAGAAATGACTTTAAACACACTTATTTTAGTTGAAAAAGTAATAATTCACATCCAACCGTCATTTGAAGTCAAAAGATTAAATGTTAAAATTTCATCAATATTGACCATTTTTTCAACGTTCGACTGGTCCGGGGTCATCGTTTTTCATCAGAAAATTGATTTTTTGGACTCTACCAAAAATGTTTCAAAATGTCATTTGGATCGGGCCTCATGTTGAATAACCACTTTTTAAACCCTCACAGTGACCAAAATTGCCATTTTTACAGAGTTTTGCTTACTCAAAATCTTCAATTTTGACCAATTTCAGGCACAGAAATGGCTTTAAACACACTTATTTTAGTTGAAAAAGTAATAATTCACATCCAACCGTCATTTAAAGTCAAAAGATTAAATGTTAAAATTTCATCAATATTGACCATTTTTTCAACGTTCGACTGGTCCGGGGTCATCGTTTTTCATCAGAAAATGGATTTTTTGGACTCTACCAAAAAAGATTCAAAATGTCTTTTGGATCGGGCCTCATGTTGAATAACCACTTTTTAAACCCTCACAGTGACCAAAATTGCCATTTTTACAGAGTTTTGCTTACTCAAAATCTTCAATTTTGACCAATTTCAGGCACAGAAATGACTTTAAACACACTTATTTTAGTTGAAAAAGTAATAATTCACATCCAACCGTCATTTGAAGTCAAAAGATTAAATGTTAAAATTTCATCAATATTGACCATTTTTTCAACGTTCGACTGGTCCGGGGTCATCGTTTTTCATCAGAAAATTGATTTTTTGGACTCTACCAAAAAAGATTCAAAATGTCTTTTGGATCGGGCCTCATGTTGAATAACCACTTTTTAAACCCTCACAGTGACCAAAATTGCCATTTTTACAGAGTTTTGCTTACTCAAAATCTTCAATTTTGACCAATTTCAGGCACAGAAATGACTTTAAACACACTTATTTTAGTTGAAAAAGTAATAATTCACATCCAACCGTCATTTAAAGTCAAAAGATTAAATGTTAAAATTTCATCAATATTGACCATTTTTTCAACGTTCGACTGGTCCGGGGTCATCGTTTTTCATCAGAAAATTGATTTTTTGGACTCACCAAAAATGATTCAAAATGTCATTTGGATCGGGCCTCATGTTGAATAACCACTTTTTAAACCCTCACAGTGACCAAAATTGCCATTTTTACAGAGTTTTGCTTACTCAAAATCTTAAATTTTGACCAATTTCAGGCACAGAAATGACTTTAAACACACTTATTTTAGTTGAAAAAGTAATAATTCACATCCAACCGTCATTTGAAGTCAAAAGATTAAATGTTAAAATTTCATCAATATTGAAAATTTTTTCAACGTTCGACTGGTCCGGGGTCATCGTTTTTCATCAGAAAATTGATTTTTTGGACTCTACCAAAAATGATTCAAAATGTCATTTGGATCGGGCCTCATGTTGAATAACCACTTTTTAAACCCTCACAGTGTCCAAAATTGCCATTTTTACAGAGTTTTGCTTACTCAAAATCTTCAATTTTGACCAATTTCAGGCACAGAAATGACTTTAAACACACTTATTTTAGTTGAAAAAGTAATAATTCACATCCAACCGTCATTTAAAGTCAAAAGATTAAATGTAAAAATGTCATCAATATTGACCATTTTTTCAACGTTCGACTGGTCCGGGGTCATCGTTTTTCATCAGAAAATTGATTTTTTGGACTCTACCAAAAATGATTCAAAATGTCATTTGGATCGGGCCTCATGTTGAAAAACCACTTTTTAAACCCTCACAGTGACCAAAATTGCCATTTTTACAGAGTTTTGATTACTCAAAATCTTCAATTTTGACCAATTTCAGGCACAGAAATGACTTTAAACACACTTATTTTAGTTGAAAAAGTAATAATTCACATCCAACCGTCATTTAAAGTCAAAAGATTAAATGTAAAAATTTCATCAATATTGACCATTTTTTCAACGTTCGACTGGTCCGGGGTCATCGTTTTTCATCAGAAAATTGATTTTTTGGACTCTACCAAAAATGATTCAAAATGTCATTTGGATCGGGCCTCATGTTGAATAACCACTTTTTAAACCCTCACAGTGACCAAAATTGCCATTTTTACAGAGTTTTGCTTACTCAAAATCTTAAATTTTGACCAATTTCAGGCACAGAAATGACTTTAAACACACTTATTTTAGTTGAAAAAGTAATAATTCACATCCAACCGTCATTTAAAGTCAAAAGATTAAATGTTAAAATTTCATCAATATTGACCATTTTTTCAACGTTCGACTGGTCCGGGGTCATCGTTTTTCATCAGAAAATTGATTTTTTGGACTTTACCAAAAATGTTTCAAAATGTCATTTGGATCAGGCCTCATGTTGAATAACCACTTTTAAACCCTCACAGTGACCAAAATTGCCATTTTTACAGAGTTTTGCTTACTCAAAATCTTAAATTTTGACCAATTTCAGGCACAGAAATGGCTTTAAACACACTTATTTTAGTTGAAAAAGTAATAATTCACATCCAACCGTCATTTAAAGTCAAAAGATTAAATGTTAAAATTTCATCAATATTGACCATTTTTTCAACGTTCGACTGGTCCGGGGTCATCGTTTTTCATCAGAAAATGGATTTTTTGGACTCTACCAAAAAAGATTCAAAATGTCTTTTGGATCGGGCCTCATGTTGAATAACCACTTTTTAAACCCTCACAGTGACCAAAATTGCCATTTTTACAGAGTTTTGCTTACTCAAAATCTTAAATTTTGACCAATTTCAGGCACAGAAATGACTTTAAACACACTTATTTTAGTTGAAAAAGTAATAATTCACATCCAACCGTCATTTAAAGTCAAAAGATTAAATGTTAAAATTTCATCAATATTGACCATTTTTTCAACGTTCGACTGGTCCGGGGTCATCGTTTTTCATCAGAAAATTGATTTTTTGGACTCTACCAAAAATGATTCAAAATGTCATTTGGATCGGGCCTCATGTTGAATAACCACTTTTTAAACCCTCACAGTGACCAAAATTGCCATTTTTACAGAGTTTTGCTTACTCAAAATCTTCAATTTTGACCAATTTCAGGCACAGAAATGACTTTAAACACACTTATTTTAGTTGAAAAAGTAATAATTCACATCCAACCGTCATTTAAAGTCAAAAGATTAAATGTTAAAATTTCATCAATATTGACCATTTTTTCAACGTTCGACTGGTCCGGGGTCATCGTTTTTCATCAGAAAATTGATTTTTTGGACTCTACCAAAAATGTTTCAAAATGTCATTTGGATCAGGCCTCATGTTGAATAACCACTTTTAAACCCTCACAGTGACCAAAATTGCCATTTTTACAGAGTTTTGCTTACTCAAAATCTTAAATTTTGACCAATTTCAGGCACAGAAATGGCTTTAAACACACTTATTTTAGTTGAAAAAGTAATAATTCACATCCAACCGTCATTTAAAGTCAAAAGATTAAATGTTAAAATTTCATCAATATTGACCATTTTTTCAACGTTCGACTGGTCCGGGGTCATCGTTTTTCATCAGAAAATGGATTTTTTGGACTCTACCAAAAAAGATTCAAAATGTCTTTTGGATCGGGCCTCATGTTGAATAACCACTTTTTAAACCCTCACAGTGACCAAAATTGCCATTTTTACAGAGTTTTGCTTACTCAAAATCTTAAATTTTGACCAATTTCAGGCACAGAAATGACTTTAAACACACTTATTTTAGTTGAAAAAGTAATAATTCACATCCAACCGTCATTTAAAGTCAAAAGATTAAATGTTAAAATTTCATCAATATTGACCATTTTTTCAACGTTCGACTGGTCCGGGGTCATCGTTTTTCATCAGAAAATTGATTTTTTGGACTCTACCAAAAATGTTTCAAAATGTCATTTGGATCGGGCCTCATGTTGAATAACCACTTTTTAAACCCTCACAGTGACCAAAATTGCCATTTTTACAGAGTTTTGCTTACTCAAAATCTTCAATTTTGACCAATTTCAGGCACAGAAATGGCTTTAAACACACTTATTTTAGTTGAAAAAGTAATAATTCACATCCAACCGTCATTTAAAGTCAAAAGATTAAATGTTAAAATTTCATCAATATTGACCATTTTTTCAACGTTCGACTGGTCCGGGGTCATCGTTTTTCATCAGAAAATGGATTTTTTGGACTCTACCAAAAAAGATTCAAAATGTCTTTTGGATCGGGCCTCATGTTGAATAACCACTTTTTAAACCCTCACAGTGACCAAAATTGCCATTTTTACAGAGTTTTGCTTACTCAAAATCTTCAATTTTGACCAATTTCAGGCACAGAAATGACTTTAAACACACTTATTTTAGTTGAAAAAGTAATAATTCACATCCAACCGTCATTTGAAGTCAAAAGATTAAATGTTAAAATTTCATCAATATTGACCATTTTTTCAACGTTCGACTGGTCCGGGGTCATCGTTTTTCATCAGAAAATTGATTTTTTGGACTCTACCAAAAAAGATTCAAAATGTCTTTTGGATCGGGCCTCATGTTGAATAACCACTTTTTAAACCCTCACAGTGACCAAAATTGCCATTTTTACAGAGTTTTGCTTACTCAAAATCTTCAATTTTGACCAATTTCAGGCACAGAAATGACTTTAAACACACTTATTTTAGTTGAAAAAGTAATAATTCACATCCAACCGTCATTTAAAGTCAAAAGATTAAATGTTAAAATTTCATCAATATTGACCATTTTTTCAACGTTCGACTGGTCCGGGGTCATCGTTTTTCATCAGAAAATTGATTTTTTGGACTCACCAAAAATGATTCAAAATGTCATTTGGATCGGGCCTCATGTTGAATAACCACTTTTTAAACCCTCACAGTGACCAAAATTGCCATTTTTACAGAGTTTTGCTTACTCAAAATCTTAAATTTTGACCAATTTCAGGCACAGAAATGACTTTAAACACACTTATTTTAGTTGAAAAAGTAATAATTCACATCCAACCGTCATTTGAAGTCAAAAGATTAAATGTTAAAATTTCATCAATATTGACAATTTTTTCAACGTTCGACTGGTCCGGGGTCATCGTTTTTCATCAGAAAATTGATTTTTTGGACTCTACCAAAAATGATTCAAAATGTCATTTGGATCGGGCCTCATGTTGAATAACCACTTTTTAAACCCTCACAGTGTCCAAAATTGCCATTTTTACAGAGTTTTGCTTACTCAAAATCTTCAATTTTGACCAATTTCAGGCACAGAAATGACTTTAAACACACTTATTTTAGTTGAAAAAGTAATAATTCACATCCAACCGTCATTTAAAGTCAAAAGATTAAATGTAAAAATGTCATCAATATTGACCATTTTTTCAACGTTCGACTGGTCCGGGGTCATCGTTTTTCATCAGAAAATTGATTTTTTGGACTCTACCAAAAATGATTCAAAATGTCATTTGGATCGGGCCTCATGTTGAAAAACCACTTTTTAAACCCTCACAGTGACCAAAATTGCCATTTTTACAGAGTTTTGCTTACTCAAAATCTTAAATTTTGACCAATTTCAGGCACAGAAATGACTTTAAACACACTTATTTTAGTTGAAAAAGTAATAATTCACATCCAACCGTCATTTAAAGTCAAAAGATTAAATGTTAAAATTTCATCAATATTGACCATTTTTTCAACGTTCGACTGGTCCGGGGTCATCGTTTTTCATCAGATAATGGATTTTTTGGACTCTACCAAAAATGTTTCAAAATGTCATTTGGATCGGGCCTCATGTTGAATAACCACTTTTTAAACCCTCACAGTGACCAAAATTGCCATTTTTACAGAGTTTTGCTTACTCAAAATCTTCAATTTTGACCAATTTCAGGCACAGAAATGACTTTAAACACACTTATTTTAGTTGAAAAAGTAATAATTCACATCCAACCGTCATTTAAAGTCAAAAGATTAAATGTAAAAATGTCATCAATATTGACCATTTTTTCAACGTTCGACTGGTCCGGGGTCATCGTTTTTCATCAGAAAATTGATTTTTTGGACTCTACCAAAAATGATTCAAAATGTCATTTGGATCGGGCCTCATGTTGAAAAACCACTTTTTAAACCCTCACAGTGACCAAAATTGCCATTTTTACAGAGTTTTGATTACTCAAAATCTTCAATTTTGACCAATTTCAGGCACAGAAATGACTTTAAACACACTTATTTTAGTTGAAAAAGTAATAATTCACATCCAACCGTCATTTAAAGTCAAAAGATTAAATGTAAAAATTTCATCAATATTGACCATTTTTTCAACGTTCGACTGGTCCGGGGTCATCGTTTTTCATCAGAAAATTGATTTTTTGGACTCTACCAAAAATGATTCAAAATGTCATTTGGATCGGGCCTCATGTTGAATAACCACTTTTTAAACCCTCACAGTGACCAAAATTGCCATTTTTACAGAGTTTTGCTTACTCAAAATCTTAAATTTTGACCAATTTCAGGCACAGAAATGACTTTAAACACACTTATTTTAGTTGAAAAAGTAATAATTCACATCCAACCGTCATTTAAAGTCAAAAGATTAAATGTTAAAATTTCATCAATATTGACCATTTTTTCAACGTTCGACTGGTCCGGGGTCATCGTTTTTCATCAGAAAATTGATTTTTTGGACTCTACCAAAAATGTTTCAAAATGTCATTTGGATCAGGCCTCATGTTGAATAACCACTTTTAAACCCTCACAGTGACCAAAATTGCCATTTTTACAGAGTTTTGCTTACTCAAAATCTTAAATTTTGACCAATTTCAGGCACAGAAATGGCTTTAAACACACTTATTTTAGTTGAAAAAGTAATAATTCACATCCAACCGTCATTTAAAGTCAAAAGATTAAATGTTAAAATTTCATCAATATTGACCATTTTTTCAACGTTCGACTGGTCCGGGGTCATCGTTTTTCATCAGAAAATGGATTTTTTGGACTCTACCAAAAAAGATTCAAAATGTCTTTTGGATCGGGCCTCATGTTGAATAACCACTTTTTAAACCCTCACAGTGACCAAAATTGCCATTTTTACAGAGTTTTGCTTACTCAAAATCTTCAATTTTGACCAATTTCAGGCACAGAAATGACTTTAAACACACTTATTTTAGTTGAAAAAGTAATAATTCACATCCAACCGTCATTTAAAGTCAAAAGATTAAATGTTAAAATTTCATCAATATTGACCATTTTTTCAACGTTCGACTGGTCCGGAGTCATCGTTTTTCATCAGAAAATTGATTTTTTGGACTCTACCAAAAATGTTTCAAAATGTCATTTGGATCGGGCCTCATGTTGAATAACCACTTTTTAAACCCTCACAGTGACCAAAATTGCCATTTTTACAGAGTTTTGCTTACTCAAAATCTTCAATTTTGACCAATTTCAGGCACAGAAATGGCTTTAAACACACTTATTTTAGTTGAAAAAGTAATAATTCACATCCAACCGTCATTTAAAGTCAAAAGATTAAATGTTAAAATTTCATCAATATTGACCATTTTTTCAACGTTCGACTGGTCCGGGGTCATCGTTTTTCATCAGAAAATGGATTTTTTGGACTCTACCAAAAAAGATTCAAAATGTCTTTTGGATCGGGCCTCATGTTGAATAACCACTTTTTAAACCCTCACAGTGACCAAAATTGCCATTTTTACAGAGTTTTGCTTACTCAAAATCTTCAATTTTGACCAATTTCAGGCACAGAAATGACTTTAAACACACTTATTTTAGTTGAAAAAGTAATAATTCACATCCAACCGTCATTTGAAGTCAAAAGATTAAATGTTAAAATTTCATCAATATTGACCATTTTTTCAACGTTCGACTGGTCCGGGGTCATCGTTTTTCATCAGAAAATTGATTTTTTGGACTCTACCAAAAAAGATTCAAAATGTCTTTTGGATCGGGCCTCATGTTGAATAACCACTTTTTAAACCCTCACAGTGACCAAAATTGCCATTTTTACAGAGTTTTGCTTACTCAAAATCTTCAATTTTGACCAATTTCAGGCACAGAAATGACTTTAAACACACTTATTTTAGTTGAAAAAGTAATAATTCACATCCAACCGTCATTTAAAGTCAAAAGATTAAATGTTAAAATTTCATCAATATTGACCATTTTTTCAACGTTCGACTGGTCCGGGGTCATCGTTTTTCATCAGAAAATTGATTTTTTGGACTCACCAAAAATGATTCAAAATGTCATTTGGATCGGGCCTCATGTTGAATAACCACTTTTTAAACCCTCACAGTGACCAAAATTGCCATTTTTACAGAGTTTTGCTTACTCAAAATCTTAAATTTTGACCAATTTCAGGCACAGAAATGACTTTAAACACACTTATTTTAGTTGAAAAAGTAATAATTCACATCCAACCGTCATTTGAAGTCAAAAGATTAAATGTTAAAATTTCATCAATATTGAAAATTTTTTCAACGTTCGACTGGTCCGGGGTCATCGTTTTTCATCAGAAAATTGATTTTTTGGACTCTACCAAAAATGATTCAAAATGTCATTTGGATCGGGCCTCATGTTGAATAACCACTTTTTAAACCCTCACAGTGTCCAAAATTGCCATTTTTACAGAGTTTTGCTTACTCAAAATCTTCAATTTTGACCAATTTCAGGCACAGAAATGACTTTAAACACACTTATTTTAGTTGAAAAAGTAATAATTCACATCCAACCGTCATTTAAAGTCAAAAGATTAAATGTAAAAATGTCATCAATATTGACCATTTTTTCAACGTTCGACTGGTCCGGGGTCATCGTTTTTCATCAGAAAATTGATTTTTTGGACTCTACCAAAAATGATTCAAAATGTCATTTGGATCGGGCCTCATGTTGAAAAACCACTTTTTAAACCCTCACAGTGACCAAAATTGCCATTTTTACAGAGTTTTGATTACTCAAAATCTTCAATTTTGACCAATTTCAGGCACAGAAATGACTTTAAACACACTTATTTTAGTTGAAAAAGTAATAATTCACATCCAACCGTCATTTAAAGTCAAAAGATTAAATGTAAAAATTTCATCAATATTGACCATTTTTTCAACGTTCGACTGGTCCGGGGTCATCGTTTTTCATCAGAAAATTGATTTTTTGGACTCTACCAAAAATGATTCAAAATGTCATTTGGATCGGGCCTCATGTTGAATAACCACTTTTTAAACCCTCACAGTGACCAAAATTGCCATTTTTACAGAGTTTTGCTTACTCAAAATCTTAAATTTTGACCAATTTCAGGCACAGAAATGACTTTAAACACACTTATTTTAGTTGAAAAAGTAATAATTCACATCCAACCGTCATTTAAAGTCAAAAGATTAAATGTTAAAATTTCATCAATATTGACCATTTTTTCAACGTTCGACTGGTCCGGGGTCATCGTTTTTCATCAGAAAATTGATTTTTTGGACTTTACCAAAAATGTTTCAAAATGTCATTTGGATCAGGCCTCATGTTGAATAACCACTTTTAAACCCTCACAGTGACCAAAATTGCCATTTTTACAGAGTTTTGCTTACTCAAAATCTTAAATTTTGACCAATTTCAGGCACAGAAATGGCTTTAAACACACTTATTTTAGTTGAAAAAGTAATAATTCACATCCAACCGTCATTTAAAGTCAAAAGATTAAATGTTAAAATTTCATCAATATTGACCATTTTTTCAACGTTCGACTGGTCCGGGGTCATCGTTTTTCATCAGAAAATGGATTTTTTGGACTCTACCAAAAAAGATTCAAAATGTCTTTTGGATCGGGCCTCATGTTGAATAACCACTTTTTAAACCCTCACAGTGACCAAAATTGCCATTTTTACAGAGTTTTGCTTACTCAAAATCTTAAATTTTGACCAATTTCAGGCACAGAAATGACTTTAAACACACTTATTTTAGTTGAAAAAGTAATAATTCACATCCAACCGTCATTTAAAGTCAAAAGATTAAATGTTAAAATTTCATCAATATTGACCATTTTTTCAACGTTCGACTGGTCCGGGGTCATCGTTTTTCATCAGAAAATTGATTTTTTGGACTCTACCAAAAATGATTCAAAATGTCATTTGGATCGGGCCTCATGTTGAATAACCACTTTTTAAACCCTCACAGTGACCAAAATTGCCATTTTTACAGAGTTTTGCTTACTCAAAATCTTCAATTTTGACCAATTTCAGGCACAGAAATGACTTTAAACACACTTATTTTAGTTGAAAAAGTAATAATTCACATCCAACCGTCATTTAAAGTCAAAAGATTAAATGTTAAAATTTCATCAATATTGACCATTTTTTCAACGTTCGACTGGTCCGGGGTCATCGTTTTTCATCAGAAAATTGATTTTTTGGACTCTACCAAAAATGTTTCAAAATGTCATTTGGATCAGGCCTCATGTTGAATAACCACTTTTAAACCCTCACAGTGACCAAAATTGCCATTTTTACAGAGTTTTGCTTACTCAAAATCTTAAATTTTGACCAATTTCAGGCACAGAAATGGCTTTAAACACACTTATTTTAGTTGAAAAAGTAATAATTCACATCCAACCGTCATTTAAAGTCAAAAGATTAAATGTTAAAATTTCATCAATATTGACCATTTTTTCAACGTTCGACTGGTCCGGGGTCATCGTTTTTCATCAGAAAATGGATTTTTTGGACTCTACCAAAAAAGATTCAAAATGTCTTTTGGATCGGGCCTCATGTTGAATAACCACTTTTTAAACCCTCACAGTGACCAAAATTGCCATTTTTACAGAGTTTTGCTTACTCAAAATCTTAAATTTTGACCAATTTCAGGCACAGAAATGACTTTAAACACACTTATTTTAGTTGAAAAAGTAATAATTCACATCCAACCGTCATTTAAAGTCAAAAGATTAAATGTTAAAATTTCATCAATATTGACCATTTTTTCAACGTTCGACTGGTCCGGGGTCATCGTTTTTCATCAGAAAATTGATTTTTTGGACTCTACCAAAAATGTTTCAAAATGTCATTTGGATCGGGCCTCATGTTGAATAACCACTTTTTAAACCCTCACAGTGACCAAAATTGCCATTTTTACAGAGTTTTGCTTACTCAAAATCTTCAATTTTGACCAATTTCAGGCACAGAAATGGCTTTAAACACACTTATTTTAGTTGAAAAAGTAATAATTCACATCCAACCGTCATTTAAAGTCAAAAGATTAAATGTTAAAATTTCATCAATATTGACCATTTTTTCAACGTTCGACTGGTCCGGGGTCATCGTTTTTCATCAGAAAATGGATTTTTTGGACTCTACCAAAAAAGATTCAAAATGTCTTTTGGATCGGGCCTCATGTTGAATAACCACTTTTTAAACCCTCACAGTGACCAAAATTGCCATTTTTACAGAGTTTTGCTTACTCAAAATCTTCAATTTTGACCAATTTCAGGCACAGAAATGACTTTAAACACACTTATTTTAGTTGAAAAAGTAATAATTCACATCCAACCGTCATTTGAAGTCAAAAGATTAAATGTTAAAATTTCATCAATATTGACCATTTTTTCAACGTTCGACTGGTCCGGGGTCATCGTTTTTCATCAGAAAATTGATTTTTTGGACTCTACCAAAAAAGATTCAAAATGTCTTTTGGATCGGGCCTCATGTTGAATAACCACTTTTTAAACCCTCACAGTGACCAAAATTGCCATTTTTACAGAGTTTTGCTTACTCAAAATCTTCAATTTTGACCAATTTCAGGCACAGAAATGACTTTAAACACACTTATTTTAGTTGAAAAAGTAATAATTCACATCCAACCGTCATTTAAAGTCAAAAGATTAAATGTTAAAATTTCATCAATATTGACCATTTTTTCAACGTTCGACTGGTCCGGGGTCATCGTTTTTCATCAGAAAATTGATTTTTTGGACTCACCAAAAATGATTCAAAATGTCATTTGGATCGGGCCTCATGTTGAATAACCACTTTTTAAACCCTCACAGTGACCAAAATTGCCATTTTTACAGAGTTTTGCTTACTCAAAATCTTAAATTTTGACCAATTTCAGGCACAGAAATGACTTTAAACACACTTATTTTAGTTGAAAAAGTAATAATTCACATCCAACCGTCATTTGAAGTCAAAAGATTAAATGTTAAAATTTCATCAATATTGACAATTTTTTCAACGTTCGACTGGTCCGGGGTCATCGTTTTTCATCAGAAAATTGATTTTTTGGACTCTACCAAAAATGATTCAAAATGTCATTTGGATCGGGCCTCATGTTGAATAACCACTTTTTAAACCCTCACAGTGTCCAAAATTGCCATTTTTACAGAGTTTTGCTTACTCAAAATCTTCAATTTTGACCAATTTCAGGCACAGAAATGACTTTAAACACACTTATTTTAGTTGAAAAAGTAATAATTCACATCCAACCGTCATTTAAAGTCAAAAGATTAAATGTAAAAATGTCATCAATATTGACCATTTTTTCAACGTTCGACTGGTCCGGGGTCATCGTTTTTCATCAGAAAATTGATTTTTTGGACTCTACCAAAAATGATTCAAAATGTCATTTGGATCGGGCCTCATGTTGAAAAACCACTTTTTAAACCCTCACAGTGACCAAAATTGCCATTTTTACAGAGTTTTGCTTACTCAAAATCTTAAATTTTGACCAATTTCAGGCACAGAAATGACTTTAAACACACTTATTTTAGTTGAAAAAGTAATAATTCACATCCAACCGTCATTTAAAGTCAAAAGATTAAATGTTAAAATTTCATCAATATTGACCATTTTTTCAACGTTCGACTGGTCCGGGGTCATCGTTTTTCATCAGATAATGGATTTTTTGGACTCTACCAAAAATGTTTCAAAATGTCATTTGGATCGGGCCTCATGTTGAATAACCACTTTTTAAACCCTCACAGTGACCAAAATTGCCATTTTTACAGAGTTTTGCTTACTCAAAATCTTCAATTTTGACCAATTTCAGGCACAGAAATGACTTTAAACACACTTATTTTAGTTGAAAAAGTAATAATTCACATCCAACCGTCATTTAAAGTCAAAAGATTAAATGTAAAAATGTCATCAATATTGACCATTTTTTCAACGTTCGACTGGTCCGGGGTCATCGTTTTTCATCAGAAAATTGATTTTTTGGACTCTACCAAAAATGATTCAAAATGTCATTTGGATCGGGCCTCATGTTGAAAAACCACTTTTTAAACCCTCACAGTGACCAAAATTGCCATTTTTACAGAGTTTTGATTACTCAAAATCTTCAATTTTGACCAATTTCAGGCACAGAAATGACTTTAAACACACTTATTTTAGTTGAAAAAGTAATAATTCACATCCAACCGTCATTTAAAGTCAAAAGATTAAATGTAAAAATTTCATCAATATTGACCATTTTTTCAACGTTCGACTGGTCCGGGGTCATCGTTTTTCATCAGAAAATTGATTTTTTGGACTCTACCAAAAATGATTCAAAATGTCATTTGGATCGGGCCTCATGTTGAATAACCACTTTTTAAACCCTCACAGTGACCAAAATTGCCATTTTTACAGAGTTTTGCTTACTCAAAATCTTAAATTTTGACCAATTTCAGGCACAGAAATGACTTTAAACACACTTATTTTAGTTGAAAAAGTAATAATTCACATCCAACCGTCATTTAAAGTCAAAAGATTAAATGTTAAAATTTCATCAATATTGACCATTTTTTCAACGTTCGACTGGTCCGGGGTCATCGTTTTTCATCAGAAAATTGATTTTTTGGACTCTACCAAAAATGTTTCAAAATGTCATTTGGATCAGGCCTCATGTTGAATAACCACTTTTAAACCCTCACAGTGACCAAAATTGCCATTTTTACAGAGTTTTGCTTACTCAAAATCTTAAATTTTGACCAATTTCAGGCACAGAAATGGCTTTAAACACACTTATTTTAGTTGAAAAAGTAATAATTCACATCCAACCGTCATTTAAAGTCAAAAGATTAAATGTTAAAATTTCATCAATATTGACCATTTTTTCAACGTTCGACTGGTCCGGGGTCATCGTTTTTCATCAGAAAATGGATTTTTTGGACTCTACCAAAAAAGATTCAAAATGTCTTTTGGATCGGGCCTCATGTTGAATAACCACTTTTTAAACCCTCACAGTGACCAAAATTGCCATTTTTACAGAGTTTTGCTTACTCAAAATCTTCAATTTTGACCAATTTCAGGCACAGAAATGACTTTAAACACACTTATTTTAGTTGAAAAAGTAATAATTCACATCCAACCGTCATTTAAAGTCAAAAGATTAAATGTTAAAATTTCATCAATATTGACCATTTTTTCAACGTTCGACTGGTCCGGGGTCATCGTTTTTCATCAGAAAATTGATTTTTTGGACTCTACCAAAAATGATTCAAAATGTCATTTGGATCGGGCCTCATGTTGAATAACCACTTTTTAAACCCTCACAGTGACCAAAATTGCCATTTTTACAGAGTTTTGCTTACTCAAAATCTTCAATTTTGACCAATTTCAGGCACAGAAATGACTTTAAACACACTTATTTTAGTTGAAAAAGTAATAATTCACATCCAACCGTCATTTAAAGTCAAAAGATTAAATGTAAAAATGTCATCAATATTGACTATTTTTTCAACGTTCGACTGGTCCGGGGTCATCGTTTTTCATCAGAAAATTGATTTTTTGGACTCTACCAAAAATGATTCAAAATGTCATTTGGATCGGGCCTCATGTTGAAAAACCACTTTTTAAACCCTCACAGTGACCAAAATTGCCATTTTTACAGAGTTTTGCTTACTCAAAATCTTAAATTTTGACCAATTTCAGGCACAGAAATGACTTTAAACACACTTATTTTAGTTGAAAAAGTAATAATTCACATCCAACCGTCATTTAAAGTCAAAAGATTAAATGTAAAAATGTCATCAATATTGACCATTTTTTCAACGTTCGACTGGTCCGGGGTCATCGTTTTTCATCAGAAAATTGATTTTTTGGACTCTACCAAAAATGATTCAAAATGTCATTTGGATCGGGCCTCATGTTGAAAAACCACTTTTTAAACCCTCACAGTGACCAAAATTGCCATTTTTACAGAGTTTTGCTTACTCAAAATCTTAAATTTTGACCAATTTCAGGCACAGAAATGACTTTAAACACACTTATTTTAGTTGAAAAAGTAATAATTCACATCCAACCGTCATTTAAAGTCAAAAGATTAAATGTTAAAATTTCATCAATATTGACCATTTTTTCAACGTTCGACTGGTCCGGGGTCATCGTTTTTCATCAGATAATGGATTTTTTGGACTCTACCAAAAATGTTTCAAAATGTCATTTGGATCGGGCCTCATGTTGAATAACCACTTTTTAAACCCTCACAGTGTCCAAAATTGCCATTTTTACAGAGTTTTGCTTACTCAAAATCTTCAATTTTGACCAATTTCAGGCACAGAAATGACTTTAAACACACTTATTTTAGTTGAAAAAGTAATAATTCACATCCAACCGTCATTTAAAGTCAAAAGATTAAATGTAAAAATGTCATCAATATTGACCATTTTTTCAACGTTCGACTGGTCCGGGGTCATCGTTTTTCATCAGAAAATTGATTTTTTGGACTCTACCAAAAATGATTCAAAATGTCATTTGGATCGGGCCTCATGTTGAAAAACCACTTTTTAAACCCTCACAGTGACCAAAATTGCCATTTTTACAGAGTTTTGATTACTCAAAATCTTCAATTTTGACCAATTTCAGGCACAGAAAAGACTTTAAACACACTTATTTTAGTTGAAAAAGTAATAATTCACATCCAACCGTCATTTAAAGTCAAAAGATTAAATGTAAAAATTTCATCAATATTGACCATTTTTTCAACGTTCGACTGGTCCGGGGTCATCGTTTTTCATCAGAAAATTGATTTTTTGGACTCTACCAAAAATGATTCAAAATGTCATTGGGATCGGGCCTCATGTTGAATAACCAATTTTTAAACCCTCACAGTGACCAAAATTGCCATTTTTACAGAGTTTTGCTTACTCAAAATCTTAAATTTTGACCAATTTCAGGCACAGAAATGACTTTAAACACACTTATTTTAGTTGAAAAAGTAATAATTCACATCCAACCGTCATTTAAAGTCAAAAGATTAAATGTTAAAATTTCATCAATATTGACCATTTTTTCAACGTTCGACTGGTCCGGGGTCATCGTTTTTCATCAGAAAATTGATTTTTTGGACTCTACCAAAAATGTTTCAAAATGTCATTTGGATCAGGCCTCATGTTGAATAACCACTTTTAAACCCTCACAGTGACCAAAATTGCCATTTTTACAGAGTTTTGCTTACTCAAAATCTTAAATTTTGACCAATTTCAGGCACAGAAATGGCTTTAAACACACTTATTTTAGTTGAAAAAGTAATAATTCACATCCAACCGTCATTTAAAGTCAAAAGATTAAATGTTAAAATTTCATCAATATTGACCATTTTTTCAACGTTCGACTGGTCCGGGGTCATCGTTTTTCATCAGAAAATGGATTTTTTGGACTCTACCAAAAAAGATTCAAAATGTCTTTTGGATCGGGCCTCATGTTGAATAACCACTTTTTAAACCCTCACAGTGACCAAAATTGCCATTTTTACAGAGTTTTGCTTACTCAAAATCTTCAATTTTGACCAATTTCAGGCACAGAAATGACTTTAAACACACTTATTTTAGTTGAAAAAGTAATAATTCACATCCAACCGTCATTTAAAGTCAAAAGATTAAATGTTAAAATTTCATCAATATTGACCATTTTTTCAACGTTCGACTGGTCCGGGGTCATCGTTTTTCATCAGAAAATTGATTTTTTGGACTCTACCAAAAATGATTCAAAATGTCATTTGGATCGGGCCTCATGTTGAATAACCACTTTTTAAACCCTCACAGTGACCAAAATTGCCATTTTTACAGAGTTTTGCTTACTCAAAATCTTCAATTTTGACCAATTTCAGGCACAGAAATGACTTTAAACACACTTATTTTAGTTGAAAAAGTAATAATTCACATCCAACCGTCATTTAAAGTCAAAAGATTAAATGTAAAAATGTCATCAATATTGACTATTTTTTCAACGTTCGACTGGTCCGGGGTCATCGTTTTTCATCAGAAAATTGATTTTTTGGACTCTACCAAAAATGATTCAAAATGTCATTTGGATCGGGCCTCATGTTGAAAAACCACTTTTTAAACCCTCACAGTGACCAAAATTGCCATTTTTACAGAGTTTTGCTTACTCAAAATCTTAAATTTTGACCAATTTCAGGCACAGAAATGACTTTAAACACACTTATTTTAGTTGAAAAAGTAATAATTCACATCCAACCGTCATTTAAAGTCAAAAGATTAAATGTTAAAATTTCATCAATATTGACCATTTTTTCAACGTTCGACTGGTCCGGGGTCATCGTTTTTCATCAGATAATGGATTTTTTGGACTCTACCAAAAATGTTTCAAAATGTCATTTGGATCGGGCCTCATGTTGAATAACCACTTTTTAAACCCTCACAGTGACCAAAATTGCCATTTTTACAGAGTTTTGCTTACTCAAAATCTTAAATTTTGACCAATTTCAGGCACAGAAATGGCTTTAAACACACTTATTTTAGTTGAAAAAGTAATAATTCACATCCAACCGTCATTTAAAGTCAAAAGATTAAATGTTAAAATTTCATCAATATTGACCATTTTTTCAACGTTCGACTGGTCCGGGGTCATCGTTTTTCATCAGAAAATGGATTTTTTGGACTCTACCAAAAAAGATTCAAAATGTCTTTTGGATCGGGCCTCATGTTGAATAACCACTTTTTAAACCCTCACAGTGACCAAAATTGCCATTTTTACAGAGTTTTGCTTACTCAAAATCTTCAATTTTGACCAATTTCAGGCACAGAAATGACTTTAAACACACTTATTTTAGTTGAAAAAGTAATAATTCACATCCAACCGTCATTTAAAGTCAAAAGATTAAATGTTAAAATTTCATCAATATTGACCATTTTTTCAACGTTCGACTGGTCCGGGGTCATCGTTTTTCATCAGAAAATTGATTTTTTGGACTCTACCAAAAATGATTCAAAATGTCATTTGGATCGGGCCTCATGTTGAATAACCACTTTTTAAACCCTCACAGTGACCAAAATTGCCATTTTTACAGAGTTTTGCTTACTCAAAATCTTCAATTTTGACCAATTTCAGGCACAGAAATGACTTTAAACACACTTATTTTAGTTGAAAAAGTAATAATTCACATCCAACCGTCATTTAAAGTCAAAAGATTAAATGTAAAAATGTCATCAATATTGACCATTTTTTCAACGTTCGACTGGTCCGGGGTCATCGTTTTTCATCAGAAAATTGATTTTTTGGACTCTACCAAAAATGATTCAAAATGTCATTTGGATCGGGCCTCATGTTGAAAAACCACTTTTTAAACCCTCACAGTGACCAAAATTGCCATTTTTACAGAGTTTTGCTTACTCAAAATCTTAAATTTTGACCAATTTCAGGCACAGAAATGACTTTAAACACACTTATTTTAGTTGAAAAAGTAATAATTCACATCCAACCATCATTTAAAGTCAAAAGATTAAATGTTAAAATTTCATCAATATTGACCATTTTTTCAACGTTCGACTGGTCCGGGGTCATCGTTTTTCATCAGATAATGGATTTTTTGGACTCTACCAAAAATGTTTCAAAATGTCATTTGGATCGGGCCTCATGTTGAATAACCACTTTTTAAACCCTCACAGTGACCAAAATTGCCATTTTTACAGAGTTTTGCTTACTCAAAATCTTCAATTTTGACCAATTTCAGGCACAGAAATGACTTTAAACACACTTATTTTAGTTGAAAAAGTAATAATTCACATCCAACCGTCATTTAAAGTCAAAAGATTAAATGTAAAAATGTCATCAATATTGACCATTTTTTCAACGTTCGACTGGTCCGGGGTCATCGTTTTTCATCAGAAAATTGATTTTTTGGACTCTACCAAAAATGATTCAAAATGTCATTTGGATCGGGCCTCATGTTGAAAAACCACTTTTTAAACCCTCACAGTGACCAAAATTGCCATTTTTACAGAGTTTTGATTACTCAAAATCTTCAATTTTGACCAATTTCAGGCACAGAAATGACTTTAAACACACTTATTTTAGTTGAAAAAGTAATAATTCACATCCAACCGTCATTTAAAGTCAAAAGATTAAATGTAAAAATTTCATCAATATTGACCATTTTTTCAACGTTCGACTGGTCCGGGGTCATCGTTTTTCATCAGAAAATTGATTTTTTGGACTCTACCAAAAATGATTCAAAATGTCATTTGGATCGGGCCTCATGTTGAATAACCACTTTTTAAACCCTCACAGTGACCAAAATTGCCATTTTTACAGAGTTTTGCTTACTCAAAATCTTAAATTTTGACCAATTTCAGGCACAGAAATGACTTTAAACACACTTATTTTAGTTGAAAAAGTAATAATTCACATCCAACCGTCATTTAAAGTCAAAAGATTAAATGTTAAAATTTCATCAATATTGACCATTTTTTCAACGTTCGACTGGTCCGGGGTCATCGTTTTTCATCAGAAAATTGATTTTTTGGACTCTACCAAAAATGTTTCAAAATGTCATTTGGATCAGGCCTCATGTTGAATAACCACTTTTAAACCCTCACAGTGACCAAAATTGCCATTTTTACAGAGTTTTGCTTACTCAAAATCTTAAATTTTGACCAATTTCAGGCACAGAAATGGCTTTAAACACACTTATTTTAGTTGAAAAAGTAATAATTCACATCCAACCGTCATTTAAAGTCAAAAGATTAAATGTTAAAATTTCATCAATATTGACCATTTTTTCAACGTTCGACTGGTCCGGGGTCATCGTTTTTCATCAGAAAATGGATTTTTTGGACTCTACCAAAAAAGATTCAAAATGTCTTTTGGATCGGGCCTCATGTTGAATAACCACTTTTTAAACCCTCACAGTGACCAAAATTGCCATTTTTACAGAGTTTTGCTTACTCAAAATCTTCAATTTTGACCAATTTCAGGCACAGAAATGACTTTAAACACACTTATTTTAGTTGAAAAAGTAATAATTCACATCCAACCGTCATTTAAAGTCAAAAGATTAAATGTTAAAATTTCATCAATATTGACCATTTTTTCAACGTTCGACTGGTCCGGGGTCATCGTTTTTCATCAGAAAATTGATTTTTTGGACTCTACCAAAAATGATTCAAAATGTCATTTGGATCGGGCCTCATGTTGAATAACCACTTTTTAAACCCTCACAGTGACCAAAATTGCCATTTTTACAGAGTTTTGCTTACTCAAAATCTTCAATTTTGACCAATTTCAGGCACAGAAATGACTTTAAACACACTTATTTTAGTTGAAAAAGTAATAATTCACATCCAACCGTCATTTAAAGTCAAAAGATTAAATGTAAAAATGTCATCAATATTGACTATTTTTTCAACGTTCGACTGGTCCGGGGTCATCGTTTTTCATCAGAAAATTGATTTTTTGGACTCTACCAAAAATGATTCAAAATGTCATTTGGATCGGGCCTCATGTTGAAAAACCACTTTTTAAACCCTCACAGTGACCAAAATTGCCATTTTTACAGAGTTTTGCTTACTCAAAATCTTAAATTTTGACCAATTTCAGGCACAGAAATGACTTTAAACACACTTATTTTAGTTGAAAAAGTAATAATTCACATCCAACCGTCATTTAAAGTCAAAAGATTAAATGTAAAAATGTCATCAATATTGACCATTTTTTCAACGTTCGACTGGTCCGGGGTCATCGTTTTTCATCAGAAAATTGATTTTTTGGACTCTACCAAAAATGATTCAAAATGTCATTTGGATCGGGCCTCATGTTGAAAAACCACTTTTTAAACCCTCACAGTGACCAAAATTGCCATTTTTACAGAGTTTTGCTTACTCAAAATCTTAAATTTTGACCAATTTCAGGCACAGAAATGACTTTAAACACACTTATTTTAGTTGAAAAAGTAATAATTCACATCCAACCGTCATTTAAAGTCAAAAGATTAAATGTTAAAATTTCATCAATATTGACCATTTTTTCAACGTTCGACTGGTCCGGGGTCATCGTTTTTCATCAGATAATGGATTTTTTGGACTCTACCAAAAATGTTTCAAAATGTCATTTGGATCGGGCCTCATGTTGAATAACCACTTTTTAAACCCTCACAGTGACCAAAATTGCCATTTTTACAGAGTTTTGCTTACTCAAAATCTTCAATTTTGACCAATTTCAGGCACAGAAATGACTTTAAACACACTTATTTTAGTTGAAAAAGTAATAATTCACATCCAACCGTCATTTAAAGTCAAAAGATTAAATGTAAAAATGTCATCAATATTGACCATTTTTTCAACGTTCGACTGGTCCGGGGTCATCGTTTTTCATCAGAAAATTGATTTTTTGGACTCTACCAAAAATGATTCAAAATGTCATTTGGATCGGGCCTCATGTTGAAAAACCACTTTTTAAACCCTCACAGTGACCAAAATTGCCATTTTTACAGAGTTTTGATTACTCAAAATCTTCAATTTTGACCAATTTCAGGCACAGAAATGACTTTAAACACACTTATTTTAGTTGAAAAAGTAATAATTCACATCCAACCGTCATTTAAAGTCAAAAGATTAAATGTAAAAATTTCATCAATATTGACCATTTTTTCAACGTTCGACTGGTCCGGGGTCATCGTTTTTCATCAGAAAATTGATTTTTTGGACTCTACCAAAAATGATTCAAAATGTCATTTGGATCGGGCCTCATGTTGAATAACCAATTTTTAAACCCTCACAGTGACCAAAATTGCCATTTTTACAGAGTTTTGCTTACTCAAAATCTTAAATTTTGACCAATTTCAGGCACAGAAATGACTTTAAACACACTTATTTTAGTTGAAAAAGTAATAATTCACATCCAACCGTCATTTAAAGTCAAAAGATTAAATGTTAAAATTTCATCAATATTGACCATTTTTTCAACGTTCGACTGGTCCGGGGTCATCGTTTTTCATCAGAAAATTGATTTTTTGGACTCTACCAAAAATGTTTCAAAATGTCATTTGGATCAGGCCTCATGTTGAATAACCACTTTTAAACCCTCACAGTGACCAAAATTGCCATTTTTACAGAGTTTTGCTTACTCAAAATCTTAAATTTTGACCAATTTCAGGCACAGAAATGGCTTTAAACACACTTATTTTAGTTGAAAAAGTAATAATTCACATCCAACCGTCATTTAAAGTCAAAAGATTAAATGTTAAAATTTCATCAATATTGACCATTTTTTCAACGTTCGACTGGTCCGGGGTCATCGTTTTTCATCAGAAAATGGATTTTTTGGACTCTACCAAAAAAGATTCAAAATGTCTTTTGGATCGGGCCTCATGTTGAATAACCACTTTTTAAACCCTCACAGTGACCAAAATTGCCATTTTTACAGAGTTTTGCTTACTCAAAATCTTCAATTTTGACCAATTTCAGGCACAGAAATGACTTTAAACACACTTATTTTAGTTGAAAAAGTAATAATTCACATCCAACCGTCATTTAAAGTCAAAAGATTAAATGTTAAAATTTCATCAATATTGACCATTTTTTCAACGTTCGACTGGTCCGGGGTCATCGTTTTTCATCAGAAAATTGATTTTTTGGACTCTACCAAAAATGATTCAAAATGTCATTTGGATCGGGCCTCATGTTGAATAACCACTTTTTAAACCCTCACAGTGACCAAAATTGCCATTTTTACAGAGTTTTGCTTACTCAAAATCTTCAATTTTGACCAATTTCAGGCACAGAAATGACTTTAAACACACTTATTTTAGTTGAAAAAGTAATAATTCACATCCAACCGTCATTTAAAGTCAAAAGATTAAATGTAAAAATGTCATCAATATTGACTATTTTTTCAACGTTCGACTGGTCCGGGGTCATCGTTTTTCATCAGAAAATTGATTTTTTGGACTCTACCAAAAATGATTCAAAATGTCATTTGGATCGGGCCTCATGTTGAAAAACCACTTTTTAAACCCTCACAGTGACCAAAATTGCCATTTTTACAGAGTTTTGCTTACTCAAAATCTTAAATTTTGACCAATTTCAGGCACAGAAATGACTTTAAACACACTTATTTTAGTTGAAAAAGTAATAATTCACATCCAACCGTCATTTAAAGTCAAAAGATTAAATGTTAAAATTTCATCAATATTGACCATTTTTTCAACGTTCGACTGGTCCGGGGTCATCGTTTTTCATCAGATAATGGATTTTTTGGACTCTACCAAAAATGTTTCAAAATGTCATTTGGATCGGGCCTCATGTTGAATAACCACTTTTTAAACCCTCACAGTGACCAAAATTGCCATTTTTACAGAGTTTTGCTTACTCAAAATCTTAAATTTTGACCAATTTCAGGCACAGAAATGGCTTTAAACACACTTATTTTAGTTGAAAAAGTAATAATTCACATCCAACCGTCATTTAAAGTCAAAAGATTAAATGTTAAAATTTCATCAATATTGACCATTTTTTCAACGTTCGACTGGTCCGGGGTCATCGTTTTTCATCAGAAAATGGATTTTTTGGACTCTACCAAAAAAGATTCAAAATGTCTTTTGGATCGGGCCTCATGTTGAATAACCACTTTTTAAACCCTCACAGTGACCAAAATTGCCATTTTTACAGAGTTTTGCTTACTCAAAATCTTCAATTTTGACCAATTTCAGGCACAGAAATGACTTTAAACACACTTATTTTAGTTGAAAAAGTAATAATTCACATCCAACCGTCATTTAAAGTCAAAAGATTAAATGTTAAAATTTCATCAATATTGACCATTTTTTCAACGTTCGACTGGTCCGGGGTCATCGTTTTTCATCAGAAAATTGATTTTTTGGACTCTACCAAAAATGATTCAAAATGTCATTTGGATCGGGCCTCATGTTGAATAACCACTTTTTAAACCCTCACAGTGACCAAAATTGCCATTTTTACAGAGTTTTGCTTACTCAAAATCTTCAATTTTGACCAATTTCAGGCACAGAAATGACTTTAAACACACTTATTTTAGTTGAAAAAGTAATAATTCACATCCAACCGTCATTTAAAGTCAAAAGATTAAATGTAAAAATGTCATCAATATTGACCATTTTTTCAACGTTCGACTGGTCCGGGGTCATCGTTTTTCATCAGAAAATTGATTTTTTGGACTCTACCAAAAATGATTCAAAATGTCATTTGGATCGGGCCTCATGTTGAAAAACCACTTTTTAAACCCTCACAGTGACCAAAATTGCCATTTTTACAGAGTTTTGCTTACTCAAAATCTTAAATTTTGACCAATTTCAGGCACAGAAATGACTTTAAACACACTTATTTTAGTTGAAAAAGTAATAATTCACATCCAACCGTCATTTAAAGTCAAAAGATTAAATGTTAAAATTTCATCAATATTGACCATTTTTTCAACGTTCGACTGGTCCGGGGTCATCGTTTTTCATCAGATAATGGATTTTTTGGACTCTACCAAAAATGTTTCAAAATGTCATTTGGATCGGGCCTCATGTTGAATAACCACTTTTTAAACCCTCACAGTGACCAAAATTGCCATTTTTACAGAGTTTTGCTTACTCAAAATCTTCAATTTTGACCAATTTCAGGCACAGAAATGACTTTAAACACACTTATTTTAGTTGAAAAAGTAATAATTCACATCCAACCGTCATTTAAAGTCAAAAGATTAAATGTAAAAATGTCATCAATATTGACTATTTTTTCAACGTTCGACTGGTCCGGGGTCATCGTTTTTCATCAGAAAATTGATTTTTTGGACTCTACCAAAAATGATTCAAAATGTCATTTGGATCGGGCCTCATGTTGAAAAACCACTTTTTAAACCCTCACAGTGACCAAAATTGCCATTTTTACAGAGTTTTGCTTACTCAAAATCTTAAATTTTGACCAATTTCAGGCACAGAAATGACTTTAAACACACTTATTTTAGTTGAAAAAGTAATAATTCACATCCAACCGTCATTTAAAGTCAAAAGATTAAATGTTAAAATTTCATCAATATTGACCATTTTTTCAACGTTCGACTGGTCCGGGGTCATCGTTTTTCATCAGATAATGGATTTTTTGGACTCTACCAAAAATGTTTCAAAATGTCATTTGGATCGGGCCTCATGTTGAATAACCACTTTTTAAACCCTCACAGTGACCAAAATTGCCATTTTTACAGAGTTTTGCTTACTCAAAATCTTAAATTTTGACCAATTTCAGGCACAGAAATGGCTTTAAACACACTTATTTTAGTTGAAAAAGTAATAATTCACATCCAACCGTCATTTAAAGTCAAAAGATTAAATGTTAAAATTTCATCAATATTGACCATTTTTTCAACGTTCGACTGGTCCGGGGTCATCGTTTTTCATCAGAAAATGGATTTTTTGGACTCTACCAAAAAAGATTCAAAATGTCTTTTGGATCGGGCCTCATGTTGAATAACCACTTTTTAAACCCTCACAGTGACCAAAATTGCCATTTTTACAGAGTTTTGCTTACTCAAAATCTTCAATTTTGACCAATTTCAGGCACAGAAATGACTTTAAACACACTTATTTTAGTTGAAAAAGTAATAATTCACATCCAACCGTCATTTAAAGTCAAAAGATTAAATGTTAAAATTTCATCAATATTGACCATTTTTTCAACGTTCGACTGGTCCGGGGTCATCGTTTTTCATCAGAAAATTGATTTTTTGGACTCTACCAAAAATGATTCAAAATGTCATTTGGATCGGGCCTCATGTTGAATAACCACTTTTTAAACCCTCACAGTGACCAAAATTGCCATTTTTACAGAGTTTTGCTTACTCAAAATCTTCAATTTTGACCAATTTCAGGCACAGAAATGACTTTAAACACACTTATTTTAGTTGAAAAAGTAATAATTCACATCCAACCGTCATTTAAAGTCAAAAGATTAAATGTAAAAATGTCATCAATATTGACCATTTTTTCAACGTTCGACTGGTCCGGGGTCATCGTTTTTCATCAGAAAATTGATTTTTTGGACTCTACCAAAAATGATTCAAAATGTCATTTGGATCGGGCCTCATGTTGAAAAACCACTTTTTAAACCCTCACAGTGACCAAAATTGCCATTTTTACAGAGTTTTGCTTACTCAAAATCTTAAATTTTGACCAATTTCAGGCACAGAAATGACTTTAAACACACTTATTTTAGTTGAAAAAGTAATAATTCACATCCAACCGTCATTTAAAGTCAAAAGATTAAATGTTAAAATTTCATCAATATTGACCATTTTTTCAACGTTCGACTGGTCCGGGGTCATCGTTTTTCATCAGATAATGGATTTTTTGGACTCTACCAAAAATGTTTCAAAATGTCATTTGGATCGGGCCTCATGTTGAATAACCACTTTTTAAACCCTCACAGTGACCAAAATTGCCATTTTTACAGAGTTTTGCTTACTCAAAATCTTCAATTTTGACCAATTTCAGGCACAGAAATGACTTTAAACACACTTATTTTAGTTGAAAAAGTAATAATTCACATCCAACCGTCATTTGAAGTCAAAAGATTAAATGTTAAAATTTCATCAATATTGACAATTTTTTCAACGTTCGACTGGTCCGGGGTCATCGTTTTTCATCAGAAAATTGATTTTTTGGACTCTACCAAAAATGATTCAAAATGTCATTTGGATCGGGCCTCATGTTGAATAACCACTTTTTAAACCCTCACAGTGTCCAAAATTGCCATTTTTACAGAGTTTTGCTTACTCAAAATCTTCAATTTTGACCAATTTCAGGCACAGAAATGACTTTAAACACACTTATTTTAGTTGAAAAAGTAATAATTCACATCCAACCGTCATTTAAAGTCAAAAGATTAAATGTAAAAATGTCATCAATATTGACCATTTTTTCAACGTTCGACTGGTCCGGGGTCATCGTTTTTCATCAGAAAATTGATTTTTTGGACTCTACCAAAAATGATTCAAAATGTCATTTGGATCGGGCCTCATGTTGAAAAACCACTTTTTAAACCCTCACAGTGACCAAAATTGCCATTTTTACAGAGTTTTGATTACTCAAAATCTTCAATTTTGACCAATTTCAGGCACAGAAATGACTTTAAACACACTTATTTTAGTTGAAAAAGTAATAATTCACATCCAACCGTCATTTAAAGTCAAAAGATTAAATGTAAAAATTTCATCAATATTGACCATTTTTTCAACGTTCGACTGGTCCGGGGTCATCGTTTTTCATCAGAAAATTGATTTTTTGGACTCTACCAAAAATGATTCAAAATGTCATTTGGATCGGGCCTCATGTTGAATAACCACTTTTTAAACCCTCACAGTGACCAAAATTGCCATTTTTACAGAGTTTTGCTTACTCAAAATCTTAAATTTTGACCAATTTCAGGCACAGAAATGACTTTAAACACACTTATTTTAGTTGAAAAAGTAATAATTCACATCCAACCGTCATTTAAAGTCAAAAGATTAAATGTTAAAATTTCATCAATATTGACCATTTTTTCAACGTTCGACTGGTCCGGGGTCATCGTTTTTCATCAGAAAATTGATTTTTTGGACTCTACCAAAAATGTTTCAAAATGTCATTTGGATCAGGCCTCATGTTGAATAACCACTTTTAAACCCTCACAGTGACCAAAATTGCCATTTTTACAGAGTTTTGCTTACTCAAAATCTTAAATTTTGACCAATTTCAGGCACAGAAATGGCTTTAAACACACTTATTTTAGTTGAAAAAGTAATAATTCACATCCAACCGTCATTTAAAGTCAAAAGATTAAATGTTAAAATTTCATCAATATTGACCATTTTTTCAACGTTCGACTGGTCCGGGGTCATCGTTTTTCATCAGAAAATGGATTTTTTGGACTCTACCAAAAAAGATTCAAAATGTCTTTTGGATCGGGCCTCATGTTGAATAACCACTTTTTAAACCCTCACAGTGACCAAAATTGCCATTTTTACAGAGTTTTGCTTACTCAAAATCTTCAATTTTGACCAATTTCAGGCACAGAAATGACTTTAAACACACTTATTTTAGTTGAAAAAGTAATAATTCACATCCAACCGTCATTTAAAGTCAAAAGATTAAATGTTAAAATTTCATCAATATTGACCACTTTTTTCAACGTTCGACTGGTCCGGGGTCATCGTTTTTCATCAGAAAATTGATTTTTTGGACTCTACCAAAAATGATTCAAAATGTCATTTGGATCGGGCCTCATGTTGAATAACCACTTTTTAAACCCTCACAGTGACCAAAATTGCCATTTTTACAGAGTTTTGCTTACTCAAAATCTTCAATTTTGACCAATTTCAGGCACAGAAATGACTTTAAACACACTTATTTTAGTTGAAAAAGTAATAATTCACATCCAACCGTCATTTAAAGTCAAAAGATTAAATGTTAAAATTTCATCAATATTGACCATTTTTTCAACGTTCGACTGGTCCGGGGTCATCGTTTTTCATCAGAAAATTGATTTTTTGGACTCACCAAAAATGATTCAAAATGTCATTTGGATCGGGCCTCATGTTGAATAACCACTTTTTAAACCCTCACAGTGACCAAAATTGCCATTTTTACAGAGTTTTGCTTACTCAAAATCTTAAATTTTGACCAATTTCAGGCACAGAAATGACTTTAAACACACTTATTTTAGTTGAAAAAGTAATAATTCACATCCAACCGTCATTTGAAGTCAAAAGATTAAATGTTAAAATTTCATCAATATTGACAATTTTTTCAACGTTCGACTGGTCCGGGGTCATCGTTTTTCATCAGAAAATTGATTTTTTGGACTCTACCAAAAATGATTCAAAATGTCATTTGGATCGGGCCTCATGTTGAATAACCACTTTTTAAACCCTCACAGTGTCCAAAATTGCCATTTTTACAGAGTTTTGCTTACTCAAAATCTTCAATTTTGACCAATTTCAGGCACAGAAATGACTTTAAACACACTTATTTTAGTTGAAAAAGTAATAATTCACATCCAACCGTCATTTAAAGTCAAAAGATTAAATGTAAAAATGTCATCAATATTGACCATTTTTTCAACGTTCGACTGGTCCGGGGTCATCGTTTTTCATCAGAAAATTGATTTTTTGGACTCTACCAAAAATGATTCAAAATGTCATTTGGATCGGGCCTCATGTTGAAAAACCACTTTTTAAACCCTCACAGTGACCAAAATTGCCATTTTTACAGAGTTTTGCTTACTCAAAATCTTAAATTTTGACCAATTTCAGGCACAGAAATGACTTTAAACACACTTATTTTAGTTGAAAAAGTAATAATTCACATCCAACCGTCATTTAAAGTCAAAAGATTAAATGTTAAAATTTCATCAATATTGACCATTTTTTCAACGTTCGACTGGTCTGGGGTCATCGTTTTTCATCAGATAATGGATTTTTTGGACTCTACCAAAAATGTTTCAAAATGTCATTTGGATCGGGCCTCATGTTGAATAACCACTTTTTAAACCCTCACAGTGACCAAAATTGCCATTTTTACAGAGTTTTGCTTACTCAAAATCTTCAATTTTGACCAATTTCAGGCACAGAAATGACTTTAAACACACTTATTTTAGTTGAAAAAGTAATAATTCACATCCAACCGTCATTTAAAGTCAAAAGATTAAATGTTAAAATTTCATCAATATTGACCATTTTTTCAACGTTCGACTGGTCCGGGGTCATCGTTTTTCATCAGAAAATTGATTTTTTGGACTCTACCAAAAATGATTCAAAATGTCATTTGGATCGGGCCTCATGTTGAATAACCACTTTTTAAACCCTCACAGTGACCAAAATTGCCATTTTTACAGAGTTTTGCTTACTCAAAATCTTCAATTTTGACCAATTTCAGGCACAGAAATAACTTTAAACACACTTATTTTAGTTGAAAAAGTAATAATTCACATCCAACCGTCATTTGAAGTCAAAAGATTAAATGTTAAAATTTCATCAATATTGACCATTTTTTCAACGTTCGACTGGTCCGGGGTCATCGTTTTTCATCAGAAAATTGATTTTTTGGACTCTACCAAAAATGATTCAAAATGTCATTTGGATCGGGCCTCATGTTGAATAACCACTTTTTAAATCCTCACAGTGACCAAAATTGCCATTTTTACAGAGTTTTGATTACTCAAAATCTTCAATTTTGACCAATTTCAGGCACAGAAATGACTTTAAACACACTTATTTTAGTTGAAAAAGTAATAATTCACATCCAACCGTCATTTAAAGTCAAAAGATTAAATGTAAAAATTTCATCAATATTGACCATTTTTTCAACGTTCGACTGGTCCGGGGTCATCGTTTTTCATCAGAAAATTGATTTTTTGGACTCTACCAAAAATGATTCAAAATGTCATTTGGATCGGGCCTCATGTTGAATAACCACTTTTTAAACCCTCACAGTGACCAAAATTGCCATTTTTACAGAGTTTTGCTTACTCAAAATCTTAAATTTTGACCAATTTCAGGCACAGAAATGACTTTAAACACACTTATTTTAGTTGAAAAAGTAATAATTCACATCCAACCGTCATTTGAAGTCAAAAGATTAAATGTTAAAATTTCATCAATATTGACAATTTTTTCAACGTTCGACTGGTCCGGGGTCATCGTTTTTCATCAGAAAATTGATTTTTTGGACTCTACCAAAAATGATTCAAAATGTCATTTGGATCGGGCCTCATGTTGAATAACCACTTTTTAAACCCTCACAGTGTCCAAAATTGCCATTTTTACAGAGTTTTGCTTACTCAAAATCTTCAATTTTGACCAATTTCAGGCACAGAAATGACTTTAAACACACTTATTTTAGTTGAAAAAGTAATAATTCACATCCAACCGTCATTTAAAGTCAAAAGATTAAATGTAAAAATGTCATCAATATTGACCATTTTTTCAACGTTCGACTGGTCCGGGGTCATCGTTTTTCATCAGAAAATTGATTTTTTGGACTCTACCAAAAATGATTCAAAATGTCATTTGGATCGGGCCTCATGTTGAAAAACCACTTTTTAAACCCTCACAGTGACCAAAATTGCCATTTTTACAGAGTTTTGATTACTCAAAATCTTCAATTTTGACCAATTTCAGGCACAGAAATGACTTTAAACACACTTATTTTAGTTGAAAAAGTAATAATTCACATCCAACCGTCATTTAAAGTCAAAAGATTAAATGTAAAAATTTCATCAATATTGACCATTTTTTCAACGTTCGACTGGTCCGGGGTCATCGTTTTTCATCAGAAAATTGATTTTTTGGACTCTACCAAAAATGATTCAAAATGTCATTTGGATCGGGCCTCATGTTGAATAACCACTTTTTAAACCCTCACAGTGACCAAAATTGCCATTTTTACAGAGTTTTGCTTACTCAAAATCTTAAATTTTGACCAATTTCAGGCACAGAAATGACTTTAAACACACTTATTTTAGTTGAAAAAGTAATAATTCACATCCAACCGTCATTTAAAGTCAAAAGATTAAATGTTAAAATTTCATCAATATTGACCATTTTTTCAACGTTCGACTGGTCCGGGGTCATCGTTTTTCATCAGAAAATTGATTTTTTGGACTCTACCAAAAATGTTTCAAAATGTCATTTGGATCAGGCCTCATGTTGAATAACCACTTTTAAACCCTCACAGTGACCAAAATTGCCATTTTTACAGAGTTTTGCTTACTCAAAATCTTAAATTTTGACCAATTTCAGGCACAGAAATGGCTTTAAACACACTTATTTTAGTTGAAAAAGTAATAATTCACATCCAACCGTCATTTAAAGTCAAAAGATTAAATGTTAAAATTTCATCAATATTGACCATTTTTTCAACGTTCGACTGGTCCGGGGTCATCGTTTTTCATCAGAAAATGGATTTTTTGGACTCTACCAAAAAAGATTCAAAATGTCTTTTGGATCGGGCCTCATGTTGAATAACCACTTTTTAAACCCTCACAGTGACCAAAATTGCCATTTTTACAGAGTTTTGCTTACTCAAAATCTTAAATTTTGACCAATTTCAGGCACAGAAATGACTTTAAACACACTTATTTTAGTTGAAAAAGTAATAATTCACATCCAACCGTCATTTAAAGTCAAAAGATTAAATGTTAAAATTTCATCAATATTGACCATTTTTTCAACGTTCGACTGGTCCGGGGTCATCGTTTTTCATCAGAAAATTGATTTTTTGGACTCTACCAAAAATGATTCAAAATGTCATTTGGATCGGGCCTCATGTTGAATAACCACTTTTTAAACCCTCACAGTGACCAAAATTGCCATTTTTACAGAGTTTTGCTTACTCAAAATCTTCAATTTTGACCAATTTCAGGCACAGAAATGACTTTAAACACACTTATTTTAGTTGAAAAAGTAATAATTCACATCCAACCGTCATTTAAAGTCAAAAGATTAAATGTTAAAATTTCATCAATATTGACCATTTTTTCAACGTTCGACTGGTCCGGGGTCATCGTTTTTCATCAGAAAATTGATTTTTTGGACTCTACCAAAAATGATTCAAAATGTCATTTGGATCGGGCCTCATGTTGAATAACCACTTTTTAAACCCTCACAGTGACCAAAATTGCCATTTTTACAGAGTTTTGCTTACTCAAAATCTTCAATTTTGACCAATTTCAGGCACAGAAATGACTTTAAACACACTTATTTTAGTTGAAAAAGTAATAATTCACATCCAACCGTCATTTAAAGTCAAAAGATTAAATGTAAAAATGTCATCAATATTGACCATTTTTTCAACGTTCGACTGGTCCGGGGTCATCGTTTTTCATCAGAAAATTGATTTTTTGGACTCTACCAAAAATGATTCAAAATGTCATTTGGATCGGGCCTCATGTTGAAAAACCACTTTTTAAACCCTCACAGTGACCAAAATTGCCATTTTTACAGAGTTTTGCTTACTCAAAATCTTAAATTTTGACCAATTTCAGGCACAGAAATGACTTTAAACACACTTATTTTAGTTGAAAAAGTAATAATTCACATCCAACCGTCATTTAAAGTCAAAAGATTAAATGTTAAAATTTCATCAATATTGACCATTTTTTCAACGTTCGACTGGTCCGGGGTCATCGTTTTTCATCAGATAATGGATTTTTTGGACTCTACCAAAAATGTTTCAAAATGTCATTTGGATCGGGCCTCATGTTGAATAACCACTTTTTAAACCCTCACAGTGACCAAAATTGCCATTTTTACAGAGTTTTGCTTACTCAAAATCTTCAATTTTGACCAATTTCAGGCACAGAAATGACTTTAAACACACTTATTTTAGTTGAAAAAGTAATAATTCACATCCAACCGTCATTTAAAGTCAAAAGATTAAATGTTAAAATTTCATCAATATTGACCATTTTTTCAACGTTCGACTGGTCCGGGGTCATCGTTTTTCATCAGAAAATTGATTTTTTGGACTCTACCAAAAATGATTCAAAATGTCATTTGGATCGGGCCTCATGTTGAATAACCACTTTTTAAACCCTCACAGTGACCAAAATTGCCATTTTTACAGAGTTTTGCTTACTCAAAATCTTAAATTTTGACCAATTTCAGGCACAGAAATGACTTTAAACACACTTATTTTAGTTGAAAAAGTAATAATTCACATCCAACCGTCATTTGAAGTCAAAAGATTAAATGTTAAAATTTCATCAATATTGACAATTTTTTCAACGTTCGACTGGTCCGGGGTCATCGTTTTTCATCAGAAAATTGATTTTTTGGACTCTACCAAAAATGATTCAAAATGTCATTTGGATCGGGCCTCATGTTGAATAACCACTTTTTAAACCCTCACAGTGTCCAAAATTGCCATTTTTACAGAGTTTTGCTTACTCAAAATCTTCAATTTTGACCAATTTCAGGCACAGAAATGACTTTAAACACACTTATTTTAGTTGAAAAAGTAATAATTCACATCCAACCGTCATTTAAAGTCAAAAGATTAAATGTAAAAATGTCATCAATATTGACCATTTTTTCAACGTTCGACTGGTCCGGGGTCATCGTTTTTCATCAGAAAATTGATTTTTTGGACTCTACCAAAAATGATTCAAAATGTCATTTGGATCGGGCCTCATGTTGAAAAACCACTTTTTAAACCCTCACAGTGACCAAAATTGCCATTTTTACAGAGTTTTGATTACTCAAAATCTTCAATTTTGACCAATTTCAGGCACAGAAATGACTTTAAACACACTTATTTTAGTTGAAAAAGTAATAATTCACATCCAACCGTCATTTAAAGTCAAAAGATTAAATGTAAAAATTTCATCAATATTGACCATTTTTTCAACGTTCGACTGGTCCGGGGTCATCGTTTTTCATCAGAAAATTGATTTTTTGGACTCTACCAAAAATGATTCAAAATGTCATTTGGATCGGGCCTCATGTTGAATAACCACTTTTTAAACCCTCACAGTGACCAAAATTGCCATTTTTACAGAGTTTTGCTTACTCAAAATCTTAAATTTTGACCAATTTCAGGCACAGAAATGACTTTAAACACACTTATTTTAGTTGAAAAAGTAACAATTCACATCCAACCGTCATTTAAAGTCAAAAGATTAAATGTTAAAATTTCATCAATATTGACCATTTTTTCAACGTTCGACTGGTCCGGGGTCATCGTTTTTCATCAGAAAATTGATTTTTTGGACTCTACCAAAAATGTTTCAAAATGTCATTTGGATCAGGCCTCATGTTGAATAACCACTTTTAAACCCTCACAGTGACCAAAATTGCCATTTTTACAGAGTTTTGCTTACTCAAAATCTTAAATTTTGACCAATTTCAGGCACAGAAATGGCTTTAAACACACTTATTTTAGTTGAAAAAGTAATAATTCACATCCAACCGTCATTTAAAGTCAAAAGATTAAATGTTAAAATTTCATCAATATTGACCATTTTTTCAACGTTCGACTGGTCCGGGGTCATCGTTTTTCATCAGAAAATGGATTTTTTGGACTCTACCAAAAAAGATTCAAAATGTCTTTTGGATCGGGCCTCATGTTGAATAACCACTTTTTAAACCCTCACAGTGACCAAAATTGCCATTTTTACAGAGTTTTGCTTACTCAAAATCTTCAATTTTGACCAATTTCAGGCACAGAAATGACTTTAAACACACTTATTTTAGTTGAAAAAGTAATAATTCACATCCAACCGTCATTTAAAGTCAAAAGATTAAATGTTAAAATTTCATCAATATTGACCATTTTTTCAACGTTCGACTGGTCCGGGGTCATCGTTTTTCATCAGAAAATTGATTTTTTGGACTCTACCAAAAATGATTCAAAATGTCATTTGGATCGGGCCTCATGTTGAATAACCACTTTTTAAACCCTCACAGTGACCAAAATTGCCATTTTTACAGAGTTTTGCTTACTCAAAATCTTCAATTTTGACCAATTTCAGGCACAGAAATGACTTTAAACACACTTATTTTAGTTGAAAAAGTAATAATTCACATCCAACCGTCATTTAAAGTCAAAAGATTAAATGTTAAAATTTCATCAATATTGACCATTTTTTCAACGTTCGACTGGTCCGGGGTCATCGTTTTTCATCAGAAAATTGATTTTTTGGACTCTACCAAAAATGATTCAAAATGTCATTTGGATCGGGCCTCATGTTGAATAACCACTTTTTAAACCCTCACAGTGACCAAAATTGCCATTTTTACAGAGTTTTGCTTACTCAAAATCTTCAATTTTGACCAATTTCAGGCACAGAAATGACTTTAAACACACTTATTTTAGTTGAAAAAGTAATAATTCACATCCAACCGTCATTTAAAGTCAAAAGATTAAATGTAAAAATTTCATCAATATTGACCATTTTTTCAACGTTCGACTGGTCCGGGGTCATCGTTTTTCATCAGAAAATTGATTTTTTGGACTCTACCAAAAATGATTCAAAATGTCATTTGGATCGGGCCTCATGTTGAATAACCACTTTTTAAACCCTCACAGTGACCAAAATTGCCATTTTTACAGAGTTTTGCTTACTCAAAATCTTAAATTTTGACCAATTTCAGGCACAGAAATGACTTTAAACACACTTATTTTAGTTGAAAAAGTAATAATTCACATCCAACCGTCATTTGAAGTCAAAAGATTAAATGTTAAAATTTCATCAATATTGACAATTTTTTCAACGTTCGACTGGTCCGGGGTCATCGTTTTTCATCAGAAAATTGATTTTTTGGACTCTACCAAAAATGATTCAAAATGTCATTTGGATCGGGCCTCATGTTGAATAACCACTTTTTAAACCCTCACAGTGTCCAAAATTGCCATTTTTACAGAGTTTTGCTTACTCAAAATCTTCAATTTTGACCAATTTCAGGCACAGAAATGACTTTAAACACACTTATTTTAGTTGAAAAAGTAATAATTCACATCCAACCGTCATTTAAAGTCAAAAGATTAAATGTAAAAATGTCATCAATATTGACCATTTTTTCAACGTTCGACTGGTCCGGGGTCATCGTTTTTCATCAGAAAATTGATTTTTTGGACTCTACCAAAAATGATTCAAAATGTCATTTGGATCGGGCCTCATGTTGAAAAACCACTTTTTAAACCCTCACAGTGACCAAAATTGCCATTTTTACAGAGTTTTGATTACTCAAAATCTTCAATTTTGACCAATTTCAGGCACAGAAATGACTTTAAACACACTTATTTTAGTTGAAAAAGTAATAATTCACATCCAACCGTCATTTAAAGTCAAAAGATTAAATGTAAAAATTTCATCAATATTGACCATTTTTTCAACGTTCGACTGGTCCGGGGTCATCGTTTTTCATCAGAAAATTGATTTTTTGGACTCTACCAAAAATGATTCAAAATGTCATTTGGATCGGGCCTCATGTTGAATAACCACTTTTTAAACCCTCACAGTGACCAAAATTGCCATTTTTACAGAGTTTTGCTTACTCAAAATCTTAAATTTTGACCAATTTCAGGCACAGAAATGACTTTAAACACACTTATTTTAGTTGAAAAAGTAATAATTCACATCCAACCGTCATTTAAAGTCAAAAGATTAAATGTTAAAATTTCATCAATATTGACCATTTTTTCAACGTTCGACTGGTCCGGGGTCATCGTTTTTCATCAGAAAATTGATTTTTTGGACTCTACCAAAAATGTTTCAAAATGTCATTTGGATCAGGCCTCATGTTGAATAACCACTTTTAAACCCTCACAGTGACCAAAATTGCCATTTTTACAGAGTTTTGCTTACTCAAAATCTTAAATTTTGACCAATTTCAGGCACAGAAATGACTTTAAACACACTTATTTTAGTTGAAAAAGTAATAATTCACATCCAACCGTCATTTAAAGTCAAAAGATTAAATGTAAAAATGTCATCAATATTGACCATTTTTTCAACGTTCGACTGGTCCGGGGTCATCGTTTTTCATCAGAAAATTGATTTTTTGGACTCTACCAAAAATGATTCAAAATGTCATTTGGATCGGGCCTCATGTTGAAAAACCACTTTTTAAACCCTCACAGTGACCAAAATTGCCATTTTTACAGAGTTTTGCTTACTCAAAATCTTAAATTTTGACCAATTTCAGGCACAGAAATGACTTTAAACACACTTATTTTAGTTGAAAAAGTAATAATTCACATCCAACCGTCATTTAAAGTCAAAAGATTAAATGTTAAAATTTCATCAATATTGACCATTTTTTTCAACGTTCGACTGGTCCGGGGTCATCGTTTTTCATCAGATAATGGATTTTTTGGACTCTACCAAAAATGTTTCAAAATGTCATTTGGATCGGGCCTCATGTTGAATAACCACTTTTTAAACCCTCACAGTGACCAAAATTGCCATTTTTACAGAGTTTTGCTTACTCAAAATCTTCAATTTTGACCAATTTCAGGCACAGAAATGACTTTAAACACACTTATTTTAGTTGAAAAAGTAATAATTCACATCCAACCGTCATTTAAAGTCAAAAGATTAAATGTTAAAATTTCATCAATATTGACCATTTTTTCAACGTTCGACTGGTCCGGGGTCATCGTTTTTCATCAGAAAATTGATTTTTTGGACTCTACCAAAAATGATTCAAAATGTCATTTGGATCGGGCCTCATGTTGAATAACCACTTTTTAAACCCTCACAGTGACCAAAATTGCCATTTTTACAGAGTTTTGCTTACTCAAAATCTTAAATTTTGACCAATTTCAGGCACAGAAATGACTTTAAACACACTTATTTTAGTTGAAAAAGTAATAATTCACATCCAACCGTCATTTGAAGTCAAAAGATTAAATGTTAAAATTTCATCAATATTGACAATTTTTTCAACGTTCGACTGGTCCGGGGTCATCGTTTTTCATCAGAAAATTGATTTTTTGGACTCTACCAAAAATGATTCAAAATGTCATTTGGATCGGGCCTCATGTTGAATAACCACTTTTTAAACCCTCACAGTGTCCAAAATTGCCATTTTTACAGAGTTTTGCTTACTCAAAATCTTCAATTTTGACCAATTTCAGGCACAGAAATGACTTTAAACACACTTATTTTAGTTGAAAAAGTAATAATTCACATCCAACCGTCATTTAAAGTCAAAAGATTAAATGTAAAAATGTCATCAATATTGACCATTTTTTCAACGTTCGACTGGTCCGGGGTCATCGTTTTTCATCAGAAAATTGATTTTTTGGACTCTACCAAAAATGATTCAAAATGTCATTTGGATCGGGCCTCATGTTGAAAAACCACTTTTTAAACCCTCACAGTGACCAAAATTGCCATTTTTACAGAGTTTTGATTACTCAAAATCTTCAATTTTGACCAATTTCAGGCACAGAAATGACTTTAAACACACTTATTTTAGTTGAAAAAGTAATAATTCACATCCAACCGTCATTTAAAGTCAAAAGATTAAATGTAAAAATTTCATCAATATTGACCATTTTTTCAACGTTCGACTGGTCCGGGGTCATCGTTTTTCATCAGAAAATTGATTTTTTGGACTCTACCAAAAATGATTCAAAATGTCATTTGGATCGGGCCTCATGTTGAATAACCACTTTTTAAACCCTCACAGTGACCAAAATTGCCATTTTTACAGAGTTTTGCTTACTCAAAATCTTAAATTTTGACCAATTTCAGGCACAGAAATGACTTTAAACACACTTATTTTAGTTGAAAAAGTAATAATTCACATCCAACCGTCATTTAAAGTCAAAAGATTAAATGTTAAAATTTCATCAATATTGACCATTTTTTCAACGTTCGACTGGTCCGGGGTCATCGTTTTTCATCAGAAAATTGATTTTTTGGACTCTACCAAAAATGTTTCAAAATGTCATTTGGATCAGGCCTCATGTTGAATAACCACTTTTAAACCCTCACAGTGACCAAAATTGCCATTTTTACAGAGTTTTGCTTACTCAAAATCTTAAATTTTGACCAATTTCAGGCACAGAAATGGCTTTAAACACACTTATTTTAGTTGAAAAAGTAATAATTCACATCCAACCGTCATTTAAAGTCAAAAGATTAAATGTTAAAATTTCATCAATATTGACCATTTTTTCAACGTTCGACTGGTCCGGGGTCATCGTTTTTCATCAGAAAATGGATTTTTTGGACTCTACCAAAAAAGATTCAAAATGTCTTTTGGATCGGGCCTCATGTTGAATAACCACTTTTTAAACCCTCACAGTGACCAAAATTGCCATTTTTACAGAGTTTTGCTTACTCAAAATCTTCAATTTTGACCAATTTCAGGCACAGAAATGACTTTAAACACACTTATTTTAGTTGAAAAAGTAATAATTCACATCCAACCGTCATTTAAAGTCAAAAGATTAAATGTTAAAATTTCATCAATATTGACCATTTTTTCAACGTTCGACTGGTCCGGGGTCATCGTTTTTCATCAGAAAATTGATTTTTTGGACTCTACCAAAAATGATTCAAAATGTCATTTGGATCGGGCCTCATGTTGAATAACCACTTTTTAAACCCTCACAGTGACCAAAATTGCCATTTTTACAGAGTTTTGCTTACTCAAAATCTTCAATTTTGACCAATTTCAGGCACAGAAATGACTTTAAACACACTTATTTTAGTTGAAAAAGTAATAATTCACATCCAACCGTCATTTAAAGTCAAAAGATTAAATGTTAAAATTTCATCAATATTGACCATTTTTTCAACGTTCGACTGGTCCGGGGTCATCGTTTTTCATCAGAAAATTGATTTTTTGGACTCACCAAAAATGATTCAAAATGTCATTTGGATCGGGCCTCATGTTGAATAACCACTTTTTAAACCCTCACAGTGACCAAAATTGCCATTTTTACAGAGTTTTGCTTACTCAAAATCTTCAATTTTGACCAATTTCAGGCACAGAAATGACTTTAAACACACTTATTTTAGTTGAAAAAGTAATAATTCACATCCAACCGTCATTTAAAGTCAAAAGATTAAATGTTAAAATTTCATCAATATTGACCATTTTTTCAACGTTCGACTGGTCCGGGGTCATCGTTTTTCATCAGAAAATTGATTTTTTGGACTCTACCAAAAATGATTCAAAATGTCATTTGGATCGGGCCTCATGTTGAATAACCACTTTTTAAACCCTCACAGTGACCAAAATTGCCATTTTTACAGAGTTTTGCTTACTCAAAATCTTCAATTTTGACCAATTTCAGGCACAGAAATGACTTTAAACACACTTATTTTAGTTGAAAAAGTAATAATTCACATCCAACCGTCATTTAAAGTCAAAAGATTAAATGTTAAAATTTCATCAATATTGACCATTTTTTCAACGTTCGACTGGTCCGGGGTCATCGTTTTTCATCAGAAAATTGATTTTTTGGACTCTACCAAAAATGATTCAAAATGTCATTTGGATCGGGCCTCATGTTGAATAACCACTTTTTAAACCCTCACAGTGACCAAAATTGCCATTTTTACAGAGTTTTGCTTACTCAAAATCTTCAATTTTGACCAATTTCAGGCACAGAAATGACTTTAAACACACTTATTTTAGTTGAAAAAGTAATAATTCACATCCAACCGTCATTTAAAGTCAAAAGATTAAATGTAAAAATTTCATCAATATTGACCATTTTTTCAACGTTCGACTGGTCCGGGGTCATCGTTTTTCATCAGAAAATTGATTTTTTGGACTCTACCAAAAATGATTCAAAATGTCATTTGGATCGGGCCTCATGTTGAATAACCACTTTTTAAACCCTCACAGTGACCAAAATTGCCATTTTTACAGAGTTTTGCTTACTCAAAATCTTAAATTTTGACCAATTTCAGGCACAGAAATGACTTTAAACACACTTATTTTAGTTGAAAAAGTAATAATTCACATCCAACCGTCATTTGAAGTCAAAAGATTAAATGTTAAAATTTCATCAATATTGACAATTTTTTCAACGTTCGACTGGTCCGGGGTCATCGTTTTTCATCAGAAAATTGATTTTTTGGACTCTACCAAAAATGATTCAAAATGTCATTTGGATCGGGCCTCATGTTGAATAACCACTTTTTAAACCCTCACAGTGTCCAAAATTGCCATTTTTACAGAGTTTTGCTTACTCAAAATCTTCAATTTTGACCAATTTCAGGCACAGAAATGACTTTAAACACACTTATTTTAGTTGAAAAAGTAATAATTCACATCCAACCGTCATTTAAAGTCAAAAGATTAAATGTAAAAATGTCATCAATATTGACCATTTTTTCAACGTTCGACTGGTCCGGGGTCATCGTTTTTCATCAGAAAATTGATTTTTTGGACTCTACCAAAAATGATTCAAAATGTCATTTGGATCGGGCCTCATGTTGAAAAACCACTTTTTAAACCCTCACAGTGACCAAAATTGCCATTTTTACAGAGTTTTGATTACTCAAAATCTTCAATTTTGACCAATTTCAGGCACAGAAATGACTTTAAACACACTTATTTTAGTTGAAAAAGTAATAATTCACATCCAACCGTCATTTAAAGTCAAAAGATTAAATGTAAAAATTTCATCAATATTGACCATTTTTTCAACGTTCGACTGGTCCGGGGTCATCGTTTTTCATCAGAAAATTGATTTTTTGGACTCTACCAAAAATGATTCAAAATGTCATTTGGATCGGGCCTCATGTTGAATAACCACTTTTTAAACCCTCACAGTGACCAAAATTGCCATTTTTACAGAGTTTTGCTTACTCAAAATCTTAAATTTTGACCAATTTCAGGCACAGAAATGACTTTAAACACACTTATTTTAGTTGAAAAAGTAATAATTCACATCCAACCGTCATTTAAAGTCAAAAGATTAAATGTTAAAATTTCATCAATATTGACCATTTTTTCAACGTTCGACTGGTCCGGGGTCATCGTTTTTCATCAGAAAATTGATTTTTTGGACTCTACCAAAAATGTTTCAAAATGTCATTTGGATCAGGCCTCATGTTGAATAACCACTTTTAAACCCTCACAGTGACCAAAATTGCCATTTTTACAGAGTTTTGCTTACTCAAAATCTTAAATTTTGACCAATTTCAGGCACAGAAATGACTTTAAACACACTTATTTTAGTTGAAAAAGTAATAATTCACATCCAACCGTCATTTAAAGTCAAAAGATTAAATGTAAAAATGTCATCAATATTGACCATTTTTTCAACGTTCGACTGGTCCGGGGTCATCGTTTTTCATCAGAAAATTGATTTTTTGGACTCTACCAAAAATGATTCAAAATGTCATTTGGATCGGGCCTCATGTTGAAAAACCACTTTTTAAACCCTCACAGTGACCAAAATTGCCATTTTTACAGAGTTTTGCTTACTCAAAATCTTAAATTTTGACCAATTTCAGGCACAGAAATGACTTTAAACACACTTATTTTAGTTGAAAAAGTAATAATTCACATCCAACCGTCATTTAAAGTCAAAAGATTAAATGTTAAAATTTCATCAATATTGACCATTTTTTTCAACGTTCGACTGGTCCGGGGTCATCGTTTTTCATCAGATAATGGATTTTTTGGACTCTACCAAAAATGTTTCAAAATGTCATTTGGATCGGGCCTCATGTTGAATAACCACTTTTTAAACCCTCACAGTGACCAAAATTGCCATTTTTACAGAGTTTTGCTTACTCAAAATCTTCAATTTTGACCAATTTCAGGCACAGAAATGACTTTAAACACACTTATTTTAGTTGAAAAAGTAATAATTCACATCCAACCGTCATTTAAAGTCAAAAGATTAAATGTTAAAATTTCATCAATATTGACCATTTTTTCAACGTTCGACTGGTCCGGGGTCATCGTTTTTCATCAGAAAATTGATTTTTTGGACTCTACCAAAAATGATTCAAAATGTCATTTGGATCGGGCCTCATGTTGAATAACCACTTTTTAAACCCTCACAGTGACCAAAATTGCCATTTTTACAGAGTTTTGCTTACTCAAAATCTTCAATTTTGACCAATTTCAGGCACAGAAATGACTTTAAACACACTTATTTTAGTTGAAAAAGTAATAATTCACATCCAACCGTCATTTGAAGTCAAAAGATTAAATGTTAAAATTTCATCAATATTGACAATTTTTTCAACGTTCGACTGGTCCGGGGTCATCGTTTTTCATCAGAAAATTGATTTTTTGGACTCTACCAAAAATGATTCAAAATGTCATTTGGATCGGGCCTCATGTTGAATAACCACTTTTTAAACCCTCACAGTGTCCAAAATTGCCATTTTTACAGAGTTTTGCTTACTCAAAATCTTCAATTTTGACCAATTTCAGGCACAGAAATGACTTTAAACACACTTATTTTAGTTGAAAAAGTAATAATTCACATCCAACCGTCATTTAAAGTCAAAAGATTAAATGTAAAAATGTCATCAATATTGACCATTTTTTCAACGTTCGACTGGTCCGGGGTCATCGTTTTTCATCAGAAAATTGATTTTTTGGACTCTACCAAAAATGATTCAAAATGTCATTTGGATCGGGCCTCATGTTGAAAAACCACTTTTTAAACCCTCACAGTGACCAAAATTGCCATTTTTACAGAGTTTTGATTACTCAAAATCTTCAATTTTGACCAATTTCAGGCACAGAAATGACTTTAAACACACTTATTTTAGTTGAAAAAGTAATAATTCACATCCAACCGTCATTTAAAGTCAAAAGATTAAATGTAAAAATTTCATCAATATTGACCATTTTTTCAACGTTCGACTGGTCCGGGGTCATCGTTTTTCATCAGAAAATTGATTTTTTGGACTCTACCAAAAATGATTCAAAATGTCATTTGGATCGGGCCTCATGTTGAATAACCACTTTTTAAACCCTCACAGTGACCAAAATTGCCATTTTTACAGAGTTTTGCTTACTCAAAATCTTAAATTTTGACCAATTTCAGGCACAGAAATGACTTTAAACACACTTATTTTAGTTGAAAAAGTAATAATTCACATCCAACCGTCATTTAAAGTCAAAAGATTAAATGTTAAAATTTCATCAATATTGACCATTTTTTCAACGTTCGACTGGTCCGGGGTCATCGTTTTTCATCAGAAAATTGATTTTTTGGACTCTACCAAAAATGTTTCAAAATGTCATTTGGATCAGGCCTCATGTTGAATAACCACTTTTAAACCCTCACAGTGACCAAAATTGCCATTTTTACAGAGTTTTGCTTACTCAAAATCTTAAATTTTGACCAATTTCAGGCACAGAAATGGCTTTAAACACACTTATTTTAGTTGAAAAAGTAATAATTCACATCCAACCGTCATTTAAAGTCAAAAGATTAAATGTTAAAATTTCATCAATATTGACCATTTTTTCAACGTTCGACTGGTCCGGGGTCATCGTTTTTCATCAGAAAATGGATTTTTTGGACTCTACCAAAAAAGATTCAAAATGTCTTTTGGATCGGGCCTCATGTTGAATAACCACTTTTTAAACCCTCACAGTGACCAAAATTGCCATTTTTACAGAGTTTTGCTTACTCAAAATCTTCAATTTTGACCAATTTCAGGCACAGAAATGACTTTAAACACACTTATTTTAGTTGAAAAAGTAATAATTCACATCCAACCGTCATTTAAAGTCAAAAGATTAAATGTTAAAATTTCATCAATATTGACCATTTTTTCAACGTTCGACTGGTCCGGGGTCATCGTTTTTCATCAGAAAATTGATTTTTTGGACTCTACCAAAAATGATTCAAAATGTCATTTGGATCGGGCCTCATGTTGAATAACCACTTTTTAAACCCTCACAGTGACCAAAATTGCCATTTTTACAGAGTTTTGCTTACTCAAAATCTTCAATTTTGACCAATTTCAGGCACAGAAATGACTTTAAACACACTTATTTTAGTTGAAAAAGTAATAATTCACATCCAACCGTCATTTAAAGTCAAAAGATTAAATGTTAAAATTTCATCAATATTGACCATTTTTTCAACGTTCGACTGGTCCGGGGTCATCGTTTTTCATCAGAAAATTGATTTTTTGGACTCACCAAATTTCAAAATGTCATTTGGATCGGGCCTCATGTTGAATAACCACTTTTTAAACCCTCACAGTGACCAAAATTGCCATTTCTACAGAGTTTTGCTTACTCAAAATCTTAAATTTTGACCAATTTCAGGCACAGAAATGACTTTAAACACACTTATTTTAGTTGAAAAAGTAATAATTCACATCCAACCGTCATTTAAAGTCAAAAGATTAAATGTTAAAATTTCATCAATATTGACCATTTTTTCAACGTTCGACTGGTCCGGGGTCATCGTTTTTCATCAGATAATGGATTTTTTGGACTCTACCAAAAATGTTTCAAAATGTCATTTGGATCGGGCCTCATGTTGAATAACCACTTTTTAAACCCTCACAGTGACCAAAATTGCCATTTTTACAGAGTTTTGCTTACTCAAAATCTTAAATTTTGACCAATTTCAGGCACAGAAATGACTTTAAACACACTTATTTTAGTTGAAAAAGTAATAATTCACATCCAACCGTCATTTAAAGTCAAAAGATTAAATGTTAAAATTTCATCAATATTGACCATTTTTTCAACGTTCGACTGGTCCGGGGTCATCGTTTTTCATCAGATAATGGATTTTTTGGACTCTACCAAAAATGTTTCAAAATGTCTTTTGGATCGGGCCTCATGTTGAATAACCACTTTTTAAACCCTCACAGTGACCAAAATTGCCATTTTTACAGAGTTTTGCTTACTCAAAATCTTCAATTTTGACCAATTTCAGGCACAGAAATAACTTTAAACACACTTATTTTAGTTGAAAAAGTAATAATTCACATCCAACCGTCATTTAAAGTCAAAAGATTAAATGTTAAAATTTCATCAATATTGACCATTTTTTCAACGTTCGACTGGTCCGGGGTCATCGTTTTTCATCAGAAAATTGATTTTTTGGACTCTACCAAAAATGATTCAAAATGTCATTTGGATCGGGCCTCATGTTGAATAACCACTTTTTAAACCCTCACAGTGACCAAAATTGCCATTTTTACAGAGTTTTGCTTACTCAAAATCTTAAATTTTGACCAATTTCAGGCACAGAAATGACTTTAAACACACTTATTTTAGTTGAAAAAGTAATAATTCACATCCAACCGTCATTTAAAGTCAAAAGATTAAATGTTAAAATGTCATCAATATTGACCATTTTTTCAACGTTCGACTGGTCAGGGGTCATCGTTTTTCATCAGAAAATTGATTTTTTGGACTCTACCAAAAATGATTCAAAATGTCATTTGGATCGGGCCTCATGTTGAATAACCACTTTTTAAACCCTCACAGTGACCAAAATTGCCATTTTTACAGAGTTTTGCTTACTCAAAATCTTCAATTTTGACCAATTTCAGGCACAGAAATGACTTTAAACACACTTATTTTAGTTGAAAAAGTAATAATTCACATCCAACCGTCATTTAAAGTCAAAAGATTAAATGTTAAAATTTCATCAATATTGACCATTTTTTCAACGTTCGACTGGTCCGGGGTCATCGTTTTTCATCAGAAAATGGATTTTTTGGACTCTACCAAAAAAGATTCAAAATGTCATTTGGATCGGGCCTCATGTTGAATAACCACTTTTTAAACCCTCACAGTGACCAAAATTGCCATTTTTACAGAGTTTTGCTTACTCAAAATCTTAAATTTTGACCAATTTCAGGCACAGAAATGACTTTAAACACACTTATTTTAGTTGAAAAAGTAATAATTCACATCCAACCGTCATTTAAAGTCAAAAGATTAAATGTTAAAATGTCATCAATATTGACCATTTTTTCAACGTTCGACTGGTCAGGGGTCATCGTTTTTCATCAGAAAATTGATTTTTTGGACTCTACCAAAAATGATTCAAAATGTCATTTGGATCGGGCCTCATGTTGAATAACCACTTTTTAAACCCTCACAGTGACCAAAATTGCCATTTTTACAGAGTTTTGCTTACTCAAAATCTTCAATTTTGACCAATTTCAGGCACAGAAATGACTTTAAACACACTTATTTTAGTTGAAAAAGTAATAATTCACATCCAACCGTCATTTAAAGTCAAAAGATTAAATGTTAAAATTTCATCAATATTGACCATTTTTTCAACGTTCGACTGGTCCGGGGTCATCGTTTTTCATCAGAAAATGGATTTTTTGGACTCTACCAAAAAAGATTCAAAATGTCTTTTGGATCGGGCCTCATGTTGAATAACCACTTTTTAAACCCTCACAGTGACCAAAATTGCCATTTTTACAGAGTTTTGCTTACTCAAAATCTTCAATTTTGACCAATTTCAGGCACAGAAATGACTTTAAACACACTTATTTTAGTTGAAAAAGTAATAATTCACATCCAACTGTCATTTAAAGTCAAAAGATTAAATGTTAAAATTTCATCAATATTGACCATTTTTTCAACGTTCGACTGGTCCGGGGTCATCGTTTTTCATCAGAAAATGGATTTTTTGGACTCTACCAAAAATGATTCAAAATGTCATTTGGATCGGGTCTCATGTTGAATAACCACTTTTTAAACCCTCACAGTGACCAAAATTGCCATTTTTACAGAGTTTTGCTTACTCAAAATCTTAAGTTTTTGACCAATTTCAGGCACAGAAATGACTTTAAACACACTTATTTTAGTTGAAAAAGTAATAATTCACATCCAACCGTCATTTAAAGTCAAAAGATTAAATGTTAAAATTTCATCAATATTGACCATTTTTTCAACGTTCGACTGGTCCGGGGTCATCGTTTTTCATCAGAAAATGGATTTTTTGGACTCTACCAAAAAAGATTCAAAATGTCTTTTGGATCGGGTCTCATGTTGAATAACCACTTTTTAAACCCTCACAGTGAACAAAATTGCCATTTTTACAGAGTTTTGCTTACTCAAAATCTTCAATTTTGACCAATTTCAGGCACAGAAATGACTTTAAACACACTTATTTTAGTTGAAAAAGTAATAATTCACATCCAACTGTCATTTAAAGTCAAAAGATTAAATGTTAAAATTTCATCAATATTGACCATTTTTTCAACGTTCGACTGGTCCGGGGTCATCGTTTTTCATCAGAAAATGGATTTTTTGGACTCTACCAAAAAAGATTCAAAATGTCTTTTGGATCGGGTCTCATGTTGAATAACCACTTTTTAAACCCTCACAGTGACCAAAATTGCCATTTTTACAGAGTTTTGCTTACTCAAAATCTTCAATTTTGACCAATTTCAGGCACAGAAATGACTTTAAACACACTTATTTTAGTTGAAAAAGTAATAATTCACATCCAACCGTCATTTGAAGTCAAAAGATTAAATGTTAAAATTTCATCAATATTGACCATTTTTTCAACGTTCGACTGGTCCGGGGTCATCGTTTTTCATCAGAAAATTGATTTTTTGGACTCTACCAAAAATGATTCAAAATGTCATTTGGATCGGGCCTCATGTTGAATAACCACTTTTTAAACCCTCACAGTGACCAAAATTGCCATTTTTACAGAGTTTTGCTTACTCAAAATCTTCAATTTTGACCAATTTCAGGCACAGAAATGACTTTAAACACACTTATTTTAGTTGAAAAAGTAATAATTCACATCCAACCGTCATTTAAAGTCAAAAGATTAAATGTTAAAATGTCATCAATATTGACCATTTTTTCAACGTTCGACTGGTCCGGGGTCATCGTTTTTCATCAGAAAATTGATTTTTTGGACTCTACCAAAAAAGATTCAAAATGTCTTTTGGATCGGGTCTCATGTTGAATAACCACTTTTTAAACCCTCACAGTGAACAAAATTGCCATTTTTACAGAGTTTTGCTTACTCAAAATCTTCAATTTTGACCAATTTCAGGCACAGAAATGACTTTAAACACACTTATTTTAGTTGAAAAAGTAATAATTCACATCCAACCGACATTTAAAGTCAAAAGATTAAATGTTAAAATTTCATCAATATTGACCATTTTTTCAACGTTCGACTGGTCCGAGGTCATCCTTTTTCATCAGAAAATTGATTTTTTGGACTGTACCAAAAATGATTCAAAATGTCATTTGGATCGGGCCTCATGTTGAATAACCACTTTTTAAACCCTCACAGTGACCAAAATTGCCATTTTTACAGAGTTTTGCTTACTCAAAATCTTAAATTTTGACCAATTTCAGGCACAGAAATGACTTTAAACACACTTATTTTAGTTGAAAAAGTAATAATTCACATCCAACCGTCATTTAAAGTCAAAAGATTAAATGTTAAAATTTCATCAATATTGACCATTTTTTCAACGTTCGACTAGTGCGGGGTCATCGTTTTTCATCAGATAATGGATTTTTTGGACTCTACCAAAAATGTTTCAAAATGTCTTTTGGATCGGGCCTCATGTTGAATAACCACTTTTTAAACCCTCACAGTGACCAAAATTGCCATTTTTACAGAGTTTTGCTTACTCAAAATCTTCAATTTTGACCAATGTTAGGCACAGAAATAACTTTAAACACACTTATTTTAGTTGAAAAAGTAATAATTCACATCCAACCGTCATTTAAAGTCAAAAGATTAAATGTTAAAATTTCATCAATATTGACCATTTTTTCAACGTTCGACTGGTCCGGGGTCATCATTTTTCATCAGAAAATTGATTTTTTGGACTCTACCAAAAATGATTCAAAATGTCATTTGGATCGGGCCTCATGTTGAATAACCACTTTTTAAACCCTCACAGTGACCAAAATTGCCATTTTTACAGAGTTTTGCTTACTCAAAATCTTAAATTTTGACCAATTTCAGGCACAGAAATGACTTTAAACACACTTATTTTAGTTGAAAAAGTAATAATTCACATCCAACCGTCATTTAAAGTCAAAAGATTAAATGTTAAAATGTCATCAATATTGACCATTTTTTCAACGTTCGACTGGTCAGGGGTCATCGTTTTTCATCAGAAAATTGATTTTTTGGACTCTACCAAAAATGATTCAAAATGTCATTTGGATCGGGCCTCATGTTGAATAACCACTTTTTAAACCCTCACAGTGACCAAAATTGCCATTTTTACAGAGTTTTGCTTACTCAAAATCTTCAATTTTGACCAATTTCAGGCACAGAAATGACTTTAAACACACTTATTTTAGTTGAAAAAGTAACAATTCACATCCAACCGTCATTTAAAGTCAAAAGATTAAATGTTAAAATTTCATCAATATTGACCATTTTTTCAACGTTCGACTGGTCCGGGGTCATCGTTTTTCATCAGAAAATGGATTTTTTGGACTCTACCAAAAAAGATTCAAAATGTCTTTTGGATCGGGCCTCATGTTGAATAACCACTTTTTAAACCCTCACAGTGACCAAAATTGCCATTTTTACAGAGTTTTGCTTACTCAAAATCTTCAATTTTGACCAATTTCAGGCACAGAAATGACTTTAAACACACTTATTTTAGTTGAAAAAGTAATAATTCACATCCAACCGTCATTTAAAGTCAAAAGATTAAATGTTAAAATTTCATCAATATTGACCATTTTTTCAACGTTCGACTGGTCCGGGGTCATCGTTTTTCATCAGAAAATGGATTTTTTGGACTCTACCAAAAAAGATTCAAAATGTCTTTTGGATCGGGTCTCATGTTGAATAACCACTTTTTAAACCCTCACAGTGAACAAAATTGCCATTTTTACAGAGTTTTGCTTACTCAAAATCTTCAATTTTGACCAATTTCAGGCACAGAAATGACTTTAAACACACTTATTTTAGTTGAAAAAGTAATAATTCACATCCAACTGTCATTTAAAGTCAAAAGATTAAATGTTAAAATTTCATCAATATTGACCATTTTTTCAACGTTCGACTGGTCCGGGGTCATCGTTTTTCATCAGAAAATTGATTTTTTGGACTCTACCAAAAATGTTTCAAAATGTCATTTGGATCGGGCCTCATGTTGAATAACCACTTTTTAAACCCTCACAGTGACCAAAATTGCCATTTTTACAGAGTTTTGCTTACTCAAAATCTTCAATTTTGACCAATTTCAGGCACAGAAATGACTTTAAACACACTTATTTTAGTTGAAAAAGTAATAATTCACATCCAACCGTCATTTAAAGTCAAAAGATTAAATGTTAAAATGTCATCAATATTGACCATTTTTTCAACGTTCGACTGGTCAGGGGTCATCGTTTTTCATCAGAAAATTGATTTTTTGGACTCTACCAAAAAAGATTCAAAATGTCATTTGGATCGGGCCTCATGTTGAATAACCACTTTTTAAACCCTCACAGTGACCAAAATTGCCATTTTTACAGAGTTTTGCTTACTCAAAATCTTCAATTTTGACCAATTTCAGGCACAGAAATGACTTTAAACACACTTATTTTAGTTGAAAAAGTAATAATTCACATCCAACCGTCATTTAAAGTCAAAAGATTAAATGTTAAAATTTCATCAATATTGACCATTTTTTCAACGTTCGACTGGTCCGGGGTCATCGTTTTTCATCAGAAAATGGATTTTTTGGACTCTACCAAAAAAGATTCAAAATGTCTTTTGGATCGGGCCTCATGTTGAATAACCACTTTTTAAACCCTCACAGTGACCAAAATTGCCATTTTTACAGAGTTTTGCTTACTCAAAATCTTCAATTTTGACCAATTTCAGGCACAGAAATAACTTTAAACACACTTATTTTAGTTGAAAAAGTAATAATTCACATCCAACCGTCATTTAAAGTCAAAAGATTAAATGTTAAAATTTCATCAATATTGACCATTTTTTCAACGTTCGACTGGTCCGGGGTCATCGTTTTTCATCAGAAAATTGATTTTTTGGACTCTACCAAAAATGATTCAAAATGTCATTTGGATCGGGCCTCATGTTGAATAACCACTTTTTAAACCCTCACAGTGACCAAAATTGCCATTTTTACAGAGTTTTGCTTACTCAAAATCTTCAATTTTGACCAATTTCAGGCACAGAAATGACTTTAAACACACTTATTTTAGTTGAAAAAGTAATAATTCACATCCAACCGTCATTTAAAGTCAAAAGATTAAATGTTAAAATTTCATCAATATTGACCATTTTTTCAACGTTCGACTGGTCCGGGGTCATCGTTTTTCATCAGAAAATGGATTTTTTGGACTCTACCAAAAAAGATTCAAAATGTCTTTTGGATCGGGTCTCATGTTGAATAACAACTTTTTAAACCCTCACAGTGACCAAAATTGCCATTTTTACAGAGTTTTGCTTACTCAAAATCTTCAATTTTGACCAATTTCAGGCACAGAAATGACTTTAAACACACTTATTTTAGTTGAAAAAGTAATAATTCACATCCAACCGTCATTTAAAGTCAAAAGATTAAATGTTAAAATTTCATCAATATTGACCATTTTTTCAACGTTCGACTGGTCCGGGGTCATCGTTTTTCATCAGAAAATGGATTTTTTGGACTCTACCAAAAAAGATTCAAAATGTCTTTTGGATCGGGTCTCATGTTGAATAACCACTTTTTAAACCCTCACAGTAAACAAAATTGCCATTTTTACAGAGTTTTGCTTACTCAAAATCTTCAATTTTGACCAATTTCAGGCACAGAAATGACTTTAAACACACTTATTTTAGTTGAAAAAGTAATAATTCACATCCAACTGTCATTTAAAGTCAAAAGATTAAATGTTAAAATTTCATCAATATTGACCATTTTTTCAACGTTCGACTGGTCCGGGGTCATCGTTTTTCATCAGAAAATGGATTTTTTGGACTCTACCAAAAAAGATTCAAAATGTCTTTTGGATCGGGCCTCATGTTGAATAACCACTTTTTAAACCCTCACAGTGACCAAAATTGCCATTTTTACAGAGTTTTGCTTACTCAAAATCTTCAATTTTGACCAATTTCAGGCACAGAAATAACTTTAAACACACTTATTTTAGTTGAAAAAGTAATAATTCACATCCAACCGTCATTTAAAGTCAAAAGATTAAATGTTAAAATTTCATCAATATTGACCATTTTTTCAACGTTCGACTGGTCCGGGGTCATCGTTTTTCATCAGAAAATGGATTTTTTGGACTCTACCAAAAAAGATTCAAAATGTCTTTTGGATCGGGTCTCATGTTGAATAACCACTTTTTAAACCCTCACAGTGACCAAAATTGCCATTTTTACAGAGTTTTGCTTACTCAAAATCTTCAATTTTGACCAATTTCAGGCACAGAAATGACTTTAAACACACTTATTTTAGTTGAAAAAGTAATAATTCACATCCAACCGTCATTTGAAGTCAAAAGATTAAATGTTAAAATTTCATCAATATTGACCATTTTTTCAACGTTCGACTGGTCCGGGGTCATCGTTTTTCATCAGAAAATTGATTTTTTGGACTCTACCAAAAATGATTCAAAATGTCATTTGGATCGGGCCTCATGTTGAATAACCACTTTTTAAACCCTCACAGTGACCAAAATTGCCATTTTTACAGAGTTTTGCTTACTCAAAATCTTCAATTTTGACCAATTTCAGGCACAGAAATGACTTTAAACACACTTATTTTAGTTGAAAAAGTAATATTTCACATCCAACCGTCATTTAAAGTCAAAAGATTAAATGTTAAAATTTCATCAATATTGACCATTTTTTCAACGTTCGACTGGTCCGGGGTCATCGTTTTTCATCAGAAAATGGATTTTTTGGACTCTACCAAAAAAGATTCAAAATGTCTTTTGGATCGGGTCTCATGTTGAATAACCACTTTTTAAACCCTCACAGTGAACAAAATTGCCATTTTTACAGAGTTTTGCTTACTCAAAATCTTCAATTTTGACCAATTTCAGGCACATAAATGACTTTAAACACACTTATTTTAGTTGAAAAAGTAATAATTCACATCCAACCGACATTTAAAGTCAAAAGATTAAATGTTAAAATTTCATCAATATTGACCATTTTTTCAACGTTCGACTGGTCCGAGGTCATCCTTTTTCATCAGAAAATTGATTTTTTGGACTGTACCAAAAATGATTCAAAATGTCATTTGGATCGGGCCTCATGTTGAATAACCACTTTTTAAACCCTCACAGTGACCAAAATTGCCATTTCTACAGAGTTTTGCTTACTCAAAATCTTAAATTTTGACCAATTTCAGGCACAGAAATGACTTTAAACACACTTATTTTAGTTGAAAAAGTAATAATTCACATCCAACCGTCATTTAAAGTCAAAAGATTAAATGTTAAAATTTCATCAATATTGACCATTTTTTCAACGTTCGACTGGTCCGGGGTCATCGTTTTTCATCAGATAATGGATTTTTTGGACTCTACCAAAAATGTTTCAAAATGTCATTTGGATCGGGCCTCATGTTGAATAACCACTTTTTAAACCCTCACAGTGACCAAAATTGCCATTTCTACAGAGTTTTGCTTACTCAAAATCTTAAATTTTGACCAATTTCAGGCACAGAAATGACTTTAAACACACTTATTTTAGTTGAAAAAGTAATAATTCACATCCAACCGTCATTTAAAGTCAAAAGATTAAATGTTAAAATTTCATCAATATTGACCATTTTTTCAACGTTCGACTGGTCCTGGGTCATCGTTTTTCATCAGATAATGGATTTTTTGGACTCTACCAAAAATGTTTCAAAATGTCATTTGGATCGGGCCTCATGTTGAATAACCACTTTTTAAACCCTCACAGTGACCAAAATTGCCATTTTTACAGAGTTTTGCTTACTCAAAATCTTAAATTTTGACCAATTTCAGGCACAGAAATGACTTTAAACACACTTATTTTAGTTGAAAAAGTAATAATTCACATCCAACCGTCATTTAAAGTCAAAAGATTAAATGTTAAAATTTCATCAATATTGACCATTTTTTCAACGTTCGACTGGTCCGGGGTCATCGTTTTTCATCAGATAATGGATTTTTTGGACTCTACCAAAAATGTTTCAAAATGTCTTTTGGATCGGGCCTCATGTTGAATAACCACTTTTTAAACCCTCACAGTGACCAAAATTGCCATTTTTACAGAGTTTTGCTTACTCAAAATCTTCAATTTTGACCAATTTCAGGCACAGAAATGACTTTAAACACACTTATTTTAGTTGAAAAAGTAATAATTCACATCCAACCGTCATTTAAAGTCAAAAGATTAAATGTTAAAAGTTCATCAATATTGACCATTTTCTCAACGTTCGACTGGTCCGGGGTCATCGTTTTTCATCAGAAAATTGATTTTTTGGACTCTACCAAAAATGATTCAAAATGTCATTTGGATCGGGCCTCATGTTGAATAACCACTTTTTAAACCCTCACAGTTACCAAAATTGCCATTTTTACAGAGTTTTGCTTACTCAAAATCTTCAATTTTGACCAATTTCAGGCACAGAAATGACTTTAAACACACTTATTTTAGTTGAAAAAGTAATAATTCACATCCAACCGTCATTTAAAGTCAAAAGATTAAATGTAAAAATTTCATCAATATTGACCATTTTTTCAACGTTCGACTGGTCCGGGGTCATCGTTTTTCATCAGAAAATGGATTTTTTGGACTCTACCAAAAAAGATTCAAAATGTCTTTTGGATCAGGTCTCATGTTGAATAACCACTTTTTAAACCCTCACAGTGACCAAAATTGCCATTTTTACAGAGTTTTGCTTACTCAAAATCTTAAATTTTGACCAATTTCAGGCACAGAAATGACTTTAAACACACTTATTTTAGTTGAAAAAGTAATAATTCACATCCAACCGTCATTTAAAGTCAAAAGATTAAATGTTAAAATTTCATCAATATTGACCATTTTTTCAACGTTCGACTGGTCCGGGGTCATCGTTTTTCATCAGAAAATTGATTTTTTGGACTCTACCAAAAATGATTCAAAATGTCATTTGGATCGGGCCTCATGTTGAATAACCACTTTTTAAACCCTCACAGTGACCAAAATTGCCATTTTTACAGAGTTTTGCTTACTCAAAATCTTAAATTTTGACCAATTTCAGGCACAGAAATGACTTTAAACACACTTATTTTAGTTGAAAAAGTAATAATTCACATCCAACCGTCATTTAAAGTCAAAAGATTAAATGTTAAAATGTCATCAATATTGACCATTTTTTCAACGTTCGACTGGTCAGGGGTCATCGTTTTTCATCAGAAAATTGATTTTTTGGACTCTACCAAAAAAGATTCAAAATGTCATTTGGATCGGGCCTCATGTTGAATAACCACTTTTTAAACCCTCACAGTGACCAAAATTGCCATTTTTACAGAGTTTTGCTTACTCAAAATCTTCAATTTTGACCAATTTCAGGCACAGAAATGACTTTAAACACACTTATTTTAGTTGAAAAAGTAATAATTCACATCCAACCGTCATTTAAAGTCAAAAGATTAAATGTTAAAATTTCATCAATATTGACCATTTTTTCAACGTTCGACTGGTCCGGGGTCATCGTTTTTCATCAGAAAATGGATTTTTTGGACTCTACCAAAAAAGATTCAAAATGTCTTTTGGATCGGGCCTCATGTTGAATAACCACTTTTTAAACCCTCACAGTGACCAAAATTGCCATTTTTACAGAGTTTTGCTTACTCAAAATCTTCAATTTTGACCAATTTCAGGCACAGAAATAACTTTAAACACACTTATTTTAGTTGAAAAAGTAATAATTCACATCCAACCGTCATTTAAAGTCAAAAGATTAAATGTTAAAATTTCATCAATATTGACCATTTTTTCAACGTTCGACTGGTCCGGGGTCATCGTTTTTCATCAGAAAATTGATTTTTTGGACTCTACCAAAAATGATTCAAAATGTCATTTGGATCGGGCCTCATGTTGAATAACCACTTTTTAAACCCTCACAGTGACCAAAATTGCCATTTTTACAGAGTTTTGCTTACTCAAAATCTTCAATTTTGACCAATTTCAGGCACAGAAATGACTTTAAACACACTTATTTTAGTTGAAAAAGTAATAATTCACATCCAACCGTCATTTAAAGTCAAAAGATTAAATGTTAAAATTTCATCAATATTGACCATTTTTTCAACGTTCGACTGGTCCGGGGTCATCGTTTTTCATCAGAAAATGGATTTTTTGGACTCTACCAAAAAAGATTCAAAATGTCTTTTGGATCGGGTCTCATGTTGAATAACAACTTTTTAAACCCTCACAGTGACCAAAATTGCCATTTTTACAGAGTTTTGCTTACTCAAAATCTTCAATTTTGACCAATTTCAGGCACAGAAATGACTTTAAACACACTTATTTTAGTTGAAAAAGTAATAATTCACATCCAACCGTCATTTAAAGTCAAAAGATTAAATGTTAAAATTTCATCAATATTGACCATTTTTTCAACGTTCGACTGGTCCGGGGTCATCGTTTTTCATCAGAAAATGGATTTTTTGGACTCTACCAAAAAAGATTCAAAATGTCTTTTGGATCGGGTCTCATGTTGAATAACCACTTTTTAAACCCTCACAGTAAACAAAATTGCCATTTTTACAGAGTTTTGCTTACTCAAAATCTTCAATTTTGACCAATTTCAGGCACAGAAATGACTTTAAACACACTTATTTTAGTTGAAAAAGTAATAATTCACATCCAACTGTCATTTAAAGTCAAAAGATTAAATGTTAAAATTTCATCAATATTGACCATTTTTTCAACGTTCGACTGGTCCGGGGTCATCGTTTTTCATCAGAAAATGGATTTTTTGGACTCTACCAAAAAAGATTCAAAATGTCTTTTGGATCGGGCCTCATGTTGAATAACCACTTTTTAAACCCTCACAGTGACCAAAATTGCCATTTTTACAGAGTTTTGCTTACTCAAAATCTTCAATTTTGACCAATTTCAGGCACAGAAATAACTTTAAACACACTTATTTTAGTTGAAAAAGTAATAATTCACATCCAACCGTCATTTAAAGTCAAAAGATTAAATGTTAAAATTTCATCAATATTGACCATTTTTTCAACGTTCGACTGGTCCGGGGTCATCGTTTTTCATCAGAAAATGGATTTTTTGGACTCTACCAAAAAAGATTCAAAATGTCTTTTGGATCGGGTCTCATGTTGAATAACCACTTTTTAAACCCTCACAGTGACCAAAATTGCCATTTTTACAGAGTTTTGCTTACTCAAAATCTTCAATTTTGACCAATTTCAGGCACAGAAATGACTTTAAACACACTTATTTTAGTTGAAAAAGTAATAATTCACATCCAACCGTCATTTGAAGTCAAAAGATTAAATGTTAAAATTTCATCAATATTGACCATTTTTTCAACGTTCGACTGGTCCGGGGTCATCGTTTTTCATCAGAAAATTGATTTTTTGGACTCTACCAAAAATGATTCAAAATGTCATTTGGATCGGGCCTCATGTTGAATAACCACTTTTTAAACCCTCACAGTGACCAAAATTGCCATTTTTACAGAGTTTTGCTTATTCAAAATCTTCAATTTTGACCAATTTCAGGCACAGAAATGACTTTAAACACACTTATTTTAGTTGAAAAAGTAATATTTCACATCCAACCGTCATTTAAAGTCAAAAGATTAAATGTTAAAATTTCATCAATATTGACCATTTTTTCAACGTTCGACTGGTCCGGGGTCATCGTTTTTCATCAGAAAATGGATTTTTTGGACTCTACCAAAAAAGATTCAAAATGTCTTTTGGATCGGGTCTCATGTTGAATAACCACTTTTTAAACCCTCACAGTGAACAAAATTGCCATTTTTACAGAGTTTTGCTTACTCAAAATCTTCAATTTTGACCAATTTCAGGCACATAAATGACTTTAAACACACTTATTTTAGTTGAAAAAGTAATAATTCACATCCAACCGACATTTAAAGTCAAAAGATTAAATGTTAAAATTTCATCAATATTGACCATTTTTTCAACGTTCGACTGGTCCGAGGTCATCCTTTTTCATCAGAAAATTGATTTTTTGGACTGTACCAAAAATGATTCAAAATGTCATTTGGATCGGGCCTCATGTTGAATAACCACTTTTTAAACCCTCACAGTGACCAAAATTGCCATTTCTACAGAGTTTTGCTTACTCAAAATCTTAAATTTTGACCAATTTCAGGCACAGAAATGACTTTAAACACACTTATTTTAGTTGAAAAAGTAATAATTCACATCCAACCGTCATTTAAAGTCAAAAGATTAAATGTTAAAATTTCATCAATATTGACCATTTTTTCAACGTTCGACTGGTCCGGGGTCATCGTTTTTCATCAGATAATGGATTTTTTGGACTCTACCAAAAATGTTTCAAAATGTCATTTGGATCGGGCCTCATGTTGAATAACCACTTTTTAAACCCTCACAGTGACCAAAATTGCCATTTCTACAGAGTTTTGCTTACTCAAAATCTTAAATTTTGACCAATTTCAGGCACAGAAATGACTTTAAACACACTTATTTTAGTTGAAAAAGTAATAATTCACATCCAACCGTCATTTAAAGTCAAAAGATTAAATGTTAAAATTTCATCAATATTGACCATTTTTTCAACGTTCGACTGGTCCTGGGTCATCGTTTTTCATCAGATAATGGATTTTTTGGACTCTACCAAAAATGTTTCAAAATGTCATTTGGATCGGGCCTCATGTTGAATAACCACTTTTTAAACCCTCACAGTGACCAAAATTGCCATTTTTACAGAGTTTTGCTTACTCAAAATCTTAAATTTTGACCAATTTCAGGCACAGAAATGACTTTAAACACACTTATTTTAGTTGAAAAAGTAATAATTCACATCCAACCGTCATTTAAAGTCAAAAGATTAAATGTTAAAATTTCATCAATATTGACCATTTTTTCAACGTTCGACTGGTCCGGGGTCATCGTTTTTCATCAGATAATGGATTTTTTGGACTCTACCAAAAATGTTTCAAAATGTCTTTTGGATCGGGCCTCATGTTGAATAACCACTTTTTAAACCCTCACAGTGACCAAAATTGCCATTTTTACAGAGTTTTGCTTACTCAAAATCTTCAATTTTGACCAATTTCAGGCACAGAAATGACTTTAAACACACTTATTTTAGTTGAAAAAGTAATAATTCACATCCAACCGTCATTTAAAGTCAAAAGATTAAATGTTAAAAGTTCATCAATATTGACCATTTTCTCAACGTTCGACTGGTCCGGGGTCATCGTTTTTCATCAGAAAATTGATTTTTTGGACTCTACCAAAAATGATTCAAAATGTCATTTGGATCGGGCCTCATGTTGAATAACCACTTTTTAAACCCTCACAGTTACCAAAATTGCCATTTTTACAGAGTTTTGCTTACTCAAAATCTTCAATTTTGACCAATTTCAGGCACAGAAATGACTTTAAACACACTTATTTTAGTTGAAAAAGTAATAATTCACATCCAACCGTCATTTAAAGTCAAAAGATTAAATGTAAAAATTTCATCAATATTGACCATTTTTTCAACGTTCGACTGGTCCGGGGTCATCGTTTTTCATCAGAAAATGGATTTTTTGGACTCTACCAAAAAAGATTCAAAATGTCTTTTGGATCAGGTCTCATGTTGAATAACCACTTTTTAAACCCTCACAGTGACCAAAATTGCCATTTTTACAGAGTTTTGCTTACTCAAAATCTTAAATTTTGACCAATTTCAGGCACAGAAATGACTTTAAACACACTTATTTTAGTTGAAAAAGTAATAATTCACATCCAACCGTCATTTAAAGTCAAAAGATTAAATGTTAAAATTTCATCAATATTGACCATTTTTTCAACGTTCGACTGGTCCGGGGTCATCGTTTTTCATCAGAAAATTGATTTTTTGGACTCTACCAAAAAAGATTCAAAATGTCTTTTGGATCGGGCCTCATGTTGAATAACCACTTTTTAAACCCTCACAGTGACCAAAATTGCCATTTTTACAGAGTTTTGCTTACTCAAAATCTTCAATTTTGACCAATTTCAGGCACAGAAATAACTTTAAACACACTTATTTTAGTTGAAAAAGTAATAATTCACATCCAACCGTCATTTAAAGTCAAAAGATTAAATGTTAAAATTTCATCAATATTGACCATTTTTTCAACGTTCGACTGGTCCGGGGTCATCGTTTTTCATCAGAAAATTGATTTTTTGGACTCTACCAAAAAAGATTCAAAATGTCTTTTGGATCGGGTCTCATGTTGAATAACCAGTTTTTAAACCCTCACAGTGACCAAAATTGCCATTTTTACAGAGTTTTGCTTACTCAAAATCTTCAATTGTTACCAATTTCAGGCACAGAAATGACTTTAAACACACTTATTTTAGTTGAAAAAGTAATAATTCACATCCAACCGTCATTTAAAGTCAAAAGATTAAATGTTAAAATTTCATCAATATTGACCATTTTTTCAACGTTCGACTGGTCCGGGGTCATCGTTTTTCATCAGAAAACGGATTTTTTGGACTCTACCAAAAAAGATTCAAAATGTCTTTTGGATCGGGTCTCATGTTGAATAACCACTTTTTAAACCCTCACAGTGACCAAAATTGCCATTTTTACAGAGTTTTGCTTACTCAAAATCTTCAATTTTGACCAATTTCAGGCACAGAAATGACTTTAAACACACTTATTTTAGTTGAAAAAGTAATAATTCACATCCAACCGTCATTTAAAGTCAAAAGATTAAATGTAAAAATTTCATCAATATTGACCATTTTTTCAACGTTCGACTGGTCCGGGGTCATCGTTTTTCATCAGAAAATTGATTTTTTGGACTCTACCAAAAATGTTTCAAAATGTCATTTGGATCGGGCCTCATGTTGAATAACCACTTTTTAAACCCTCACAGTGACCAAAATTGCCATTTTTACAGAGTTTTGCTTACTCAAAATCTTCAATTTTGACCAATTTCAGGCACAGAAATGACTTTAAACACACTTATTTTAGTTGAAAAAGTAATAATTCACATCCAACCGTCATTTAAAGTCAAAAGATTAAATGTAAAAATTTCATCAATATTGACCATTTTTTCAACGTTCGACTGGTCCGGGGTCATCGTTTTTCATCAGAAAATTGATTTTTTGGACTCTACCAAAAATGTTTCAAAATGTCATTTGGATCGGGCCTCATGTTGAATAACCACTTTTTAAACCCTCACAGTGACCAAAATTGCCATTTTTACAGAGTTTTGCTTACTCAAAATCTTCAATTTTGACCAATTTCAGGCACAGAAATGACTTTAAACACACTTATTTTAGTTGAAAAAGTAATAATTCACATCCAACCGTCATTTAAAGTCAAAAGATTAAATGTTAAAATTTCATCAATATTGACCATTTTTTCAACGTTCGACTGGTCCGGGGTCATCGTTTTTCATCAGAAAATTGATTTTTTGGACTCTACCAAAAATGTTTCAAAATGTCATTTGGATCGGGCCTCATGTTGAATAACCACTTTTTAAACCCTCACAGTGACCAAAATTGCCATTTTTACAGAGTTTTGCTTACTCAAAATCTTCAATTTTGACCAATTTCAGGCACAGAAATGATTTTAAACACACTTATTTTAGTTGAAAAGTAATAATTCACATCCAACCGTCATTTAAAGTCAAAAGATTAAATGTTAAAATTTCATCAATATTGACCATTTTTTCAACGTTCGACTGGTCCGGGGTCATCGTTTTTCATCAGAAAATTGATTTTTTGGACTCTACCAAAAAGATTCAAAATGTTTTTTGGATCGGGTCTCATGTTGAATAACCACTTTTTAAACCCTCACAGTGACCAAAATTGCCATTTTTACAGAGTTTTGCTTACTCAAAATCTTCAATTTTGACCAATTTCAGGATCAGAAATGACTTTAAACACACTTATTTTAGTTGAAAAAGTAATAATTCACATCCAACCGTCATTTAAAGTCAAAAGATTAAATGTTAAAATTTCATCAATATTGACCATTTTTTCAACGTTCGACTGGTCCGGGGTCATCGTTTTTCATCAGAAAATTGATTTTTTGGACTCTACCAAAAATGATTCAAAATGTCATTTGGATCGGGCCTCATGTTGAATAACCACTTTTTAAACCCTCACAGTGACCAAAACTGCCATTTCTACAGAGTTTTGCTTACTCAAAATCTTAAATTTTGACCAATTTCAGGCACAGAAATGACTTTAAACACGCTTATTTTAGTTGAAAAAGTAATAATTCACATCCAACCGTCATTTAAAGTCAAAAGATTAAATGTAAAAATTTCATCAATATTGACCATTTTTTCAACGTTCGACTGGTCCGGGGTCATCGTTTTTCATCAGAAAATTGATTTTTTGGACTCTACCAAAAATGTTTCAAAATGTCATTTGGATCGGGCCTCATGTTGAATAACCACTTTTTAAACCCTCACAGTGACCAAAATTGCCATTTCTACAGAGTTTTGCTTACTCAAAATCTTAAATTTTGACCAATTTCAGGCACAGAAATGACTTTAAACACACTTATTTTAGTTGAAAAAGTAATAATTCACATCCAACCGTCATTTAAAGTCAAAAGATTAAATGTTAAAATTTCATCAATATTGACCATTTTTTCAACGTTCGACTGGTCCGGGGTCATCGTTTTTCATCAGATAATGGATTTTTTGGACTCTACCAAAAATGTTTCAAAATGTCATTTGGATCGGGCCTCATGTTGAATAACCACTTTTTAAACCCTCACAGTGACCAAAATTGCCATTTTTACAGAGTTTTGCTTACTCAAAATCTTAAATTTTGACCAATTTCAGGCACAGAAATGACTTTAAACACACTTATTTTAGTTGAAAAAGTAATAATTCACATCCAACCGTCATTTAAAGTCAAAAGATTAAATGTTAAAATTTCATCAATATTGACCATTTTTTCAACGTTCGACTGGTCCGGGGTCATCGTTTTTCATCAGATAATGGATTTTTTGGACTCTACCAAAAATGTTTCAAAATGTCTTTTGGATCGGGCCTCATGTTGAATAACCACTTTTTAAACCCTCACAGTGACCAAAATTGCCATTTTTACAGAGTTTTGCTTACTCAAAATCTTCAATTTTGACCAATTTCAGGCACAGAAATAACTTTAAACACACTTATTTTAGTTGAAAAAGTAATAATTCACATCCAACCGTCATTTAAAGTCAAAAGATTAAATGTTAAAATTTCATCAATATTGACCATTTTTTCAACGTTCGACTGGTCCGGGGTCATCGTTTTTCATCAGAAAATTGATTTTTGGGACTCTACCAAAAATGATTCAAAATGTCATTTGGATCGGGCCTCATGTTGAATAACCACTTTTTAAACCCTCACAGTGACCAAAATTGCCATTTTTACAGAGTTTTGCTTACTCAAAATCTTAAATTTTGACCAATTTCAGGCACAGAAATGACTTTAAACACACTTATTTTAGTTGAAAAAGTAATAATTCACATCCAACCGTCATTTAAAGTCAAAAGATTAAATGTTAAAATGTCATCAATATTGACCATTTTTTCAACGTTCGACTGGTCAGGGGTCATCGTTTTTCATCAGAAAATTGATTTTTTGGACTCTACCAAAAATGATTCAAAATGTAATTTGGATCGGGCCTCATGTTGAATAACCACTTTTTAAACCCTCACAGTGACCAAAATTGCCATTTTTACAGAGTTTTGCTTACTCAAAATCTTCAATTTTGACCAATTTCAGGCACAGAAATGACTTTAAACACACTTATTTTAGTTGAAAAAGTAATAATTCACATCCAACCGTCATTTAAAGTCAAAAGATTAAATGTTAAAATTTCATCAATATTGACCATTTTTTCAACGTTCGACTGGTCCGGGGTCATCGTTTTTCATCAGAAAATGGATTTTTTGGACTCTACCAAAAAAGATTCAAAATGTCATTTGGATCGGGCCTCATGTTGAATAACCACTTTTTAAACCCTCACAGTGACCAAAATTGCCATTTTTACAGAGTTTTGCTTACTCAAAATCTTAAATTTTGACCAATTTCAGGCACAGAAATGACTTTAAACACACTTATTTTAGTTGAAAAAGTAATAATTCACATCCAACCGTCATTTAAAGTCAAAAGATTAAATGTTAAAATGTCATCAATATTGACCATTTTTTCAACGTTCGACTGGTCAGGGGTCATCGTTTTTCATCAGAAAATTGATTTTTTGGACTCTACCAAAAATGATTCAAAATGTCATTTGGATCGGGCCTCATGTTGAATAACCACTTTTTAAACCCTCACAGTGACCAAAATTGCCATTTTTACATAGTTTTGCTTACTCAAAATCTTCAATTTTGACCAATTTCAGGCACAGAAATGAATTTAAACACACTTATTTTAGTTGAAAAAGTAATAATTCACATCCAACCGTCATTTAAAGTCAAAAGATTAAATGTTAAAATTTCATCAATATTGACCATTTTTTCAACGTTCGACTGGTCCGGGGTCATCGTTTTTCATCAGAAAATGGATTTTTTGGACTCTACCAAAAATGTTTCAAAATGTCATTTGGATCGGGCCTCATGTTGAATAACCACTTTTTAAACCCTCACAGTGACCAAAATTGCCATTTTTACAGAGTTTTGCTTACTCAAAATCTTAAATTTTGACCAATTTCAGGCACAGAAATGACTTTAAACACACTTATTTTAGTTGAAAAAGTAATAATTCACATCCAACCGTCATTTAAAGTCAAAAGATTAAATGTTAAAATTTCATCAATATTGACCATTTTTTCAACGTTCGACTGGTCCGGGGTCATCGTTTTTCATCAGATAATGGATTTTTTCGTCTCTACCAAAAATGTTTCAAAATGTCTTTTGGATCGGGCCTCATGTTGAATAACCACTTTTTAAACCCTCACAGTGACCAAAATTGCCATTTTTACAGAGTTTTGCTTACTCAAAATCTTCAATTTTGACCAATTTCAGGCACAGAAATAACTTTAAACACACTTATTTTAGTTGAAAAAGTAATAATTCACATCCAACCGTCATTTAAAGTCAAAAGATTAAATGTTAAAATTTCATCAATATTGACCATTTTTTCAACGTTCGACTGGTCCGGGGTCATCGTTTTTCATCAGAAAATTGATTTTTTGGACTCTACCAAAAATGATTCAAAATGTCATTTGGATCGGGCCTCATGTTGAATAACCACTTTTTAAACCCTCACAGTGACCAAAATTGCCATTTTTACAGAGTTTTGCTTACTCAAAATCTTAAATTTTGACCAATTTCAGGCACAGAAATGACTTTAAACACACTTATTTTAGTTGAAAAAGTAATAATTCACATCCAACCGTCATTTAAAGTCAAAAGATTAAATGTTAAAATGTCATCAATATTGACCATTTTTTCAACGTTCGACTGGTCAGGGGTCATCGTTTTTCATCAGAAAATTGATTTTTTGGACTCTACCAAAAATGATTCAAAATGTAATTTGGATCGGGCCTCATGTTGAATAACCACTTTTTAAACCCTCACAGTGACCAAAATTGCCATTTTTACAGAGTTTTGCTTACTCAAAATCTTCAATTTTGACCAATTTCAGGCACAGAAATGACTTTAAACACACTTATTTTAGTTGAAAAAGTAATAATTCACATCCAACCGTCATTTAAAGTCAAAAGATTAAATGTTAAAATTTCATCAATATTGACCATTTTTTCAACGTTCGACTGGTCCGGGGTCATCGTTTTTCATCAGAAAATGGATTTTTTGGACTCTACCAAAAAAGATTCAAAATGTCATTTGGATCGGGCCTCATGTTGAATAACCACTTTTTAAACCCTCACAGTGACCAAAATTGCCATTTTTACAGAGTTTTGCTTACTCAAAATCTTAAATTTTGACCAATTTCAGGCACAGAAATGACTTTAAACACACTTATTTTAGTTGAAAAAGTAATAATTCACATCCAACCGTCATTTAAAGTCAAAAGATTAAATGTTAAAATGTCATCAATATTGACCATTTTTTCAACGTTCGACTGGTCAGGGGTCATCGTTTTTCATCAGAAAATTGATTTTTTGGACTCTACCAAAAATGATTCAAAATGTCATTTGGATCGGGCCTCATGTTGAATAACCACTTTTTAAACCCTCACAGTGACCAAAATTGCCATTTTTACATAGTTTTGCTTACTCAAAATCTTCAATTTTGACCAATTTCAGGCACAGAAATGAATTTAAACACACTTATTTTAGTTGAAAAAGTAATAATTCACATCCAACCATCATTTAAAGTCAAAAGATTAAATGTTAAAATTTCATCAATATTGACCATTTTTTCAACGTTCGACTGGTCCGGGGTCATCGTTTTTCATCAGAAAATGGATTTTTTGGACTCTACCAAAAATGTTTCAAAATGTCATTTGGATCGGGCCTCATGTTGAATAACCACTTTTTAAACCCTCACAGTGACCAAAATTGCCATTTTTACAGAGTTTTGCTTACTCAAAATCTTCAATTTTGACCAATTTCAGGCACAGAAATGACTTTAAACACACTTATTTTAGTTGAAAAAGTAATAATTCACATCCAACCGTCATTTAAAGTCAAAAGATTAAATGTTAAAATTTCATCAATATTGACCATTTTTTCAACGTTCGACTGGTCCGGGGTCATCGTTTTTCATCAGATAATGGATTTTTTCGTCTCTACCAAAAAAGATTCAAAATGTCTTTTGGATCGGGTCTCATGTTGAATAACCACTTTTTAAACCCTCACAGTGACCAAAATTGCCATTTTTACAGAGTTTTGCTTACTCAAAATCTTCAATTTTGACCAATTTCAGGCACAGAAATAACTTTAAAACACTTATTTTAGTTGAAAAAGTAATAATTCACATCCAACCGTCATTTAAAGTCAAAAGATTAAATGTTAAAATTTCATCAATATTGACCATTTTTTCAACGTTCGACTGGTCCGGGGTCATCGTTTTTCATCAGAAAATTGATTTTTTGGACTCTACCAAAAATGATTCAAAATGTCATTTGGATCGGGCCTCATGTTGAATAACCACTTTTTAAACCCTCACAGTGACCAAAATTGCCATTTTTACAGAGTTTTGCTTACTCAAAATCTTCAATTTTGACCAATTTCAGGCACAGAAATGACTTTAAACACACTTATTTTAGTTGAAAAAGTAATAATTCACATCCAACCGTCATTTAAAGTCAAAAGATTAAATGTTAAAATGTCATCAATATTGACCATTTTTTCAACGTTCGACTGGTCAGGGGTCATCGTTTTTCATCAGAAAATGGATTTTTTGGACTCTACCAAAAATGATTCAAAATGTAATTTGGATCGGGCCTCATGTTGAATAACCACTTTTTAAACCCTCACAGTGACCAAAATTGCCATTTTTACAGAGTTTTGCTTACTCAAAATCTTCAATTTTGACCAATTTCAGGCACAGAAATGACTTTAAACACACTTATTTTAGTTGAAAAAGTAATAATTCACATCCAACCGTCATTTAAAGTCAAAAGATTAAATGTTAAAATTTCATCAATATTGACCATTTTTTCAACGTTCGACTGGTCCGGGGTCATCGTTTTTCATCAGAAAATGGATTTTTTGGACTCTACCAAAAAAGATTCAAAATGTCATTTGGATCGGGCCTCATGTTGAATAACCACTTTTTAAACCCTCACAGTGACCAAAATTGCCATTTTTACAGAGTTTTGCTTACTCAAAATCTTAAATTTTGACCAATTTCAGGCACAGAAATGACTTTAAACACACTTATTTTAGTTGAAAAAGTAATAATTCACATCCAACCGTCATTTAAAGTCAAAAGATTAAATGTTAAAATGTCATCAATATTGACCATTTTTTCAACGTTCGACTGGTCAGGGGTCATCGTTTTTCATCAGAAAATTGATTTTTTGGACTCTACCAAAAATGATTCAAAATGTCATTTGGATCGGGCCTCATGTTGAATAACCACTTTTGAAACCCTCACAGTGACCAAAATTGCCATTTTTACAGAGTTTTGCTTACTCAAAATCTTCAATTTTGACCAATTTCAGGCACAGAAATGACTTTAAACACACTTATTTTAGTTGAAAAAGTAATAATTCACATCCAACCGTCATTTAAAGTCAAAAGATTAAATGTTAAAATTTCATCAATATTGACCATTTTTTCAACGTTCGACTGGTCCGGGGTCATCGTTTTTCATCAGAAAATGGATTTTTTGGACTCTACCAAAAAAGATTCAAAATGTCTTTTGGATCGGGCCTCATGTTGAATAACCACTTTTTAAACCCTCACAGTGACCAAAATTGCCATTTTTACAGAGTTTTGCTTACTCAAAATCTTCAATTTTGACCAATTTCAGGCACAGAAATGACTTTAAACACACTTATTTTAGTTGAAAAAGTAATAATTCACATCCAACCGTCATTTAAAGTCAAAAGATTAAATGTTAAAATTTCATCAATATTGACCATTTTTTCAACGTTCGACTGGTCCGGGGTCATCGTTTTTCATCAGAAAATGGATTTTTTGGACTCTACCAAAAAAGATTCAAAATGTCTTTTGGATCGGGTCTCATGTTGAATAACCACTTTTTAAACCCTCACAGTGAACAAAATTGCCATTTTTACAGAGTTTTGCTTACTCAAAATCTTCAATTTTGACCAATTTCAGGCACAGAAATGACTTTAAAACACTTATTTTAGTTGAAAAAGTAATAATTCACATCCAACCGTCATTTGAAGTCAAAAGATTAAATGTTAAAATTTCATCAATATTGACCATTTTTTCAACGTTCGACTGGTCCGGGGTCATCGTTTTTCATCAGAAAATTGATTTTTTGGACTCTACCAAAAAAGATTCAAAATGTCTTTTGGATCGGGTCTCATGTTGAATAACCACTTTTTAAACCCTCACAGTGAACAAAATTGCCATTTTTACAGAGTTTTGCTTACTCAAAATCTTCAATTTTGACCAATTTCAGGCACAGAAATGACTTTAAACACACTTATTTTAGTTGAAAAAGTAATAATTCACATCCAACCGACATTTAAAGTCAAAAGATTAAATGTTAAAATTTCATCAATATTGACCATTTTTTCAACGTTCGACTGGTCCGGGGTCATCATTTTTCATCAGAAAATTGATTTTTTGGACTCTACCAAAAATGATTCAAAATGTCATTTGGATCGGGCCTCATGTTGAATAACCACTTTTTAAACCCTCACAGTGACCAAAATTGCCATTTTTACAGAGTTTTGCTTACTCAAAATCTTAAATTTTGACCAATTTCAGGCACAGAAATGACTTTAAACACACTTATTTTAGTTGAAAAAGTAATAATTCACATCCAACCGTCATTTAAAGTCAAAAGATTAAATGTTAAAATGTCATCAATATTGACCATTTTTTCAACGTTCGACTGGTCAGGGGTCATCGTTTTTCATCAGAAAATTGATTTTTTGGACTCTACCAAAAATGATTCAAAATGTCATTTGGATCGGGCCTCATGTTGAATAACCACTTTTTAAACCCTCACAGTGACCAAAATTGCCATTTTTACAGAGTTTTGCTTACTCAAAATCTTCAATTTTGACCAATTTCAGGCACAGAAATGACTTTAAACACACTTATTTTAGTTGAAAAAGTAATAATTCACATCCAACCGTCATTTAAAGTCAAAAGATTAAATGTTAAAATTTCATCAATATTGACCATTTTTTCAACGTTCGACTGGTCCGGGGTCATCGTTTTTCATCAGAAAATTGATTTTTTGGACTCTACCAAAAAAGATTCAAAATGTCATTTGGATCGGGCCTCATGTTGAATAACCACTTTTTAAACCCTCACAGTGACCAAAATTGCCATTTTTACAGAGTTTTGCTTACTCAAAATCTTAAATTTTGACCAATTTCAGGCACATTTAAACACACTTATTTTAGTTGAAAAAGTAATAATTCACATCCAACCGTTATTTAAAGTCAAAAGATTAAATGTTAAAATTTCATCAATATTGACCATTTTTTCAACGTTCGACTGGTCCGGGGTCATCGTTTTTCATCAGAAAATGGATTTTTTGGACTCTACCAAAAAAGATTCAAAATGTCTTTTGGATCGGGCCTCATGTTGAATAACCACTTTTTAAACCCTCACAGTGACCAAAATTGCCATTTTTACAGAGTTTTGCTTACTCAAAATCTTCAATTTTGACCAATTTCAGGCACAGAAATAACTTTAAACACACTTATTTTAGTTGAAAAAGTAATAATTCACATCCAACCGTCATTTAAAGTCAAAAGATTAAATGTTAAAATTTCATCAATATTGACCATTTTTTCAACGTTCGACTGGTCCGGGGTCATCGTTTTTCATCAGAAAATTGATTTTTTGGACTCTACCAAAAATGATTCAAAATGTCATTTGGATCGGGCCTCATGTTGAATAACCACTTTTTAAACCCTCACAGTGACCAAAATTGCCATTTTTACAGAGTTTTGCTTACTCAAAATCTTCAATTTTGACCAATTTCAGGCACAGAAATGACTTTAAACACACTTATTTTAGTTGAAAAAGTAATAATTCACATCCAACCGTCATTTAAAGTCAAAAGATTAAATGTTAAAATTTCATCAATATTGACCATTTTTTCAACGTTCGACTGGTCCGGGGTCATCGTTTTTCATCAGAAAATGGATTTTTTGGACTCTACCAAAAAAGATTCAAAATGTCTTTTGGATCGGGTCTCATGTTGAATAACAACTTTTTAAACCCTCACAGTGACCAAAATTGCCATTTTTACAGAGTTTTGCTTACTCAAAATCTTCAATTTTGACCAATTTCAGGCACAGAAATGACTTTAAACACACTTATTTTAGTTGAAAAAGTAATAATTCACATCCAACCGTCATTTAAAGTCAAAAGATTAAATGTTAAAATTTCATCAATATTGACCATTTTTTCAACGTTCGACTGGTCCGGGGTCATCGTTTTTCATCAGAAAATTGATTTTTTGGACTCTACCAAAAATGATTCAAAATGTCATTTGGATCGGGCCTCATGTTGAATAACCACTTTTTAAACCCTCACAGTGACCAAAATTGCCATTTTTACAGAGTTTTGCTTACTCAAAATCTTAAATTTTGACCAATTTCAGGCACAGAAATGACTTTAAACACACTTATTTTAGTTGAAAAAGTAATAATTCACATCCAACCGTCATTTAAAGTCAAAAGATTAAATGTTAAAATGTCATCAATATTGACCATTTTTTCAACGTTCGACTGGTCAGGGGTCATCGTTTTTCATCAGAAAATTGATTTTTTGGACTCTACCAAAAATGATTCAAAATGTCATTTGGATCGGGCCTCATGTTGAATAACCACTTTTTAAACCCTCACAGTGACCAAAATTGCCATTTTTACAGAGTTTTGCTTACTCAAAATCTTCAATTTTGACCAATTTCAGGCACAGAAATGACTTTAAACACACTTATTTTAGTTGAAAAAGTAATAATTCACATCCAACCGTCATTTAAAGTCAAAAGATTAAATGTTAAAATTTCATCAATATTGACCATTTTTTCAACGTTCGACTGGTCCGGGGTCATCGTTTTTCATCAGAAAATGGATTTTTTGGACTCTACCAAAAAAGATTCAAAATGTCATTTGGATCGGGCCTCATGTTGAATAACCACTTTTTAAACCCTCACAGTGACCAAAATTGCCATTTTTACAGAGTTTTGCTTACTCAAAATCTTAAATTTTGACCAATTTCAGGCACAGAAATGACTTTAAACACACTTATTTTAGTTGAAAAAGTAATAATTCACATCCAACCGTCATTTAAAGTCAAAAGATTAAATGTTAAAATGTCATCAATATTGACCATTTTTTCAACGTTCGACTGGTCAGGGGTCATCGTTTTTCATCAGAAAATTGATTTTTTGGACTCTACCAAAAATGATTCAAAATGTCATTTGGATCGGGCCTCATGTTGAATAACCACTTTTTAAACCCTCACAGTGACCAAAATTGCCATTTTTACAGAGTTTTGCTTACTCAAAATCTTCAATTTTGACCAATTTCAGGCACAGAAATGACTTTAAACACACTTATTTTAGTTGAAAAAGTAATAATTCACATCCAACCGTCATTTAAAGTCAAAAGATTAAATGTTAAAATTTCATCAATATTGACCATTTTTTCAACGTTCGACTGGTCCGGGGTCATCGTTTTTCATCAGAAAATGGATTTTTTGGACTCTACCAAAAAAGATTCAAAATGTCTTTTGGATCGGGCCTCATGTTGAATAACCACTTTTTAAACCCTCACAGTGACCAAAATTGCCATTTTTACAGAGTTTTGCTTACTCAAAATCTTCAATTTTGACCAATTTCAGGCACAGAAATGACTTTAAACACACTTATTTTAGTTGAAAAAGTAATAATTCACATCCAACCGTCATTTAAAGTCAAAAGATTAAATGTTAAAATTTCATCAATATTGACCATTTTTTCAACGTTCGACTGGTCCGGGGTCATCGTTTTTCATCAGAAAATGGATTTTTTGGACTCTACCAAAAAAGATTCAAAATGTCTTTTGGATCGGGTCTCATGTTGAATAACCACTTTTTAAACCCTCACAGTGAACAAAATTGCCATTTTTACAGAGTTTTGCTTACTCAAAATCTTCAATTTTGACCAATTTCAGGCACAGAAATGACTTTAAACACACTTATTTTAGTTGAAAAAGTAATAATTCACATCCAACTGTCATTTAAAGTCAAAAGATTAAATGTTAAAATTTCATCAATATTGACCATTTTTTCAACGTTCGACTGGTCCGGGGTCATCGTTTTTCATCAGAAAATGGATTTTTTGGACTCTACCAAAAAAGATTCAAAATGTCTTTTGGATCGGGCCTCATGTTGAATAACCACTTTTTAAACCCTCACAGTGACCAAAATTGCCATTTTTACAGAGTTTTGCTTACTCAAAATCTTCAATTTTGACCAATTTCAGGCACAGAAATAACTTTAAACACACTTATTTTAGTTGAAAAAGTAATAATTCACATCCAACCGTCATTTAAAGTCAAAAGATTAAATGTTAAAATTTCATCAATATTGACCATTTTTTCAACGTTCGACTGGTCCGGGGTCATCGTTTTTCATCAGAAAATTGATTTTTTGGACTCTACCAAAAATGATTCAAAATGTCATTTGGATCGGGCCTCATGTTGAATAACCACTTTTTAAACCCTCACAGTGACCAAAATTGCCATTTTTACAGAGTTTTGCTTACTCAAAATCTTCAATTTTGACCAATTTCAGGCACAGAAATGACTTTAAACACACTTATTTTAGTTGAAAAAGTAATATTTCACATCCAACTGTCATTTAAAGTCAAAAGATTAAATGTTAAAATTTCATCAATATTGACCATTTTTTCAACGTTCGACTGGTCCGGGGTCATCGTTTTTCATCAGAAAATTGATTTTTTGGACTCTACCAAAAAAGATTCAAAATGTCTTTTGGATCGGGTCTCATGTTGAATAACCACTTTTTAAACCCTCACAGTGAACAAAATTGCCATTTTTACAGAGTTTTGCTTACTCAAAATCTTCAATTTTGACCAATTTCAGGCACAGAAATGACTTTAAACACACTTATTTTAGTTGAAAAAGTAATAATTCACATCCAACCGACATTTAAAGTCAAAAGATTAAATGTTAAAATTTCATCAATATTGACCATTTTTTCAACGTTCGACTGGTCCGAGGTCATCCTTTTTCATCAGAAAATTGATTTTTTGGACTGTACCAAAAATGATTCAAAATGTCATTTGGATCGGGCCTCATGTTGAATAACCACTTTTTAAACCCTCACAGTGACCAAAATTGCCATTTTTACAGAGTTTTGCTTACTCAAAATCTTCAATTTTGACCAATTTCAGGCACAGAAATGACTTTAAACACACTTATTTTAGTTGAAAAAGTAATAATTCACATCCAACCGTCATTTAAAGTCAAAAGATTAAATGTTAAAATTTCATCAATATTGACCATTTTTTCAACGTTCGACTGGTCCGGGGTCATCGTTTTTCATCAGATAATGGATTTTTTGGACTCTACCAAAAATTTTTCAAAATGTCTTTTGGATCGGGCCTCATGTTGAATAACCACTTTTTAAACCCTCACAGTGACCAAAATTGCCATTTTTACAGAGTTTTGCTTACTCAAAATCTTCAATTTTGACCAATTTTAGGCACAGAAATAACTTTAAACACACTTATTTTAGTTGAAAAAGTAATAATTCACATCCAACCGTCATTTAAAGTCAAAAGATTAAATGTTAAAATTTCATCAATATTGACCATTTTTTCAACGTTCGACTGGTCCGGGGTCATCATTTTTCATCAGAAAATTGATTTTTTGGACTCTACCAAAAAAGATTCAAAATGTCTTTTGGATCGGGTCTCATGTTGAATAACAACTTTTTAAACCCTCACAGTGACCAAAATTGCCATTTTTACAGAGTTTTGCTTACTCAAAATCTTCAATTTTGACCAATTTCAGGCACAGAAATGACTTTAAACACACTTATTTTAGTTGAAAAAGTAATAATTCACATCCAACCGTCATTTAAAGTCAAAAGATTAAATGTTAAAATTTCATCAATATTGACCATTTTTTCAACGTTCGACTGGTCCGGGGTCATCGTTTTTCATCAGAAAATTGATTTTTTGGACTCTACCAAAAATGATTCAAAATGTCATTTGGATCGGGCCTCATGTTGAATAACCACTTTTTAAACCCTCACAGTGACCAAAATTGCCATTTTTACAGAGTTTTGCTTACTCAAAATCTTAAATTTTGACCAATTTCAGGCACAGAAATGACTTTAAACACACTTATTTTAGTTGAAAAAGTAATAATTCACATCCAACCGTCATTTAAAGTCAAAAGATTAAATGTTAAAATGTCATCAATATTGACCATTTTTTCAACGTTCGACTGGTCAGGGGTCATCGTTTTTCATCAGAAAATTGATTTTTTGGACTCTACCAAAAATGATTCAAAATGTCATTTGGATCGGGCCTCATGTTGAATAACCACTTTTTAAACCCTCACAGTGACCAAAATTGCCATTTTTACAGAGTTTTGCTTACTCAAAATCTTCAATTTTGACCAATTTCAGGCACAGAAATGACTTTAAACACACTTATTTTAGTTGAAAAAGTAATAATTCACATCCAACCGTCATTTAAAGTCAAAAGATTAAATGTTAAAATTTCATCAATATTGACCATTTTTTCAACGTTCGACTGGTCCGGGGTCATCGTTTTTCATCAGAAAATGGATTTTTTGGACTCTACCAAAAAAGATTCAAAATGTCTTTTGGATCGGGTCTCATGTTGAATAACCACTTTTTAAACCCTCACAGTGAACAAAATTGCCATTTTTACAGAGTTTTGCTTACTCAAAATCTTCAATTTTGACCAATTTCAGACACAGAAATGACTTTAAACACACTTATTTTAGTTGAAAAAGTAATAATTCACATCCAACCGTCATTTAAAGTCAAAAGATTAAATGTTAAAATTTCATCAATATTGACCATTTTTTCAACGTTCGACTGGTCCGGGTCATCGTTTTTCATCAGAAAATGGATTTTTTGGACTCTACCAAAAAAGATTCAAAATGTCTTTTGGATCGGGCCTCATGTTGAATAACCACTTTTTAAACCCTCACAGTGACCAAAATTGCCATTTTTACAGAGTTTTGCTTACTCAAAATCTTCAATTTTGACCAATTTCAGGCACAGAAATGACTTTAAACACACTTATTTTAGTTGAAAAAGTAATAATTCACATCCAACCGTCATTTAAAGTCAAAAGATTAAATGTTAAAATTTCATCAATATTGACCATTTTTTCAACGTTCGACTGGTCCGGGGTCATCGTTTTTCATCAGAAAATGGATTTTTTGGACTCTACCAAAAAAGATTCAAAATGTCTTTTGGATCGGGTCTCATGTTGAATAACCACTTTTTAAACCCTCACAGTGAACAAAATTGCCATTTTTACAGAGTTTTGCTTACTCAAAATCTTCAATTTTGACCAATTTCAGACACAGAAATGACTTTAAACACACTTATTTTAGTTGAAAAAGTAATAATTCACATCCAACTGTCATTTAAAGTCAAAAGATTAAATGTTAAAATTTCATCAATATTGACCATTTTTTCAACGTTCGACTGGTCCGGGGTCATCGTTTTTCATCAGAAAATTGATTTTTTGGACTCTACCAAAAAAGATTCAAAATGTCTTTTGGATCGGGCCTCATGTTGAATAACCACTTTTTAAACCCTCACAGTGACCAAAATTGCCATTTTTACAGAGTTTTGCTTACTCAAAATCTTCAATTTTGACCAATTTCAGGCACAGAAATAACTTTAAACACACTTATTTTAGTTGAAAAAGTAATAATTCACATCCAACCGTCATTTAAAGTCAAAAGATTAAATGTTAAAATTTCATCAATATTGACCATTTTTTCAACGTTCGACTGGTCCGGGGTCATCGTTTTTCATCAGAAAATTGATTTTTTGGACTCTACCAAAAATGATTCAAAATGTCATTTGGATCGGGCCTCATGTTGAATAACCACTTTTTAAACCCTCACAGTGACCAAAATTGCCATTTTTACAGAGTTTTGCTTACTCAAAATCTTCAATTTTGACCAATTTCAGGCACAGAAATGACTTTAAACACACTTATTTTAGTTGAAAAAGTAATATTTCACATCCAACCGTCATTTAAAGTCAAAAGATTAAATGTTAAAATTTCATCAATATTGACCATTTTTTCAACGTTCGACTGGTCCGGGGTCATCGTTTTTCATCAGAAAATTGATTTTTTGGACTCTACCAAAAAAGATTCAAAATGTCTTTTGGATCGGGTCTCATGTTGAATAACCACTTTTTAAACCCTCACAGTGAACAAAATTGCCATTTTTACAGAGTTTTGCTTACTCAAAATCTTCAATTTTGACCAATTTCAGGCACAGAAATGACTTTAAACACACTTATTTTAGTTGAAAAAGTAATAATTCACATCCAACCGACATTTAAAGTCAAAAGATTAAATGTTAAAATTTCATCAATATTGACCATTTTTTCAACGTTCGACTGGTTCGAGGTCATCCTTTTTCATCAGAAAATTGATTTTTTGGACTGTACCAAAAATGATTCAAAATGTCATTTGGATCGGGCCTCATGTTGAATAACCACTTTTTAAACCCTCACAGTGACCAAAATTGCCATTTTTACAGAGTTTTGCTTACTCAAAATCTTAAATTTTGACCAATTTCAGGCACAGAAATGACTTTAAACACACTTATTTTAGTTGAAAAAGTAATAATTCACATCCAACCGTCATTTAAAGTCAAAAGATTAAATGTTAAAATTTCATCAATATTGACCATTTTTTCAACGTTCGACTGGTCCGGGGTCATCGTTTTTCATCAGATAATGGATTTTTTGGACTCTACCAAAAATGATTCAAAATGTCATTTGGATCGGGCCTCATGTTGAATAACCACTTTTTAAACCCTCACAGTGACCAAAATTGCCATTTTTACAGAGTTTTGCTTACTCAAAATCTTAAATTTTGACCAATTTCAGGCACAGAAATGACTTTAAACACACTTATTTTAGTTGAAAAAGTAATAATTCACATCCAACCGTCATTTAAAGTCAAAAGATTAAATGTTAAAATGTCATCAATATTGACCATTTTTTCAACGTTCGACTGGTCCGGGGTCATCGTTTTTCATCAGAAAATTGATTTTTTGGACTCTACCAAAAATGATTCAAAATGTCATTTGGATCGGGCCTCGTGTTGAATAACCACTTTTTAAACCCTCACAGTGACCAAAATTGCCATTTTTACAGAGTTTTGCTTACTCAAAATCTTCAATTTTGACCAATTTCAGGCACAGAAATGACTTTAAACACACTTATTTTAGTTGAAAAAGTAATAATTCACATCCAACCGTCATTTAAAGTCAAAAGATTAAATGTTAAAATTTCATCAATATTGACCATTTTTTCAACGTTCGACTGGTCCGGGGTCATCGTTTTTCATCAGAAAATGGATTTTTTGGACTCTACCAAAAAAGATTCAAAATGTCATTTGGATCGGGCCTCATGTTGAATAACCACTTTTTAAACCCTCACAGTGACCAAAATTGCCATTTTTACAGAGTTTTGCTTACTCAAAATCTTAAATTTTGACCAATTTCAGGCACAGAAATGACTTTAAACACACTTATTTTAGTTGAAAAAGTAATAATTCACATCCAACCGTCATTTAAAGTCAAAAGATTAAATGTTAAAATGTCATCAATATTGACCATTTTTTCAACGTTCGACTGGTCAGGGGTCATCGTTTTTCATCAGAAAATTGATTTTTTGGACTCTACCAAAAATGATTCAAAATGTCATTTGGATCGGGCCTCATGTTGAATAACCACTTTTTAAACCCTCACAGTGACCAAAATTGCCATTTTTACAGAGTTTTGCTTACTCAAAATCTTCAATTTTGACCAATTTCAGGCACAGAAATGACTTTAAACACACTTATTTTAGTTGAAAAGTAATAATTCACATCCAACCGTTATTTAAAGTCAAAAGATTAAATGTTAAAATTTCATCAATATTGACCATTTTTTCAACGTTCGACTGGTCCGGGGTCATCGTTTTTCATCAGAAAATGGATTTTTTGGACTCTACCAAAAAAGATTCAAAATGTCTTTTGGATCGGGCCTCATGTTGAATAACCACTTTTTAAACCCTCACAGTGACCAAAATTGCCATTTTTACAGAGTTTTGCTTACTCAAAATCTTCAATTTTGACCAATTTCAGGCACAGAAATAACTTTAAACACACTTATTTTAGTTGAAAAAGTAATAATTCACATCCAACCGTCATTTAAAGTCAAAAGATTAAATGTTAAAATTTCATCAATATTGACCATTTTTTCAACGTTCGACTGGTCCGGGGTCATCGTTTTTCATCAGAAAATTGATTTTTTGGACTCTACCAAAAATGATTCAAAATGTCATTTGGATCGGGCCTCATGTTGAATAACCACTTTTTAAACCCTCACAGTGACCAAAATTGCCATTTTTACAGAGTTTTGCTTACTCAAAATCTTCAATTTTGACCAATTTCAGGCACAGAAATGACTTTAAACACACTTATTTTAGTTGAAAAAGTAATAATTCACATCCAACCGTCATTTAAAGTCAAAAGATTAAATGTTAAAATTTCATCAATATTGACCATTTTTTCAACGTTCGACTGGTCCGGGGTCATCGTTTTTCATCAGAAAATGGATTTTTTGGACTCTACCAAAAAAGATTCAAAATGTCTTTTGGATCGGGTCTCATGTTGAATAACAACTTTTTAAACCCTCACAGTGACCAAAATTGCCATTTTTACAGAGTTTTGCTTACTCAAAATCTTCAATTTTGACCAATTTCAGGCACAGAAATGACTTTAAACACACTTATTTTAGTTGAAAAAGTAATAATTCACATCCAACCGTCATTTAAAGTCAAAAGATTAAATGTTAAAATTTCATCAATATTGACCATTTTTTCAACGTTCGACTGGTCCGGGGTCATCGTTTTTCATCAGAAAATGGATTTTTTGGACTCTACCAAAAAAGATTCAAAATGTCTTTTGGATCGGGTCTCATGTTGAATAACCACTTTTTAAACCCTCACAGTGAACAAAATTGCCATTTTTACAGAGTTTTGCTTACTCAAAATCTTCAATTTTGACCAATTTCAGGCACAGAAATGACTTTAAACACACTTATTTTAGTTGAAAAAGTAATAATTCACATCCAACTGTCATTTAAAGTCAAAAGATTAAATGTTAAAATTTCATCAATATTGACCATTTTTTCAACGTTCGACTGGTCCGGGGTCATCGTTTTTCATCAGAAAATGGATTTTTTGGACTCTACCAAAAAAGATTCAAAATGTCTTTTGGATCGGGCCTCATGTTGAATAACCACTTTTTAAACCCTCACAGTGACCAAAATTGCCATTTTTACAGAGTTTTGCTTACTCAAAATCTTCAATTTTGACCAATTTCAGGCACAGAAATAACTTTAAACACACTTATTTTAGTTGAAAAAGTAATAATTCACATCCAACCGTCATTTAAAGTCAAAAGATTAAATGTTAAAATTTCATCAATATTGACCATTTTTTCAACGTTCGACTGGTCCGGGGTCATCGTTTTTCATCAGAAAATGGATTTTTTGGACTCTACCAAAAAAGATTCAAAATGTCTTTTGGATCGGGTCTCATGTTGAATAACCACTTTTTAAACCCTCACAGTGACCAAAATTGCCATTTTTACAGAGTTTTGCTTACTCAAAATCTTCAATTTTGACCAATTTCAGGCACAGAAATGACTTTAAACACACTTATTTTAGTTGAAAAAGTAATAATTCACATCCAACCGTCATTTAAAGTCAAAAGATTAAATGTTAAAATTTCATCAATATTGACCATTTTTTCAACGTTCGACTGGTCCGGGGTCATCGTTTTTCATCAGAAAATTGATTTTTTGGACTCTACCAAAAAAGATTCAAAATGTCTTTTGGATCGGGTCTCATGTTGAATAACCACTTTTTAAACCCTCACAGTGAACAAAATTGCCATTTTTACAGAGTTTTGCTTACTCAAAATCTTCAATTTTGACCAATTTCAGGCACAGAAATGACTTTAAACACACTTATTTTAGTTGAAAAAGTAATAATTCACATCCAACCGACATTTAAAGTCAAAAGATTAAATGTTAAAATTTCATCAATATTGACCATTTTTTCAACGTTCGACTGGTCCGAGGTCATCCTTTTTCATCAGAAAATTGATTTTTTGGACTGTACCAAAAATGATTCAAAATGTCATTTGGATCGGGCCTCATGTTGAATAACCACTTTTTAAACCCTCACAGTGACCAAAATTGCCATTTTTACAGAGTTTTGCTTACTCAAAATCTTAAATTTTGACCAATTTCAGGCACAGAAATGACTTTAAACACACTTATTTTAGTTGAAAAAGTAATAATTCACATCCAACCGTCATTTAAAGTCAAAAGATTAAATGTTAAAATTTCATCAATATTGACCATTTTTTCAACGTTCGACTAGTGCGGGGTCATTGTTTTTCATCAGATAATGGATTTTTTGGACTCTACCAAAAATGTTTCAAAATGTCTTTTGGATCGGGCCTCATGTTGAATAACCACTTTTTAAACCCTCACAGTGACCAAAATTGCCATTTTTACAGAGTTTTGCTTACTCAAAATCTTCAATTTTGACCAATTTTAGGCACAGAAATAACTTTAAACACACTTATTTTAGTTGAAAAAGTAATAATTCACATCCAACTGTCATTTAAAGTCAAAAGATTAAATGTTAAAATTTCATCAATATTGACCATTTTTTCAACGTTCGACTGGTCCGGGGTCATCATTTTTCATCAGAAAATTGATTTTTTGGACTCTACCAAAAATGATTCAAAATGTCATTTGGATCGGGCCTCATGTTGAATAACCACTTTTTAAACCCTCACAGTGACCAAAATTGCCATTTTTACAGAGTTTTGCTTACTCAAAACCTTAAATTTTGACCAATTTCAGGCACAGAAATGACTTTAAACACACTTATTTTAGTTGAAAAAGTAATAATTCACATCCAACCGTCATTTAAAGTCAAAAGATTAAATGTTAAAATGTCATCAATATTGACCATTTTTTCAACGTTCGACTGGTCAGGGGTCATCGTTTTTCATCAGAAAATTGATTTTTTGGACTCTACCAAAAATGATTCAAAATGTCATTTGGATCGGGCCTCATGTTGAATAACCACTTTTTAAACCCTCACAGTGACCAAAATTGCCATTTTTACAGAGTTTTGCTTACTCAAAATCTTCAATTTTGACCAATTTCAGGCACAGAAATGACTTTAAACACACTTATTTTAGTTGAAAAGTAATAATTCACATCCAACCGTTATTTAAAGTCAAAAGATTAAATGTTAAAATTTCATCAATATTGACCATTTTTTCAACGTTCGACTGGTCCGGGGTCATCGTTTTTCATCAGAAAATGGATTTTTTGGACTCTACCAAAAAAGATTCAAAATGTCTTTTGGATCGGGCCTCATGTTGAATAACCACTTTTTAAACCCTCACAGTGACCAAAATTGCCATTTTTACAGAGTTTTGCTTACTCAAAATCTTCAATTTTGACCAATTTCAGGCACAGAAATAACTTTAAACACACTTATTTTAGTTGAAAAAGTAATAATTCACATCCAACCGTCATTTAAAGTCAAAAGATTAAATGTTAAAATTTCATCAATATTGACCATTTTTTCAACGTTCGACTGGTCCGGGGTCATCGTTTTTCATCAGAAAATTGATTTTTTGGACTCTACCAAAAATGATTCAAAATGTCATTTGGATCGGGCCTCATGTTGAATAACCACTTTTTAAACCCTCACAGTGACCAAAATTGCCATTTTTACAGAGTTTTGCTTACTCAAAATCTTCAATTTTGACCAATTTCAGGCACAGAAATGACTTTAAACACACTTATTTTAGTTGAAAAAGTAATAATTCACATCCAACCGTCATTTAAAGTCAAAAGATTAAATGTTAAAATTTCATCAATATTGACCATTTTTTCAACGTTCGACTGGTCCGGGGTCATCGTTTTTCATCAGAAAATGGATTTTTTGGACTCTACCAAAAAAGATTCAAAATGTCTTTTGGATCGGGTCTCATGTTGAATAACAACTTTTTAAACCCTCACAGTGACCAAAATTGCCATTTTTACAGAGTTTTGCTTACTCAAAATCTTCAATTTTGACCAATTTCAGGCACAGAAATGACTTTAAACACACTTATTTTAGTTGAAAAAGTAATAATTCACATCCAACCGTCATTTAAAGTCAAAAGATTAAATGTTAAAATTTCATCAATATTGACCATTTTTTCAACGTTCGACTGGTCCGGGGTCATCGTTTTTCATCAGAAAATGGATTTTTTGGACTCTACCAAAAAAGATTCAAAATGTCTTTTGGATCGGGTCTCATGTTGAATAACCACTTTTTAAACCCTCACAGTGAACAAAATTGCCATTTTTACAGAGTTTTGCTTACTCAAAATCTTCAATTTTGACCAATTTCAGGCACAGAAATGACTTTAAACACACTTATTTTAGTTGAAAAAGTAATAATTCACATCCAACTGTCATTTAAAGTCAAAAGATTAAATGTTAAAATTTCATCAATATTGACCATTTTTTCAACGTTCGACTGGTCCGGGGTCATCGTTTTTCATCAGAAAATGGATTTTTTGGACTCTACCAAAAAAGATTCAAAATGTCTTTTGGATCGGGCCTCATGTTGAATAACCACTTTTTAAACCCTCACAGTGACCAAAATTGCCATTTTTACAGAGTTTTGCTTACTCAAAATCTTCAATTTTGACCAATTTCAGGCACAGAAATAACTTTAAACACACTTATTTTAGTTGAAAAAGTAATAATTCACATCCAACCGTCATTTAAAGTCAAAAGATTAAATGTTAAAATTTCATCAATATTGACCATTTTTTCAACGTTCGACTGGTCCGGGGTCATCGTTTTTCATCAGAAAATGGATTTTTTGGACTCTACCAAAAAAGATTCAAAATGTCTTTTGGATCGGGTCTCATGTTGAATAACCACTTTTTAAACCCTCACAGTGACCAAAATTGCCATTTTTACAGAGTTTTGCTTACTCAAAATCTTCAATTTTGACCAATTTCAGGCACAGAAATGACTTTAAACACACTTATTTTAGTTGAAAAAGTAATAATTCACATCCAACCGTCATTTAAAGTCAAAAGATTAAATGTTAAAATTTCATCAATATTGACCATTTTTTCAACGTTCGACTGGTCCGGGGTCATCGTTTTTCATCAGAAAATTGATTTTTTGGACTCTACCAAAAAAGATTCAAAATGTCTTTTGGATCGGGTCTCATGTTGAATAACCACTTTTTAAACCCTCACAGTGAACAAAATTGCCATTTTTACAGAGTTTTGCTTACTCAAAATCTTCAATTTTGACCAATTTCAGGCACAGAAATGACTTTAAACACACTTATTTTAGTTGAAAAAGTAATAATTCACATCCAACCGACATTTAAAGTCAAAAGATTAAATGTTAAAATTTCATCAATATTGACCATTTTTTCAACGTTCGACTGGTCCGAGGTCATCCTTTTTCATCAGAAAATTGATTTTTTGGACTGTACCAAAAATGATTCAAAATGTCATTTGGATCGGGCCTCATGTTGAATAACCACTTTTTAAACCCTCACAGTGACCAAAATTGCCATTTTTACAGAGTTTTGCTTACTCAAAATCTTAAATTTTGACCAATTTCAGGCACAGAAATGACTTTAAACACACTTATTTTAGTTGAAAAAGTAATAATTCACATCCAACCGTCATTTAAAGTCAAAAGATTAAATGTTAAAATTTCATCAATATTGACCATTTTTTCAACGTTCGACTAGTGCGGGGTCATCGTTTTTCATCAGATAATGGATTTTTTGGACTCTACCAAAAATGTTTCAAAATGTCTTTTGGATCGGGCCTCATGTTGAATAACCACTTTTTAAACCCTCACAGTGACCAAAATTGCCATTTTTACAGAGTTTTGCTTACTCAAAATCTTCAATTTTGACCAATTTTAGGCACAGAAATAACTTTAAACACACTTATTTTAGTTGAAAAAGTAATAATTCACATCCAACTGTCATTTAAAGTCAAAAGATTAAATGTTAAAATTTCATCAATATTGACCATTTTTTCAACGTTCGACTGGTCCGGGGTCATCATTTTTCATCAGAAAATTGATTTTTTGGACTCTACCAAAAATGATTCAAAATGTCATTTGGATCGGGCCTCATGTTGAATAACCACTTTTTAAACCCTCACAGTGACCAAAATTGCCATTTTTACAGAGTTTTGCTTACTCAAAACCTTAAATTTTGACCAATTTCAGGCACAGAAATGACTTTAAACACACTTATTTTAGTTGAAAAAGTAATAATTCACATCCAACCGTCATTTAAAGTCAAAAGATTAAATGTTAAAATGTCATCAATATTGACCATTTTTTCAACGTTCGACTGGTCAGGGGTCATCGTTTTTCATCAGAAAATTGATTTTTTGGACTCTACCAAAAATGATTCAAAATGTCATTTGGATCGGGCCTCATGTTGAATAACCACTTTTTAAACCCTCACAGTGACCAAAATTGCCATTTTTACAGAGTTTTGCTTACTCAAAATCTTCAATTTTGACCAATTTCAGGCACAGAAATGACTTTAAACACACTTATTTTAGTTGAAAAAGTAATAATTCACATCCAACCGTCATTTAAAGTCAAAAGATTAAATGTTAAAATTTCATCAATATTGACCATTTTTTCAACGTTCGACTGGTCCGGGGTCATCGTTTTTCATCAGAAAATGGATTTTTTGGACTCTACCAAAAAAGATTCAAAATGTCATTTGGATCGGGCCTCATGTTGAATAACCACTTTTTAAACCCTCACAGTGACCAAAATTGCCATTTTTAGAGTTTTGCTTACTCAAAATCTTAAATTTTGACCAATTTCAGGCACAGAAATGACTTTAAACACACTTATTTTAGTTGAAAAAGTAATAATTCACATCCAACCGTCATTTAAAGTCAAAAGATTAAATGTTAAAATGTCATCAATATTGACCATTTTTTCAACGTTCGACTGGTCAGGGGTCATCGTTTTTCATCAGAAAATTGATTTTTTGGACTCTACCAAAAATGATTCAAAATGTCATTTGGATCGGGCCTCATGTTGAATAACCACTTTTTAAACCCTCACAGTGACCAAAATTGCCATTTTTACAGAGTTTTGCTTACTCAAAATCTTCAATTTTGACCAATTTCAGGCACAGAAATGACTTTAAACACACTTATTTTAGTTGAAAAAGTAATAATTCACATCCAACCGTTATTTAAAGTCAAAAGATTAAATGTTAAAATTTCATCAATATTGACCATTTTTTCAACGTTCGACTGGTCCGGGGTCATCGTTTTTCATCAGAAAATGGATTTTTTGGACTCTACCAAAAAAGATTCAAAATGTCTTTTGGATCGGGCCTCATGTTGAATAACCACTTTTTAAACCCTCACTGTGACCAAAATTGCCATTTTTACAGAGTTTTGCTTACTCAAAATCTTCAATTTTGACCAATTTCAGGCACAGAAATAACTTTAAACACACTTATTTTAGTTGAAAAAGTAATAATTCACATCCAACCGTCATTTAAAGTCAAAAGATTAAATGTTAAAATTTCATCAATATTGACCATTTTTTCAACGTTCGACTGGTCCGGGGTCATCGTTTTTCATCAGAAAATTGATTTTTTGGACTCTACCAAAAATGATTCAAAATGTCATTTGGATCGGGCCTCATGTTGAATAACCACTTTTTAAACCCTCACAGTGACCAAAATTGCCATTTTTACAGAGTTTTGCTTACTCAAAATCTTCAATTTTGACCAATTTCAGGCACAGAAATGACTTTAAACACACTTATTTTAGTTGAAAAAGTAATAATTCACATCCAACCGTCATTTAAAGTCAAAAGATTAAATGTTAAAATTTCATCAATATTGACCATTTTTTCAACGTTCGACTGGTCCGGGGTCATCGTTTTTCATCAGAAAATGGATTTTTTGGACTCTACCAAAAAAGATTCAAAATGTCTTTTGGATCGGGTCTCATGTTGAATAACAACTTTTTAAACCCTCACAGTGACCAAAATTGCCATTTTTACAGAGTTTTGCTTACTCAAAATCTTCAATTTTGACCAATTTCAGGCACAGAAATGACTTTAAACACACTTATTTTAGTTGAAAAAGTAATAATTCACATCCAACCGTCATTTAAAGTCAAAAGATTAAATGTTAAAATTTCATCAATATTGACCATTTTTTCAACGTTCGACTGGTCCGGGGTCATCGTTTTTCATCAGAAAATGGATTTTTTGGACTCTACCAAAAATGATTCAAAATGTCATTTGGATCGGGCCTCATGTTGAATAACCACTTTTTAAACCCTCACAGTGACCAAAATTGCCATTTTTACAGAGTTTTGCTTACTCAAAATCTTCAATTTTGACCAATTTCAGGCACAGAAATGACTTTAAACACACTTATTTTAGTTGAAAAAGTAATAATTCACATCCAACCGTCATTTAAAGTCAAAAGATTAAATGTTAAAATGTCATCAATATTGACCATTTTTTCAACGTTCGACTGGTCAGGGGTCATCGTTTTTCATCAGAAAATTGATTTTTTGGACTCTACCAAAAATGATTCAAAATGTCATTTGGATCGGGCCTCATGTTGAATAACCACTTTTTAAACCCTCACAGTGACCAAAATTGCCATTTTTACAGAGTTTTGCTTACTCAAAATCTTCAATTTTGACCAATTTCAGGCACAGAAATGACTTTAAACACACTTATTTTAGTTGAAAAAGTAATAATTCACATCCAACCGTCATTTAAAGTCAAAAGATTAAATGTTAAAATTTCATCAATATTGACCATTTTTTCAACGTTCGACTGGTCCGGGGTCATCGTTTTTCATCAGAAAATGGATTTTTTGGACTCTACCAAAAAAGATTCAAAATGTCATTTGGATCGGGCCTCATGTTGAATAACCACTTTTTAAACCCTCACAGTGACCAAAATTGCCATTTTTACAGAGTTTTGCTTACTCAAAATCTTAAATTTTGACCAATTTCAGGCACAGAAATGACTTTAAACACACTTATTTTAGTTGAAAAAGTAATAATTCACATCCAACCGTCATTTAAAGTCAAAAGATTAAATGTTAAAATGTCATCAATATTGACCATTTTTTCAACGTTCGACTGGTCAGGGGTCATCGTTTTTCATCAGAAAATTGATTTTTTGGACTCTACCAAAAATGAATCAAAAATGTCATTTGGATCGGGCCTCATGTTGAATAACCACTTTTTAAACCCTCACAGTGACCAAAATTGCCATTTTTACAGAGTTTTGCTTACTCAAAATCTTCAATTTTGACCAATTTCAGGCACAGAAATGACTTTAAACACACTTATTTTAGTTGAAAAAGTAATAATTCACATCCAACCGTCATTTAAAGTCAAAAGATTAAATGTTAAAATTTCATCAATATTGACCATTTTTTCAACGTTCGACTGGTCCGGGGTCATCGTTTTTCATCAGAAAATGGATTTTTTGGACTCTACCAAAAAAGATTCAAAATGTCTTTTGGATCGGGCCTCATGTTGAATAACCACTTTTTAAACCCTCACAGTGACCAAAATTGCCATTTTTACAGAGTTTTGCTTACTCAAAATCTTCAATTTTGACCAATTTCAGGCACAGAAATGACTTTAAACACACTTATTTTAGTTGAAAAAGTAATAATTCACATCCAACCGTCATTTAAAGTCAAAAGATTAAATGTTAAAATTTCATCAATATTGACCATTTTTTCAACGTTCGACTGGTCCGGGGTCATCGTTTTTCATCAGAAAATGGATTTTTTGGACTCTACCAAAAAAGATTCAAAATGTCTTTTGGATCGGGTCTCATGTTGAATAACCACTTTTTAAACCCTCACAGTGAACAAAATTGCCATTTTTACAGAGTTTTGCTTACTCAAAATCTTCAATTTTGACCAATTTCAGGCACAGAAATGACTTTAAACACACTTATTTTAGTTGAAAAAGTAATAATTCACATCCAACTGTCATTTAAAGTCAAAAGATTAAATGTTAAAATTTCATCAATATTGACCATTTTTTCAACGTTCGACTGGTCCGGGGTCATCGTTTTTCATCAGAAAATTGATTTTTTGGACTCTACCAAAAATGTTTCAAAATGTCATTTGGATCGGGCCTCATGTTGAATAACCACTTTTTAAACCCTCACAGTGACCAAAATTGCCATTTTTACAGAGTTTTGCTTACTCAAAATCTTCAATTTTGACCAATTTCAGGCACAGAAATGACTTTAAACACACTTATTTTAGTTGAAAAAGTAATAATTCACATCCAACCGTCATTTAAAGTCAAAAGATTAAATGTAAAAATTTCATCAATATTGACCATTTTTTCAACGTTCGACTGGTCCGGGGTCATCGTTTTTCATCAGAAAATTGATTTTTTGGACTCTACCAAAAATGATTCAAAATGTCATTTGGATCGGGCCTCATGTTGAATAACCACTTTTTAAACCCTCACAGTGACCAAAATTGCCATTTTTACAGAGTTTTGCTTACTCAAAATCTTAAATTTTGACCAATTTCAGGCACAGAAATGACTTTAAACACACTTATTTTAGTTGAAAAAGTAATAATTCACATCCAACCGTCATTTAAAGTCAAAAGATTAAATGTTAAAATGTCATCAATATTGACCATTTTTTCAACGTTCGACTGGTCAGGGGTCATCGTTTTTCATCAGAAAATTGATTTTTTGGACTCTACCAAAAATGATTCAAAATGTCATTTGGATCGGGCCTCATGTTGAATAACCACTTTTTAAACCCTCACAGTGACCAAAATTGCCATTTTTACAGAGTTTTGCTTACTCAAAATCTTCAATTTTGACCAATTTCAGGCACAGAAATGACTTTAAACACACTTATTTTAGTTGAAAAAGTAATAATTCACATCCAACCGTCATTTAAAGTCAAAAGATTAAATGTTAAAATTTCATCAATATTGACCATTTTTTCAACGTTCGACTGGTCCGGGGTCATCGTTTTTCATCAGAAAATGGATTTTTTGGACTCTACCAAAAAAGATTCAAAATGTCTTTTGGATCGGGCCTCATGTTGAATAACCACTTTTTAAACCCTCACAGTGACCAAAATTGCCATTTTTACAGAGTTTTGCTTACTCAAAATCTTCAATTTTGACCAATTTCAGGCACAGAAATAACTTTAAACACACTTATTTTAGTTGAAAAAGTAATAATTCACATCCAACCGTCATTTAAAGTCAAAAGATTAAATGTTAAAATTTCATCAATATTGACCATTTTTTCAACGTTCGACTGGTCCGGGGTCATCGTTTTTCATCAGAAAATTGATTTTTTGGACTCTACCAAAAATGATTCAAAATGTCATTTGGATCGGGCCTCATGTTGAATAACCACTTTTTAAACCCTCACAGTGACCAAAATTGCCATTTTTACAGAGTTTTGCTTACTCAAAATCTTCAATTTTGACCAATTTCAGGCACAGAAATGACTTTAAACACACTTATTTTAGTTGAAAAAGTAATAATTCACATCCAACCGTCATTTAAAGTCAAAAGATTAAATGTTAAAATTTCATCAATATTGACCATTTTTTCAACGTTCGACTGGTCCGGGGTCATCGTTTTTCATCAGAAAATGGATTTTTTGGACTCTACCAAAAAAGATTCAAAATGTCTTTTGGATCGGGTCTCATGTTGAATAACAACTTTTTAAACCCTCACAGTGACCAAAATTGCCATTTTTACAGAGTTTTGCTTACTCAAAATCTTCAATTTTGACCAATTTCAGGCACAGAAATGACTTTAAACACACTTATTTTAGTTGAAAAAGTAATAATTCACATCCAACCGTCATTTAAAGTCAAAAGATTAAATGTTAAAATTTCATCAATATTGACCATTTTTTCAACGTTCGACTGGTCCGGGGTCATCGTTTTTCATCAGAAAATGGATTTTTTGGACTCTACCAAAAAAGATTCAAAATGTCTTTTGGATCGGGTCTCATGTTGAATAACCACTTTTTAAACCCTCACAGTAAACAAAATTGCCATTTTTACAGAGTTTTGCTTACTCAAAATCTTCAATTTTGACCAATTTCAGGCACAGAAATGACTTTAAACACACTTATTTTAGTTGAAAAAGTAATAATTCACATCCAACTGTCATTTAAAGTCAAAAGATTAAATGTTAAAATTTCATCAATATTGACCATTTTTTCAACGTTCGACTGGTCCGGGGTCATCGTTTTTCATCAGAAAATGGATTTTTTGGACTCTACCAAAAAAGATTCAAAATGTCTTTTGGATCGGGCCTCATGTTGAATAACCACTTTTTAAACCCTCACAGTGACCAAAATTGCCATTTTTACAGAGTTTTGCTTACTCAAAATCTTCAATTTTGACCAATTTCAGGCACAGAAATAACTTTAAACACACTTATTTTAGTTGAAAAAGTAATAATTCACATCCAACCGTCATTTAAAGTCAAAAGATTAAATGTTAAAATTTCATCAATATTGACCATTTTTTCAACGTTCGACTGGTCCGGGGTCATCGTTTTTCATCAGATAATGGATTTTTTGGACTCTACCAAAAAAGATTCAAAATGTCTTTTGGATCGGGTCTCATGTTGAATAACCACTTTTTAAACCCTCACAGTGACCAAAATTGCCATTTTTACAGAGTTTTGCTTACTCAAAATCTTCAATTTTGACCAATTTCAGGCACAGAAATGACTTTAAACACACTTATTTTAGTTGAAAAAGTAATAATTCACATCCAACCGTCATTTGAAGTCAAAAGATTAAATGTTAAAATTTCATCAATATTGACCATTTTTTCAACGTTCGACTGGTCCGGGGTCATCGTTTTTCATCAGAAAATGGATTTTTTGGACTCTACCAAAAAAGATTCAAAATGTCTTTTGGATCGGGTCTCATGTTGAATAACCACTTTTTAAACCCTCACAGTGAACAAAATTGCCATTTTTACAGAGTTTTGCTTACTCAAAATCTTCAATTTTGACCAATTTCAGGCACATAAATGACTTTAAACACACTTATTTTAGTTGAAAAAGTAATAATTCACATCCAACCGACATTTAAAGTCAAAAGATTAAATGTTAAAATTTCATCAATATTGACCATTTTTTCAACGTTCGACTGGTCCGAGGTCATCCTTTTTCATCAGAAAATTGATTTTTTGGACTGTACCAAAAATGATTCAAAATGTCATTTGGATCGGGCCTCATGTTGAATAACCACTTTTTAAACCCTCACAGTGACCAAAATTGCCATTTTTACAGAGTTTTGCTTACTCAAAATCTTCAATTTTGACCAATTTCAGGCACAGAAATAACTTTAAACACACTTATTTTAGTTGAAAAAGTAATAATTCACATCCAACCGTCATTTAAAGTCAAAAGATTAAATGTTAAAATTTCATCAATATTGACCATTTTTTCAACGTTCGACTGGTCCGGGGTCATCGTTTTTCATCAGAAAATGGATTTTTTGGACTCTACCAAAAAAGATTCAAAATGTCTTTTGGATCGGGTCTCATGTTGAATAACCACTTTTTAAACCCTCACAGTGACCAAAATTGCCATTTTTACAGAGTTTTGTTTACTCAAAATCTTAAATTTTGACCAATTTCAGGCACAGAAATGACTTTAAACACACTTATTTTAGTTGAAAAAGTAATAATTCACATCCAACCGTCATTTAAAGTCAAAAGATTAAATGTTAAAATTTCATCAATATTGACCATTTTTTCAACGTTCGACTGGTCCGGGGTCATCGTTTTTCATCAGAAAATGGATTTTTTGGACTCTACCAAAAAAGATTCAAAATGTCTTTTGGATCGGGTCTCATGTTGAATAACCACTTTTTAAACCCTCACAGTGACCAAAATTGCCATTTTTACAGAGTTTTGCTTACTCAAAATCTTCAATTTTGACCAATTTCAGGCACAGAAATGACTTTAAACACACTTATTTTAGTTGAAAAAGTAATAATTCACATCCAACCGTCATTTGAAGTCAAAAGATTAAATGTTAAAATTTCATCAATATTGACCATTTTTTCAACGTTCGACTGGTCCGGGGTCATCGTTTTTCATCAGAAAATTGATTTTTTGGACTCTACCAAAAATGATTCAAAATGTCATTTGGATCGGGCCTCATGTTGAATAACCACTTTTTAAACCCTCACAGTGACCAAAATTGCCATTTTTACAGAGTTTTGCTTACTCAAAATCTTCAATTTTGACCAATTTCAGGCACAGAAATGACTTTAAACACACTTATTTTAGTTGAAAAAGTAATATTTCACATCCAACCGTCATTTAAAGTCAAAAGATTAAATGTTAAAATTTCATCAATATTGACCATTTTTTCAACGTTCGACTGGTCCGGGGTCATCGTTTTTCATCAGAAAATGGATTTTTTGGACTCTACCAAAAAAGATTCAAAATGTCTTTTGGATCGGGTCTCATGTTGAATAACCACTTTTTAAACCCTCACAGTGAACAAAATTGCCATTTTTACAGAGTTTTGCTTACTCAAAATCTTCAATTTTGACCAATTTCAGGCACAGAAATGACTTTAAACACACTTATTTTAGTTGAAAAAGTAATAATTCACATCCAACCGACATTTAAAGTCAAAAGATTAAATGTTAAAATTTCATCAATATTGACCATTTTTTCAACGTTCGACTGGTCCGAGGTCATCCTTTTTCATCAGAAAATTGATTTTTTGGACTGTACCAAAAATGATTCAAAATGTCATTTGGATCGGGCCTCATGTTGAATAACGACTTTTTAAACCCTCACAGTGACCAAAATTGCCATTTTTACAGAGTTTTGCTTACTCAAAATCTTCAATTTTGACCAATTTCAGGCACAGAAATGACTTTAAACACACTTATTTTAGTTGAAAAAGTAATAATTCACATCCAACCATCATTTAAAGTCAAAAGATTAAATGTTAAAATTTCATCAATATTGACCATTTTTTCAACGTTCGACTGGTCCGGGGTCATCGTTTTTCATCAGAAAATTGATTTTTTGGACTCTACCAAAAAAGATTCAAAATGTCTTTTGGATCGGGCCTCATGTTGAATAACCACTTTTTAAACCCTCACAGTGACCAAAATTGCCATTTTTACAGAGTTTTGCTTACTCAAAATCTTCAATTTTGACCAATTTCAGGCACAGAAATAACTTTAAACACACTTATTTTAGTTGAAAAAGTAATAATTCACATCCAACCGTCATTTAAAGTCAAAAGATTAAATGTTAAAATTTCATCAATATTGACCATTTTTTCAACGTTCGACTGGTCCGGGGTCATCGTTTTTCATCAGAAAATGGATTTTTTAGACTCTACCAAAAAAGATTCAAAATGTCTTTTGGATCGGGTCTCATGTTGAATAACCACTTTTTAAACCCTCACAGTGACCAAAATTGCCATTTTTACAGAGTTTTGCTTACTCAAAATCTTCAATTTTGACCAATTTCAGGCACAGAAATGACTTTAAACACACTTATTTTAGTTGAAAAAGTAATAATTCACATCCAACCGTCATTTAAAGTCAAAAGATTAAATGTTAAAATTTCATCAATATTGACCATTTTTTCAACGTTCGACTGGTCCGGGGTCATCGTTTTTCATCAGAAAATGGATTTTTTGGACTCTACCAAAAAAGATTCAAAATGTCTTTTGGATCAGGTCTCATGTTGAATAACCACTTTTTAAACCCTCACAGTGACCAAAATTGCCATTTTTACAGAGTTTTGCTTACTCAAAATCTTAAATTTTGACCAATTTCAGGCACAGAAATGACTTGAAACACACTTATTTTAGTTGAAAAAGTAATAATTCACATCCAACCGTCATTTAAAGTCAAAAGATTAAATGTTAAAATTTCATCAATATTGACCATTTTTTCAACGTTCGACTGGTCCGGGGTCATCGTTTTTCATCAGAAAATTGATTTTTTGGACTCTACCAAAAAAGATTCAAAATGTCTTTTGGATCGGGCCTCATGTTGAATAACCACTTTTTAAACCCTCACAGTGACCAAAATTGCCATTTTTACAGAGTTTTGCTTACTCAAAATCTTCAATTTTGACCAATTTCAGGCACAGAAATAACTTTAAACACACTTATTTTAGTTGAAAAAGTAATAATTCACATCCAACCGTCATTTAAAGTCAAAAGATTAAATGTTAAAATTTCATCAATATTGACCATTTTTTCAACGTTCGACTGGTCCGGGGTCATCGTTTTTCATCAGAAAATGGATTTTTTGGACTCTACCAAAAAAGATTCAAAATGTCTTTTGGATCGGGTCTCATGTTGAATAACAACTTTTTAAACCCTCACAGTGACCAAAATTGCCATTTTTACAGAGTTTTGCTTACTCAAAATCTTCAATTTTGACCAATTTCAGGCACAGAAATGACTTTAAACACACTTATTTTAGTTGAAAAAGTAATAATTCACATCCAACCGTCATTTAAAGTCAAAAGATTAAATGTTAAAATTTCATCAATATTGACCATTTTTTCAACGTTCGACTGGTCCGGGGTCATCGTTTTTCATCAGAAAATGGATTTTTTGGACTCTACCAAAAAAGATTCAAAATGTCTTTTGGATCGGGTCTCATGTTGAATAACCACTTTTTAAACCCTCACAGTGACCAAAATTGCCATTTTTACAGAGTTTTGCTTACTCAAAATCTTCAATTTTGACCAATTTCAGGCACAGAAATGACTTTAAACACGCTTATTTTAGTTGAAAAAGTAATAATTCACATCCAACCGTCATTTAAAGTCAAAAGATTAAATGTTAAAATTTCATCAATATTGACCATTTTTTCAACGTTCGACTGGTCCGGGGTCATCGTTTTTCATCAGAAAATTGATTTTTTGGACTCTACCAAAAATGTTTCAAAATGTCATTTGGATCGGGCCTCATGTTGAATAACCACTTTTTAAACCCTCACAGTGACCAAAATTGCCATTTTTACAGAGTTTTGCTTACTCAAAATCTTCAATTTTGACCAATTTCAGGCACAGAAATGACTTTAAACACGCTTATTTTAGTTGAAAAAGTAATAATTCACATCCAACCGTCATTTAAAGTCAAAAGATTAAATGTAAAAATTTCATCAATATTGACCATTTTTTCAACGTTCGACTGGTCCGGGGTCATCGTTTTTCATCAGAAAATTGATTTTTTGGACTCTACCAAAAATGTTTCAAAATGTCATTTGGATCGGGCCTCATGTTGAATAACCACTTTTTAAACCCTCACAGTGACCAAAATTGCCATTTTTACAGAGTTTTGCTTACTCAAAATCTTCAATTTTGACCAATTTCAGGCACAGAAATGACTTTAAACACACTTATTTTAGTTGAAAAAGTAATAATTCACATCCAACCGTCATTTAAAGTCAAAAGATTAAATGTAAAAATTTCATCAATATTGACCATTTTTTCAACGTTCGACTGGTCCGGGGTCATCGTTTTTCATCAGAAAATTGATTTTTTGGACTCTACCAAAAATGTTTCAAAATGTCATTTGGATCGGGCCTCATGTTGAATAACCACTTTTTAAACCCTCACAGTGACCAAAATTGCCATTTTTACAGAGTTTTGCTTACTCAAAATCTTCAATTTTGACCAATTTCAGGCACAGAAATGACTTTAAACACACTTATTTTAGTTGAAAAAGTAATAATTCACATCCAACCGTCATTTAAAGTCAAAAGATTAAATGTTAAAATTTCATCAATATTGACCATTTTTTCAACGTTCGACTGGTCCGGGGTCATCGTTTTTCATCAGAAAATTGATTTTTTGGACTCTACCAAAAATGTTTCAAAATGTCATTTGGATCGGGCCTCATGTTGAATAACCACTTTTTAAACCCTCACAGTGACCAAAATTGCCATTTTTACAGAGTTTTGCTTACTCAAAATCTTCAATTTTGACCAATTTCAGGCACAGAAATGATTTTAAACACACTTATTTTAGTTGAAAAAGTAATAATTCACATCCAACCGTCATTTAAAGTCAAAAGATTAAATGTTAAAATTTCATCAATATTGACCATTTTTTCAACGTTCGACTGGTCCGGGGTCATCGTTTTTCATCAGAAAATTGATTTTTTGGACTCTACCAAAAAAGATTCAAAATGTTTTTTGGATCGGGTCTCATGTTGAATAACCACTTTTTAAACCCTCACAGTGACCAAAATTGCCATTTTTACAGAGTTTTGCTTACTCAAAATCTTCAATTTTGACCAATTTCAGGATCAGAAATGACTTTAAACACACTTATTTTAGTTGAAAAAGTAATAATTCACATCCAACCGTCATTTAAAGTCAAAAGATTAAATGTTAAAATTTCATCAATATTGACCATTTTTTCAACGTTCGACTGGTCCGGGGTCATCGTTTTTCATCAGAAAATTGATTTTTTGGACTCTACCAAAAATGATTCAAAATGTCATTTGGATCGGGCCTCATGTTGAATAACCACTTTTTAAACCCTCACAGTGACCAAAACTGCCATTTCTACAGAGTTTTGCTTACTCAAAATCTTAAATTTTGACCAATTTCAGGCACAGAAATGACTTTAAACACGCTTATTTTAGTTGAAAAAGTAATAATTCACATCCAACCGTCATTTAAAGTCAAAAGATTAAATGTAAAAATTTCATCAATATTGACCATTTTTTCAACGTTCGACTGGTCCGGGGTCATCGTTTTTCATCAGAAAATTGATTTTTTGGACTCTACCAAAAATGTTTCAAAATGTCATTTGGATCGGGCCTCATGTTGAATAACCACTTTTTAAACCCTCACAGTGACCAAAATTGCCATTTCTACAGAGTTTTGCTTACTCAAAATCTTAAATTTTGACCAATTTCAGGCACAGAAATGACTTTAAACACACTTATTTTAGTTGAAAAAGTAATAATTCACATCCAACCGTCATTTAAAGTCAAAAGATTAAATGTTAAAATTTCATCAATATTGACCATTTTTTCAACGTTCGACTGGTCCGGGGTCATCGTTTTTCATCAGATAATGGATTTTTTGGACTCTACCAAAAATGTTTCAAAATGTCATTTGGATCGGGCCTCATGTTGAATAACCACTTTTTAAACCCTCACAGTGACCAAAATTGCCATTTTTACAGAGTTTTGCTTACTCAAAATCTTAAATTTTGACCAATTTCAGGCACAGAAATGACTTTAAACACACTTATTTTAGTTGAAAAAGTAATAATTCACATCCAACCGTCATTTAAAGTCAAAAGATTAAATGTTAAAATTTCATCAATATTGACCATTTTTTCAACGTTCGACTGGTCCGGGGTCATCGTTTTTCATCAGATAATGGATTTTTTGGACTCTACCAAAAATGTTTCAAAATGTCTTTTGGATCGGGCCTCATGTTGAATAACCACTTTTTAAACCCTCACAGTGACCAAAATTGCCATTTTTACAGAGTTTTGCTTACTCAAAATCTTCAATTTTGACCAATTTCAGGCACAGAAATAACTTTAAACACACTTATTTTAGTTGAAAAAGTAATAATTCACATCCAACCGTCATTTAAAGTCAAAAGATTAAATGTTAAAATTTCATCAATATTGACCATTTTTTCAACGTTCGACTGGTCCGGGGTCATCGTTTTTCATCAGAAAATTGATTTTTTGGACTCTACCAAAAATGATTCAAAATGTCATTTGGATCGGGCCTCATGTTGAATAACCACTTTTTAAACCCTCACAGTGACCAAAATTGCCATTTTTACAGAGTTTTGCTTACTCAAAATCTTAAATTTTGACCAATTTCAGGCACAGAAATGACTTTAAACACACTTATTTTAGTTGAAAAAGTAATAATTCACATCCAACCGTCATTTAAAGTCAAAAGATTAAATGTTAAAATGTCATCAATATTGACCATTTTTTCAACGTTCGACTGGTCAGGGGTCATCGTTTTTCATCAGAAAATTGATTTTTTGGACTCTACCAAAAATGATTCAAAATGTCATTTGGATCGGGCCTCATGTTGAATAACCACTTTTTAAACCCTCACAGTGACCAAAATTGCCATTTTTACAGAGTTTTGCTTACTCAAAATCTTCAATTTTGACCAATTTCAGGCACAGAAATGACTTTAAACACACTTATTTTAGTTGAAAAAGTAATAATTCACATCCAACCGTCATTTAAAGTCAAAAGATTAAATGTTAAAATTTCATCAATATTGACCATTTTTTCAACGTTCGACTGGTCCGGGGTCATCGTTTTTCATCAGAAAATGGATTTTTTGGACTCTACCAAAAAAGATTCAAAATGTCATTTGGATCGGGCCTCATGTTGAATAACCACTTTTTAAACCCTCACAGTGACCAAAATTGCCATTTTTACAGAGTTTTGCTTACTCAAAATCTTAAATTTTGACCAATTTCAGGCACAGAAATGACTTTAAACACACTTATTTTAGTTGAAAAAGTAATAATTCACATCCAACCGTCATTTAAAGTCAAAAGATTAAATGTTAAAATGTCATCAATATTGACCATTTTTTCAACGTTCGACTGGTCCGGGGTCATCGTTTTTCATCAGAAAATGGATTTTTTGGACTCTACCAAAAATGATTCAAAATGTCATTTGGATCGGGTCTCATGTTGAATAACCACTTTTTAAACCCTCACAGTGACCAAAATTGCCATTTTTACAGAGTTTTGCTTACTCAAAATCTTAAGTTTTTGACCAATTTCAGGCACAGAAATGACTTTAAACACACTTATTTTAGTTGAAAAAGTAATAATTCACATCCAACCGTCATTTAAAGTCAAAAGATTAAATGTTAAAATTTCATCAATATTGACCATTTTTTCAACGTTCGACTGGTCCGGGGTCAACGTTTTTCATCAGAAAATGGATTTTTTGGACTCTACCAAAAAAGATTCAAAATGTCTTTTGGATCGGGTCTCATGTTGAATAACCACTTTTTAAACCCTCACAGTGAACAAAATTGCCATTTTTACAGAGTTTTGCTTACTCAAAATCTTCAATTTTGACCAATTTCAGGCACAGAAATGACTTTAAACACACTTATTTTAGTTGAAAAAGTAATAATTCACATCCAACTGTCATTTAAAGTCAAAAGATTAAATGTTAAAATTTCATCAATATTGACCATTTTTTCAACGTTCGACTGGTCCGGGGTCATCGTTTTTCATCAGAAAATGGATTTTTTGGACTCTACCAAAAAAGATTCAAAATGTCTTTTGGATCGGGTCTCATGTTGAATAACCACTTTTTAAACCCTCACAGTGACCAAAATTGCCATTTTTACAGAGTTTTGCTTACTCAAAATCTTCAATTTTGACCAATTTCAGGCACAGAAATGACTTTAAACACACTTATTTTAGTTGAAAAAGTAATAATTCACATCCAACCGTCATTTGAAGTCAAAAGATTAAATGTTAAAATTTCATCAATATTGACCATTTTTTCAACGTTCGACTGGTCCGGGGTCATCGTTTTTCATCAGAAAATTGATTTTTTGGACTCTACCAAAAATGTTTCAAAATGTCTTTTGGATCGGGCCTCATGTTGAATAACCACTTTTTAAACCCTCACAGTGACCAAAATTGCCATTTTTACAGAGTTTTGCTTACTCAAAATCTTCAATTTTGACCAATGTTAGGCACAGAAATAACTTTAAACACACTTATTTTAGTTGAAAAAGTAATAATTCACATCCAACCGTCATTTAAAGTCAAAAGATTAAATGTTAAAATTTCATCAATATTGACCATTTTTTCAACGTTCGACTGGTCCGGGGTCATCATTTTTCATCAGAAAATTGATTTTTTGGACTCTACCAAAAATGATTCAAAATGTCATTTGGATCGGGCCTCATGTTGAATAACCACTTTTTAAACCCTCACAGTGACCAAAATTGCCATTTTTACAGAGTTTTGCTTACTCAAAATCTTAAATTTTGACCAATTTCAGGCACAGAAATGACTTTAAACACACTTATTTTAGTTGAAAAAGTAATAATTCACATCCAACCGTCATTTAAAGTCAAAAGATTAAATGTTAAAATGTCATCAATATTGACCATTTTTTCAACGTTCGACTGGTCAGGGGTCATCGTTTTTCATCAGAAAATTGATTTTTTGGACTCTACCAAAAATGATTCAAAATGTCATTTGGATCGGGCCTCATGTTGAATAACCACTTTTTAAACCCTCACAGTGACCAAAATTGCCATTTTTACAGAGTTTTGCTTACTCAAAATCTTCAATTTTGACCAATTTCAGGCACAGAAATGACTTTAAACACACTTATTTTAGTTGAAAAAGTAACAATTCACATCCAACCGTCATTTAAAGTCAAAAGATTAAATGTTAAAATTTCATCAATATTGACCATTTTTTCAACGTTCGACTGGTCCGGGGTCATCGTTTTTCATCAGAAAATGGATTTTTTGGACTCTACCAAAAAAGATTCAAAATGTCTTTTGGATCGGGCCTCATGTTGAATAACCACTTTTTAAACCCTCACAGTGACCAAAATTGCCATTTTTACAGAGTTTTGCTTACTCAAAATCTTCAATTTTGACCAATTTCAGGCACAGAAATGACTTTAAACACACTTATTTTAGTTGAAAAAGTAATAATTCACATCCAACCGTCATTTAAAGTCAAAAGATTAAATGTTAAAATTTCATCAATATTGACCATTTTTTCAACGTTCGACTGGTCCGGGGTCATCGTTTTTCATCAGAAAATTGATTTTTTGGACTCTACCAAAAAAGATTCAAAATGTTTTTTGGATCGGGTCTCATGTTGAATAACCACTTTTTAAACCCTCACAGTGACCAAAATTGCCATTTTTACAGAGTTTTGCTTACTCAAAATCTTCAATTTTGACCAATTTCAGGATCAGAAATGACTTTAAACACACTTATTTTAGTTGAAAAAGTAATAATTCACATCCAACCGTCATTTAAAGTCAAAAGATTAAATGTTAAAATTTCATCAATATTGACCATTTTTTCAACGTTCGACTGGTCCGGGGTCATCGTTTTTCATCAGAAAATTGATTTTTTGGACTCTACCAAAAATGATTCAAAATGTCATTTGGATCGGGCCTCATGTTGAATAACCACTTTTTAAACCCTCACAGTGACCAAAACTGCCATTTCTACAGAGTTTTGCTTACTCAAAATCTTAAATTTTGACCAATTTCAGGCACAGAAATGACTTTAAACACGCTTATTTTAGTTGAAAAAGTAATAATTCACATCCAACCGTCATTTAAAGTCAAAAGATTAAATGTAAAAATTTCATCAATATTGACCATTTTTTCAACGTTCGACTGGTCCGGGGTCATCGTTTTTCATCAGAAAATTGATTTTTTGGACTCTACCAAAAATGTTTCAAAATGTCATTTGGATCGGGCCTCATGTTGAATAACCACTTTTTAAACCCTCACAGTGACCAAAATTGCCATTTCTACAGAGTTTTGCTTACTCAAAATCTTAAATTTTGACCAATTTCAGGCACAGAAATGACTTTAAACACACTTATTTTAGTTGAAAAAGTAATAATTCACATCCAACCGTCATTTAAAGTCAAAAGATTAAATGTTAAAATTTCATCAATATTGACCATTTTTTCAACGTTCGACTGGTCCGGGGTCATCGTTTTTCATCAGATAATGGATTTTTTGGACTCTACCAAAAATGTTTCAAAATGTCATTTGGATCGGGCCTCATGTTGAATAACCACTTTTTAAACCCTCACAGTGACCAAAATTGCCATTTTTACAGAGTTTTGCTTACTCAAAATCTTAAATTTTGACCAATTTCAGGCACAGAAATGACTTTAAACACACTTATTTTAGTTGAAAAAGTAATAATTCACATCCAACCGTCATTTAAAGTCAAAAGATTAAATGTTAAAATTTCATCAATATTGACCATTTTTTCAACGTTCGACTGGTCCGGGGTCATCGTTTTTCATCAGAAAATTGATTTTTTGGACTCTACCAAAAATGATTCAAAATGTCATTTGGATCGGGCCTCATGTTGAATAACCACTTTTTAAACCCTCACAGTGACCAAAATTGCCATTTTTACAGAGTTTTGCTTACTCAAAATCTTAAATTTTGACCAATTTCAGGCACAGAAATGACTTTAAACACACTTATTTTAGTTGAAAAAGTAATAATTCACATCCAACCGTCATTTAAAGTCAAAAGATTAAATGTTAAAATGTCATCAATATTGACCATTTTTTCAACGTTCGACTGGTCAGGGGTCATCGTTTTTCATCAGAAAATTGATTTTTTGGACTCTACCAAAAATGATTCAAAATGTCATTTGGATCGGGCCTCATGTTGAATAACCACTTTTTAAACCCTCACAGTGACCAAAATTGCCATTTTTACAGAGTTTTGCTTACTCAAAATCTTCAATTTTGACCAATTTCAGGCACAGAAATGACTTTAAACACACTTATTTTAGTTGAAAAAGTAATAATTCACATCCAACCGTCATTTAAAGTCAAAAGATTAAATGTTAAAATTTCATCAATATTGACCATTTTTTCAACGTTCGACTGGTCCGGGGTCATCGTTTTTCATCAGAAAATGGATTTTTTGGACTCTACCAAAAAAGATTCAAAATGTCATTTGGATCGGGCCTCATGTTGAATAACCACTTTTTAAACCCTCACAGTGACCAAAATTGCCATTTTTACAGAGTTTTGCTTACTCAAAATCTTAAATTTTGACCAATTTCAGGCACAGAAATGACTTTAAACACACTTATTTTAGTTGAAAAAGTAATAATTCACATCCAACCGTCATTTAAAGTCAAAAGATTAAATGTTAAAATGTCATCAATATTGACCATTTTTTCAACGTTCGACTGGTCCGGGGTCATCGTTTTTCATCAGAAAATGGATTTTTTGGACTCTACCAAAAATGATTCAAAATGTCATTTGGATCGGGTCTCATGTTGAATAACCACTTTTTAAACCCTCACAGTGACCAAAATTGCCATTTTTACAGAGTTTTGCTTACTCAAAATCTTAAGTTTTTGACCAATTTCAGGCACAGAAATGACTTTAAACACACTTATTTTAGTTGAAAAAGTAATAATTCACATCCAACCGTCATTTAAAGTCAAAAGATTAAATGTTAAAATTTCATCAATATTGACCATTTTTTCAACGTTCGACTGGTCCGGGGTCATCGTTTTTCATCAGAAAATGGATTTTTTGGACTCTACCAAAAAAGATTCAAAATGTCTTTTGGATCGGGTCTCATGTTGAATAACCACTTTTTAAACCCTCACAGTGAACAAAATTGCCATTTTTACAGAGTTTTGCTTACTCAAAATCTTCAATTTTGACCAATTTCAGGCACAGAAATGACTTTAAACACACTTATTTTAGTTGAAAAAGTAATAATTCACATCCAACTGTCATTTAAAGTCAAAAGATTAAATGTTAAAATTTCATCAATATTGACCATTTTTTCAACGTTCGACTGGTCCGGGGTCATCGTTTTTCATCAGAAAATGGATTTTTTGGACTCTACCAAAAAAGATTCAAAATGTCTTTTGGATCGGGTCTCATGTTGAATAACCACTTTTTAAACCCTCACAGTGACCAAAATTGCCATTTTTACAGAGTTTTGCTTACTCAAAATCTTCAATTTTGACCAATTTCAGGCACAGAAATGACTTTAAACACACTTATTTTAGTTGAAAAAGTAATAATTCACATCCAACCGTCATTTGAAGTCAAAAGATTAAATGTTAAAATTTCATCAATATTGACCATTTTTTCAACGTTCGACTGGTCCGGGGTCATCGTTTTTCATCAGAAAATTGATTTTTTGGACTCTACCAAAAATGATTCAAAATGTCATTTGGATCGGGCCTCATGTTGAATAACCACTTTTTAAACCCTCACAGTGACCAAAATTGCCATTTTTACAGAGTTTTGCTTACTCAAAATCTTCAATTTTGACCAATTTCAGGCACAGAAATGACTTTAAACACACTTATTTTAGTTGAAAAAGTAATAATTCACATCCAACCGTCATTTAAAGTCAAAAGATTAAATGTTAAAATGTCATCAATATTGACCATTTTTTCAACGTTCGACTGGTCCGGGGTCATCGTTTTTCATCAGAAAATTGATTTTTTGGACTCTACCAAAAAAGATTCAAAATGTCTTTTGGATCGGGTCTCATGTTGAATAACCACTTTTTAAACCCTCACAGTGAACAAAATTGCCATTTTTACAGAGTTTTGCTTACTCAAAATCTTCAATTTTGACCAATTTCAGGCACAGAAATGACTTTAAACACACTTATTTTAGTTGAAAAAGTAATAATTCACATCCAACCGACATTTAAAGTCAAAAGATTAAATGTTAAAATTTCATCAATATTGACCATTTTTTCAACGTTCGACTGGTCCGAGGTCATCCTTTTTCATCAGAAAATTGATTTTTTGGACTGTACCAAAAATGATTCAAAATGTCATTTGGATCGGGCCTCATGTTGAATAACCACTTTTTAAACCCTCACAGTGACCAAAATTGCCATTTTTACAGAGTTTTGCTTACTCAAAATCTTAAATTTTGACCAATTTCAGGCACAGAAATGACTTTAAACACACTTATTTTAGTTGAAAAAGTAATAATTCACATCCAACCGTCATTTAAAGTCAAAAGATTAAATGTTAAAATTTCATCAATATTGACCATTTTTTCAACGTTCGACTAGTGCGGGGTCATCGTTTTTCATCAGATAATGGATTTTTTGGACTCTACCAAAAATGTTTCAAAATGTCTTTTGGATCGGGCCTCATGTTGAATAACCACTTTTTAAACCCTCACAGTGACCAAAATTGCCATTTTTACAGAGTTTTGCTTACTCAAAATCTTCAATTTTGACCAATGTTAGGCACAGAAATAACTTTAAACACACTTATTTTAGTTGAAAAAGTAATAATTCACATCCAACCGTCATTTAAAGTCAAAAGATTAAATGTTAAAATTTCATCAATATTGACCATTTTTTCAACGTTCGACTGGTCCGGGGTCATCATTTTTCATCAGAAAATTGATTTTTTGGACTCTACCAAAAATGATTCAAAATGTCATTTGGATCGGGCCTCATGTTGAATAACCACTTTTTAAACCCTCACAGTGACCAAAATTGCCATTTTTACAGAGTTTTGCTTACTCAAAATCTTAAATTTTGACCAATTTCAGGCACAGAAATGACTTTAAACACACTTATTTTAGTTGAAAAAGTAATAATTCACATCCAACCGTCATTTAAAGTCAAAAGATTAAATGTTAAAATGTCATCAATATTGACCATTTTTTCAACGTTCGACTGGTCAGGGGTCATCGTTTTTCATCAGAAAATTGATTTTTTGGACTCTACCAAAAATGATTCAAAATGTCATTTGGATCGGGCCTCATGTTGAATAACCACTTTTTAAACCCTCACAGTGACCAAAATTGCCATTTTTACAGAGTTTTGCTTACTCAAAATCTTCAATTTTGACCAATTTCAGGCACAGAAATGACTTTAAACACACTTATTTTAGTTGAAAAAGTAACAATTCACATCCAACCGTCATTTAAAGTCAAAAGATTAAATGTTAAAATTTCATCAATATTGACCATTTTTTCAACGTTCGACTGGTCCGGGGTCATCGTTTTTCATCAGAAAATGGATTTTTTGGACTCTACCAAAAAAGATTCAAAATGTCTTTTGGATCGGGCCTCATGTTGAATAACCACTTTTTAAACCCTCACAGTGACCAAAATTGCCATTTTTACAGAGTTTTGCTTACTCAAAATCTTCAATTTTGACCAATTTCAGGCACAGAAATGACTTTAAACACACTTATTTTAGTTGAAAAAGTAATAATTCACATCCAACCGTCATTTAAAGTCAAAAGATTAAATGTTAAAATTTCATCAATATTGACCATTTTTTCAACGTTCGACTGGTCCGGGGTCATCGTTTTTCATCAGAAAATGGATTTTTTGGACTCTACCAAAAAAGATTCAAAATGTCTTTTGGATCGGGTCTCATGTTGAATAACCACTTTTTAAACCCTCACAGTGAACAAAATTGCCATTTTTACAGAGTTTTGCTTACTCAAAATCTTCAATTTTGACCAATTTCAGGCACAGAAATGACTTTAAACACACTTATTTTAGTTGAAAAAGTAATAATTCACATCCAACTGTCATTTAAAGTCAAAAGATTAAATGTTAAAATTTCATCAATATTGACCATTTTTTCAACGTTCGACTGGTCCGGGGTCATCGTTTTTCATCAGAAAATTGATTTTTTGGACTCTACCAAAAATGTTTCAAAATGTCATTTGGATCGGGCCTCATGTTGAATAACCACTTTTTAAACCCTCACAGTGACCAAAATTGCCATTTTTACAGAGTTTTGCTTACTCAAAATCTTCAATTTTGACCAATTTCAGGCACAGAAATGACTTTAAACACACTTATTTTAGTTGAAAAAGTAATAATTCACATCCAACCGTCATTTAAAGTCAAAAGATTAAATGTAAAAATTTCATCAATATTGACCATTTTTTCAACGTTCGACTGGTCCGGGGTCATCGTTTTTCATCAGAAAATTGATTTTTTGGACTCTACCAAAAATGATTCAAAATGTCATTTGGATCGGGCCTCATGTTGAATAACCACTTTTTAAACCCTCACAGTGACCAAAATTGCCATTTTTACAGAGTTTTGCTTACTCAAAATCTTAAATTTTGACCAATTTCAGGCACAGAAATGACTTTAAACACACTTATTTTAGTTGAAAAAGTAATAATTCACATCCAACCGTCATTTAAAGTCAAAAGATTAAATGTTAAAATGTCATCAATATTGACCATTTTTTCAACGTTCGACTGGTCAGGGGTCATCGTTTTTCATCAGAAAATTGATTTTTTGGACTCTACCAAAAATGATTCAAAATGTCATTTGGATCGGGCCTCATGTTGAATAACCACTTTTTAAACCCTCACAGTGACCAAAATTGCCATTTTTACAGAGTTTTGCTTACTCAAAATCTTCAATTTTGACCAATTTCAGGCACAGAAATGACTTTAAACACACTTATTTTAGTTGAAAAAGTAATAATTCACATCCAACCGTCATTTAAAGTCAAAAGATTAAATGTTAAAATTTCATCAATATTGACCATTTTTTCAACGTTCGACTGGTCCGGGGTCATCGTTTTTCATCAGAAAATGGATTTTTTGGACTCTACCAAAAAAGATTCAAAATGTCTTTTGGATCGGGCCTCATGTTGAATAACCACTTTTTAAACCCTCACAGTGACCAAAATTGCCATTTTTACAGAGTTTTGCTTACTCAAAATCTTCAATTTTGACCAATTTCAGGCACAGAAATAACTTTAAACACACTTATTTTAGTTGAAAAAGTAATAATTCACATCCAACCGTCATTTAAAGTCAAAAGATTAAATGTTAAAATTTCATCAATATTGACCATTTTTTCAACGTTCGACTGGTCCGGGGTCATCGTTTTTCATCAGAAAATTGATTTTTTGGACTCTACCAAAAATGATTCAAAATGTCATTTGGATCGGGCCTCATGTTGAATAACCACTTTTTAAACCCTCACAGTGACCAAAATTGCCATTTTTACAGAGTTTTGCTTACTCAAAATCTTCAATTTTGACCAATTTCAGGCACAGAAATGACTTTAAACACACTTATTTTAGTTGAAAAAGTAATAATTCACATCCAACCGTCATTTAAAGTCAAAAGATTAAATGTTAAAATTTCATCAATATTGACCATTTTTTCAACGTTCGACTGGTCCGGGGTCATCGTTTTTCATCAGAAAATGGATTTTTTGGACTCTACCAAAAAAGATTCAAAATGTCTTTTGGATCGGGTCTCATGTTGAATAACAACTTTTTAAACCCTCACAGTGACCAAAATTGCCATTTTTACAGAGTTTTGCTTACTCAAAATCTTCAATTTTGACCAATTTCAGGCACAGAAATGACTTTAAACACACTTATTTTAGTTGAAAAAGTAATAATTCACATCCAACCGTCATTTAAAGTCAAAAGATTAAATGTTAAAATTTCATCAATATTGACCATTTTTTCAACGTTCGACTGGTCCGGGGTCATCGTTTTTCATCAGAAAATGGATTTTTTGGACTCTACCAAAAAAGATTCAAAATGTCTTTTGGATCGGGTCTCATGTTGAATAACCACTTTTTAAACCCTCACAGTAAACAAAATTGCCATTTTTACAGAGTTTTGCTTACTCAAAATCTTCAATTTTGACCAATTTCAGGCACAGAAATGACTTTAAACACACTTATTTTAGTTGAAAAAGTAATAATTCACATCCAACTGTCATTTAAAGTCAAAAGATTAAATGTTAAAATTTCATCAATATTGACCATTTTTTCAACGTTCGACTGGTCCGGGGTCATCGTTTTTCATCAGAAAATGGATTTTTTGGACTCTACCAAAAAAGATTCAAAATGTCTTTTGGATCGGGCCTCATGTTGAATAACCACTTTTTAAACCCTCACAGTGACCAAAATTGCCATTTTTACAGAGTTTTGCTTACTCAAAATCTTCAATTTTGACCAATTTCAGGCACAGAAATAACTTTAAACACACTTATTTTAGTTGAAAAAGTAATAATTCACATCCAACCGTTATTTAAAGTCAAAAGATTAAATGTTAAAATTTCATCAATATTGACCATTTTTTCAACGTTCGACTGGTCCGGGGTCATCGTTTTTCATCAGAAAATGGATTTTTTGGACTCTACCAAAAAAGATTCAAAATGTCTTTTGGATCGGGTCTCATGTTGAATAACCACTTTTTAAACCCTCACAGTGACCAAAATTGCCATTTTTACAGAGTTTTGCTTACTCAAAATCTTCAATTTTGACCAATTTCAGGCACAGAAATGACTTTAAACACACTTATTTTAGTTGAAAAAGTAATAATTCACATCCAACCGTCATTTGAAGTCAAAAGATTAAATGTTAAAATTTCATCAATATTGACCATTTTTTCAACGTTCGACTGGTCCGGGGTCATCGTTTTTCATCAGAAAATTGATTTTTTGGACTCTACCAAAAATGATTCAAAATGTCATTTGGATCGGGCCTCATGTTGAATAACCACTTTTTAAACCCTCACAGTGACCAAAATTGCCATTTTTACAGAGTTTTGCTTACTCAAAATCTTCAATTTTGACCAATTTCAGGCACAGAAATGACTTTAAACACACTTATTTTAGTTGAAAAAGTAATATTTCACATCCAACCGTCATTTAAAGTCAAAAGATTAAATGTTAAAATTTCATCAATATTGACCATTTTTTCAACGTTCGACTGGTCCGGGGTCATCGTTTTTCATCAGAAAATGGATTTTTTGGACTCTACCAAAAAAGATTCAAAATGTCTTTTGGATCGGGTCTCATGTTGAATAACCACTTTTTAAACCCTCACAGTGAACAAAATTGCCATTTTTACAGAGTTTTACTTACTCAAAATCTTCAATTTTGACCAATTTCAGGCACATAAATGACTTTAAACACACTTATTTTAGTTGAAAAAGTAATAATTCACATCCAACCGACATTTAAAGTCAAAAGATTAAATGTTAAAATGTCATCAATATTGACCATTTTTTCAACGTTCGACTGGTCCGAGGTCATCCTTTTTCATCAGAAAATTGATTTTTTGGACTGTACCAAAAATGATTCAAAATGTCATTTGGATCGGGCCTCATGTTGAATAACGACTTTTTAAACCCTCACAGTGACCAAAATTGCCATTTTTACAGAGTTTTGCTTACTCAAAATCTTCAATTTTGACCAATTTCAGGCACAGAAATGACTTTAAACACACTTATTTTAGTTGAAAAAGTAATAATTCACATCCAACCATCATTTAAAGTCAAAAGATTAAATGTTAAAATTTCATCAATATTGACCATTTTTTCAACGTTCGACTGGTCCGGGGTCATCGTTTTTCATCAGAAAATTGACTTTTTGGACTCTACCAAAAAAGATTCAAAATGTCTTTTGGATCGGGCCTCATGTTGAATAACCACTTTTTAAACCCTCACAGTGACCAAAATTGCCATTTTTACAGAGTTTTGCTTACTCAAAATCTTCAATTTTGACCAATTTCAGGCACAGAAATAACTTTAAACACACTTATTTTAGTTGAAAAAGTAATAATTCACATCCAACCGTCATTTAAAGTCAAAAGATTAAATGTTAAAATTTCATCAATATTGACCATTTTTTCAACGTTCGACTGGTCCGGGGTCATCGTTTTTCATCAGAAAATGGATTTTTTGGACTCTACCAAAAAAGATTCAAAATGTCTTTTGGATCGGGTCTCATGTTGAATAACCACTTTTTAAACCCTCACAGTGACCAAAATTGCCATTTTTACAGAGTTTTGTTTACTCAAAATCTTCAATTTTGACCAATTTCAGGCACAGAAATGACTTTAAACACACTTATTTTAGTTGAAAAAGTAATAATTCACATCCAACCGTCATTTAAAGTCAAAAGATTAAATGTTAAAATTTCATCAATATTGACCATTTTCTCAACGTTCGACTGGTCCGGGGTCATCGTTTTTCATCAGAAAATTGATTTTTTGGACTCTACCAAAAATGATTCAAAATGTCATTTGGATCGGGCCTCATGTTGAATAACCACTTTTTAAACCCTCACAGTTACCAAAATTGCCATTTTTACAGAGTTTTGCTTACTCAAAATCTTCAATTTTTTCCAATTTCAGGCACAGAAATGACTTTAAACACACTTATTTTAGTTGAAAAAGTAATAATTCACATCCAACCGTCATTTAAAGTCAAAAGATTAAATGTTAAAATTTCATCAATATTGACCATTTTTTCAACGTTCGACTGGTCCGGGGTCATCGTTTTTCATCAGAAAATGGATTTTTTGGACTCTACCAAAAAAGATTCAAAATGTCTTTTGGATCAGGTCTCATGTTGAATAACCACTTTTTAAACCCTCACAGTGACCAAAATTGCCATTTTTACAGAGTTTTGCTTACTCAAAATCTTAAATTTTGACCAATTTCAGGCACAGAAATGACTTTAAACACACTTATTTTAGTTGAAAAAGTAATAATTCACATCCAACCGTCATTTAAAGTCAAAAGATTAAATGTTAAAATTTCATCAATATTGACCATTTTTTCAACGTTCGACTGGTCCGGGGTCATCGTTTTTCATCAGAAAATGGATTTTTTGGACTCTACCAAAAAAGATTCAAAATGTCTTTTGGATCGGGTCTCATGTTGAATAACCACTTTTTAAACCCTCACAGTGACCAAAATTGCCATTTTTACAGAGTTTTGCTTACTCAAAATCTTCAATTTTGACCAATTTCAGGCACAGAAATGACTTTAAACACACTTATTTTAGTTGAAAAAGTAATAATTCACATCCAACCGTCATTTGAAGTCAAAAGATTAAATGTTAAAATTTCATCAATATTGACCATTTTTTCAACGTTCGACTGGTCCGGGGTCATCGTTTTTCATCAGAAAATTGATTTTTTGGACTCTACCAAAAATGATTCAAAATGTCATTTGGATCGGGCCTCATGTTGAATAACCACTTTTTAAACCCTCACAGTGACCAAAATTGCCATTTTTACAGAGTTTTGCTTACTCAAAATCTTCAATTTTGACCAATTTCAGGCACAGAAATGACTTTAAACACACTTATTTTAGTTGAAAAAGTAATATTTCACATCCAACCGTCATTTAAAGTCAAAAGATTAAATGTTAAAATTTCATCAATATTGACCATTTTTTCAACGTTCGACTGGTCCGGGGTCATCGTTTTTCATCAGAAAATGGATTTTTTGGACTCTACCAAAAAAGATTCAAAATGTCTTTTGGATCGGGTCTCATGTTGAATAACCACTTTTTAAACCCTCACAGTGAACAAAATTGCCATTTTTACAGAGTTTTGCTTACTCAAAATCTTCAATTTTGACCAATTTCAGGCACATAAATGACTTTAAACACACTTATTTTAGTTGAAAAAGTAATAATTCACATCCAACCGACATTTAAAGTCAAAAGATTAAATGTTAAAATTTCATCAATATTGACCATTTTTTCAACGTTCGACTGGTCCGAGGTCATCCTTTTTCATCAGAAAATTGATTTTTTGGACTGTACCAAAAATGATTCAAAATGTCATTTGGATCGGGCCTCATGTTGAATAACGACTTTTTAAACCCTCACAGTGACCAAAATTGCCATTTTTACAGAGTTTTGCTTACTCAAAATCTTCAATTTTGACCAATTTCAGGCACAGAAATGACTTTAAACACACTTATTTTAGTTGAAAAAGTAATAATTCACATCCAACCATCATTTAAAGTCAAAAGATTAAATGTTAAAATTTCATCAATATTGACCATTTTTTCAACGTTCGACTGGTCCGGGGTCATCGTTTTTCATCAGAAAATTGATTTTTTGGACTCTACCAAAAAAGATTCAAAATGTCTTTTGGATCGGGCCTCATGTTGAATAACCACTTTTTAAACCCTCACAGTGACCAAAATTGCCATTTTTACAGAGTTTTGCTTACTCAAAATCTTCAATTTTGACCAATTTCAGGCACAGAAATAACTTTAAACACACTTATTTTAGTTGAAAAAGTAATAATTCACATCCAACCGTCATTTAAAGTCAAAAGATTAAATGTTAAAATTTCATCAATATTGACCATTTTTTCAACGTTCGACTGGTCCGGGGTCATCGTTTTTCATCAGAAAATGGATTTTTTGGACTCTACCAAAAAAGATTCAAAATGTCTTTTGGATCGGGTCTCATGTTGAATAACCACTTTTTAAACCCTCACAGTGACCAAAATTGCCATTTTTACAGAGTTTTGTTTACTCAAAATCTTCAATTTTGACCAATTTCAGGCACAGAAATGACTTTAAACACACTTATTTTAGTTGAAAAAGTAATAATTCACATCCAACCGTCATTTAAAGTCAAAAGATTAAATGTTAAAATTTCATCAATATTGACCATTTTCTCAACGTTCGACTGGTCCGGGGTCATCGTTTTTCATCAGAAAATTGATTTTTTGGACTCTACCAAAAATGATTCAAAATGTCATTTGGATCGGGCCTCATGTTGAATAACCACTTTTTAAACCCTCACAGTTACCAAAATTGCCATTTTTACAGAGTTTTGCTTACTCAAAATCTTCAATTTTTTCCAATTTCAGGCACAGAAATGACTTTAAACACACTTATTTTAGTTGAAAAAGTAATAATTCACATCCAACCGTCATTTAAAGTCAAAAGATTAAATGTTAAAATTTCATCAATATTGACCATTTTTTCAACGTTCGACTGGTCCGGGGTCATCGTTTTTCATCAGAAAATGGATTTTTTGGACTCTACCAAAAAAGATTCAAAATGTCTTTTGGATCAGGTCTCATGTTGAATAACCACTTTTTAAACCCTCACAGTGACCAAAATTGCCATTTTTACAGAGTTTTGCTTACTCAAAATCTTAAATTTTGACCAATTTCAGGCACAGAAATGACTTTAAACACACTTATTTTAGTTGAAAAAGTAATAATTCACATCCAACCGTCATTTAAAGTCAAAAGATTAAATGTTAAAATTTCATCAATATTGACCATTTTTTCAACGTTCGACTGGTCCGGGGTCATCGTTTTTCATCAGAAAATGGATTTTTTGGACTCTACCAAAAAAGATTCAAAATGTCTTTTGGATCGGGTCTCATGTTGAATAACCACTTTTTAAACCCTCACAGTGACCAAAATTGCCATTTTTACAGAGTTTTGCTTACTCAAAATCTTCAATTTTGACCAATTTCAGGCACAGAAATGACTTTAAACACACTTATTTTAGTTGAAAAAGTAATAATTCACATCCAACCGTCATTTGAAGTCAAAAGATTAAATGTTAAAATTTCATCAATATTGACCATTTTTTCAACGTTCGACTGGTCCGGGGTCATCGTTTTTCATCAGAAAATTGATTTTTTGGACTCTACCAAAAATGATTCAAAATGTCATTTGGATCGGGCCTCATGTTGAATAACCACTTTTTAAACCCTCACAGTGACCAAAATTGCCATTTTTACAGAGTTTTGCTTACTCAAAATCTTCAATTTTGACCAATTTCAGGCACAGAAATGACTTTAAACACACTTATTTTAGTTGAAAAAGTAATATTTCACATCCAACCGTCATTTAAAGTCAAAAGATTAAATGTTAAAATTTCATCAATATTGACCATTTTTTCAACGTTCGACTGGTCCGGGGTCATCGTTTTTCATCAGAAAATGGATTTTTTGGACTCTACCAAAAAAGATTCAAAATGTCTTTTGGATCGGGTCTCATGTTGAATAACCACTTTTTAAACCCTCACAGTGAACAAAATTGCCATTTTTACAGAGTTTTGCTTACTCAAAATCTTCAATTTTGACCAATTTCAGGCACAGAAATGACTTTAAACACACTTATTTTAGTTGAAAAAGTAATAATTCACATCCAACCGACATTTAAAGTCAAAAGATTAAATGTTAAAATTTCATCAATATTGACCATTTTTTCAACGTTCGACTGGTCCGAGGTCATCCTTTTTCATCAGAAAATTGATTTTTTGGACTGTACCAAAAATGATTCAAAATGTCATTTGGATCGGGCCTCATGTTGAATAACGACTTTTTAAACCCTCACAGTGACCAAAATTGCCATTTTTACAGAGTTTTGCTTACTCAAAATCTTCAATTTTGACCAATTTCAGGCACAGAAATGACTTTAAACACACTTATTTTAGTTGAAAAAGTAATAATTCACATCCAACCATCATTTAAAGTCAAAAGATTAAATGTTAAAATTTCATCAATATTGACCATTTTTTCAACGTTCGACTGGTCCGGGGTCATCGTTTTTCATCAGAAAATTGATTTTTTGGACTCTACCAAAAAAGATTCAAAATGTCTTTTGGATCGGGCCTCATGTTGAATAACCACTTTTTAAACCCTCACAGTGACCAAAATTGCCATTTTTACAGAGTTTTGCTTACTCAAAATCTTCAATTTTGACCAATTTCAGGCACAGAAATAACTTTAAACACACTTATTTTAGTTGAAAAAGTAATAATTCACATCCAACCGTCATTTAAAGTCAAAAGATTAAATGTTAAAATTTCATCAATATTGACCATTTTTTCAACGTTCGACTGGTCCGGGGTCATCGTTTTTCATCAGAAAATGGATTTTTTGGACTCTACCAAAAAAGATTCAAAATGTCTTTTGGATCGGGTCTCATGTTGAATAACCACTTTTTAAACCCTCACAGTGACCAAAATTGCCATTTTTACAGAGTTTTGCTTACTCAAAATCTTCAATTTTGACCAATTTCAGGCACAGAAATGACTTTAAACACACTTATTTTAGTTGAAAAAGTAATAATTCACATCCAACCGTCATTTAAAGTCAAAAGATTAAATGTTAAAATTTCATCAATATTGACCATTTTCTCAACGTTCGACTGGTCCGGGGTCATCGTTTTTCATCAGAAAATTGATTTTTTGGACTCTACCAAAAATGATTCAAAATGTCATTTGGATCGGGCCTCATGTTGAATAACCACTTTTTAAACCCTCACAGTTACCAAAATTGCCATTTTTACAGAGTTTTGCTTACTCAAAATCTTCAATTTTGACCAATTTCAGGCACAGAAATGACTTTAAACACACTTATTTTAGTTGAAAAAGTAATAATTCACATCCAACCGTCATTTAAAGTCAAAAGATTAAATGTTAAAATTTCATCAATATTGACCATTTTTTCAACGTTCGACTGGTCCGGGGTCATCGTTTTTCATCAGAAAATGGATTTTTTGGACTCTACCAAAAAAGATTCAAAATGTCTTTTGGATCAGGTCTCATGTTGAATAACCACTTTTTAAACCCTCACAGTGACCAAAATTGCCATTTTTACAGAGTTTTGCTTACTCAAAATCTTAAATTTTGACCAATTTCAGGCACAGAAATGACTTTAAACACACTTATTTTAGTTGAAAAAGTAATAATTCACATCCAACCGTCATTTAAAGTCAAAAGATTAAATGTTAAAATTTCATCAATATTGACCATTTTTTCAACGTTCGACTGGTCCGGGGTCATCGTTTTTCATCAGAAAATTGATTTTTTGGACTCTACCAAAAAAGATTCAAAATGTCTTTTGGATCGGGCCTCATGTTGAATAACCACTTTTTAAACCCTCACAGTGACCAAAATTGCCATTTTTACAGAGTTTTGCTTACTCAAAATCTTCAATTTTGACCAATTTCAGGCACAGAAATAACTTTAAACACACTTATTTTAGTTGAAAAAGTAATAATTCACATCCAACCGTCATTTAAAGTCAAAAGATTAAATGTTAAAATTTCATCAATATTGACCATTTTTTCAACGTTCGACTGGTCCGGGGTCATCGTTTTTCATCAGAAAATGGATTTTTGGAAAGGGGCGACCAACTCGGTCCCCCCGAACGTATGGCCGAGTGCCTCGATCCCCCCGGGAAGCCATTTTTGGGCGGGAGGCGCGCCTCAGCTGGTATGCCCGAAGCGGCGTAGCTGGGGCGCGCTCGTTCCCGCCCTAGAGTGGGCTGGCCTAGACACCGACGCAGCCAGCCACGCCCTCGGGGCAGGCAGGGGCGGGTATACGCCCGCCCTGAAGACGGATAAAAAGGGACGCAAGACCAGAAGACATCCTCTTGTTCTTGTGCTCTGAAGCTGCACCTCCTCGCTGCACGTGAGCTCGGGACAGAACAAAGAGCCAATTTTGAGCGTTTTAATCTTTCTTTTGTCTTCTAGATATTTCGTCTGAGAGATGCCCAAGAAAGGCGCCAAGAGAATGTCGACTGACCAGGTGGTTCGGGCCCTCATGAAGGAGATGTCCGAAATAAAGAAACAGTTGGTGGGGCGAGACGGCGAGGAGGGATCGGGACGTCCACCGGCCGGAGGGAGGCCTAAGAGGCCGAGAAGGGGGCCGGTCGGGGGAGACGTCCTGGTTCCCTGTTCCCCGCTCGAGCCGCCAGCCCCGGTACCGGCCCCGGTACCACAGGAAGGGAACCCGATCCCGGTCGTAGTCACCCCGACATCTGCTGAGGGTATGCCTCCCGAGTTGGCGGCACAGCTAGCAGTGTGGTTGGGGGACAGTACAGAGGGCGCCACGGCTGCCGAAGCGCAAGCAATCATGAAACAGTTGCGCGAGAAACGTGATGCAGCCAAGGTGCCCGCGCCGGATGCGGTGATAGACAAGCCACGAGGGGCGGAAGTAGCGTCCGGTGCAGGTAAGCGGCCATTGCCGATCGCAAGGGATGAGTCAACACCCTCTCGTAGAGAAAAATTGGGGCAACATGTTCCTTTGCCAATAAAGGAAAAGATTTGGGCGGGGGAATACGTAAACATTTTCTCCCTGCTCGTTGATCACTATGAGGTCGAAACTGTTAAGGGTCAAAAGGATCTGATGCATCCGAGTGTTTGCCGCGCCAAAATGGCCGCCTTTAAAGTGAATGAGAATATTGGTAACTGGAGTAATGCTTGGGGAATTTTTACGTCAATTTTGGGGGAACGTAGGCCTGAATTGCTCCCTGAATTTCCAGTATATCAGTCACGAATTATGGGGTACTCGACATCGCACCAAGGTAACCAATGGTTCTGTTATGACAACCTTTTCAGGAAAGCGATGGAGCATAACAAAAGTTTAACCTGGGACTGTTACGATTCTTTGACATGGAATAAAATGAAAGAGTCGGGGATGTTGAAAGTGCCGTTGGTGGGGAGTACTGTTGGTGAGTCCTCCCGCCAAAATGGGGGGACGCCCTTTCGGTCGGGTACGGGTACAGACGATTACCCGAGACCCGCCGGCAATACAGGGAAGAGGGGTTTCTGTTTCAATTTCAACAGAAATAAATGTACTAGGCCCCCGGGATCTTGTAAATTCAAACACGAATGTAGTGGTTGTGGGGCACCCCATCCTGAGTCCTCGTGCAGAGCCAAATTGGGTGAAAATGGGGGTAGAGGAGGCGCCAAACAGGTCTAATATAGTCCGAGGGGCGCCTGTACCAACCCCGATTGATACCCTGGCGATGATTCCCTGGCTCAGCGAATACCCAGATCGTACTTCTGCTGGGGTGCTACGAAACGGTTTTTCATATGGTTTCCGCATCCCGGTGGGGAACTTTCAGGGTGTCGGGACGTGCAAAAATCAACTTTCCGTCTTGCAGCATACGACTGTAGTACAGGATAAGATCCGGAAGGAGGTTACCCGAGGTCGGGTTGCCGGCCCGTTTCGTGTTCCCCCGGTACCGAATTTTGTTTGTTCTCCTTTAGGGGTGGTCCCCAAGAAGGACCCGGGTGAGTTTCGATTGATTCACAATTTATCAGCTCCTCATGGCCTTTCTGTAAACGATGCAATTGATCCAGAAATGTGTTCGGTGCGGTACGCATCATTCGATGAGGCCGTAGCCATTTTGAATCGCCTGGGGCCCGGGACGCTGATGGCGAAATCAGATATCGAGTCAGCGTTCCGTTTGCTCCCGGTATACCCGGAAGACCAACGTCTTTTGGGATTCATGTTTCAAGGTTTGTATTACATGGATAGGTGTATGCCAATGGGGTGCTCTATATCTTGTGCATATTTCGAGAAATTCAGTAGTTTTCTACAATGGGTTTACACGAAGAAAACGGGTTTTCAGAATGTGATGCATTACCTCGATGACTTTCTGTTCCTTGGGGCCGCTGGGGAGGATGAATGTGCCCGGGCCTTGACTGAATTTTGTGTTTTAATGAATCAATTTGGCGTGCCATTGGCACCAGGTAAAACTGTGGGTCCCACGACTTGCCTCGAGTTTCTCGGGATCGAGTTGGACTCTAGTGAGGGTTGTTTTCGTTTACCAGCTCCCAAAGTGTCGAAATTCAGGACAGCCCTGCAAATGTGTATTACTGCATCTAAAGTTACGCTGCATCAATTGCAGCAATTGGTAGGGAAGTTGAATTTTGCCTTAAGGGTGATCCCGATGGCCCGCCCCTTCTCCCGTTCGATTGCACAGGCGATGGTCGGCCTAAAAGAGGGTCATCATCGCACGAGGTTATCGGCCGAGGTCCGCCAAGACATGCGTATTTGGTTAGCATTTTTGGCGGATTTCAATGGTCGAGTCGTCTGGAACAAACCGGCCTTGTCCTCTGAAGAGCTTGGTCTATGGACGGATTCAGCGGGAAGCATGGGTTTCGGCGCCATCTTCGGCACAAAATGGTCGGCACAAAAGTGGCCAACATGGTGGCACGAAGAGGGGCTGACGAGTAATATTGCTTTCCTTGAGCTGTTTCCCATTTTGGTGGCCCTCAGAACCTGGCCCGATGGATTCAAAAATCACTCTGTCATATTTTGGTCTGACAATATGACCGTTGTAGAATGCATTAATAGTCAGGCAGCACGTTGTAAAATGATTTTAAGGCTGCTTAAAGAAATTGTCTTACTGTGTATGCAACTGAACGTGGTATTCAGAGCAAAACATGTCCCAGGGGTGATGAATCAGGCTGCTGATGCACTGTCTCGTTTTCAAATGCAGGCTTTCTCGGGTTTCCTTCCCTCAGCGGACCCAGAGCCAGCACCCTTTCCCGAAGCTCTCTGGTCTCTCGGTGCCCCGAACTTCGTTACCTCGTGGGAGAGAGTCTAGCACCAAGGACGAGGAAGGCATACGAAGGGGCGTTTCGGGCTTATTTAGCCTTTTTGGGGACTGAGAGAGGGGGACTTTGGGGGCATGAGGATTGGGTGGTACATTTTCTGATGTCCTTGCGTAAGGCTGGGAAGTCGGTGGCTACAGCCCAGAGGCATCGTGCTGCCATCTCCTTTGTTGCCAGGGCACATAATATCCAGGACCCGACAGCGTCTTTTGTGGTACAGAAAGCGCTGCGTGGGTGGCAACGCCTTGAGGGTCGCAGAGTGGATGAGAGGCGCCCGATAGGTCTGGATAGGTTGTCCCAGTTGCTGGCCACACTCCCCGCCACATGCTCATCTCAGTTCGAGGCCTGTTTGTTCCGAGCTGCTTTTACGCTTGCATTTCACGGGGCTATGAGGATAAGCGAGCTGGTAGCAAGGAGCAAGCGGGATGTGGCGGGGGGTTTGTGCCGGGAACACGTTCAGATCAGGGGTGAGACTATGACTGTATCCTTTGTCAAGTCAAAAACCGATCAAAGTGGGGTGGGAGACTGCATAGTAATTCGCAGGATTCCAGGGTCTTCCATGTGTCCGGTGAAGTGTTTAGAAGATTACCTAGCACGAAGGGTGGCATCATGGGGGGGGACATTGTTGAGACACGCGGACGCCACCCCACTGACGAAGTTTCAGTTTCAGCGGGTGCTCGCGAGGTCAATTACCGCAGCGGGCTTGGACCCGGGTGAGTTTGGGACCCATTCCTTTCGGATAGGGGCTGCCACTGAAGCTACAGCCAGGGGTCTTAATGTGGAACAAGTAAAACGAGTGGGGCGTTGGTCCTCCAATTGTTATAAGAGGTATGTGCGGTTGCACATGTTGTGAAGCTGTAATAATGTACTCACGCTTCTTGTCTTTTGTTTGGTTTTCAGTTACGCAAGCCTTCGAGGCGGGGCGGACTATGCAGTCGACCCAACACCGGGCCAGCGGTCAGACATCACCGGCTGTGAGAAAGGAGGTGTGGGTCGTGGGCCACTCATACGTGAGGCGTGCCGCAGACGTATTCGAAGCAGGTGACATGATTCACGTAGCTGGGGAATACGGGTACAGAATGTCCTTCTACGGAAAGGGCGGTCTCTGTATTGACCAGTTTCAGGCATTCTTTGAGGGTTTGTTAGGGCGGACGAGGTCACCGCCGTCTATAGTCATAGTACATTTAGGGGGCAATGATTTGGTCACCACCGGTAGACGACTTCTCCTGGAGGCAATGCTTTCCACTGTAAGTTGGTTGGCGAGGAAAGTTCCGGGGTGCATAATTGCGTGGTCTCATATGATCCCACGAAAAGTGTGGCGGGGGGCTATTTCGATCCCTGCTTTGAACCATTCTGTTAGAAAACTTAATAACAAAATGAGTAGGTTGTTTCGTTCCAGGACATTGCATTCTATCTCGCACGGTTGTATTAATGATGACAGTATGTATCTGGGGGATGGTGTGCATTTGTCTCGGGTGGGAAATGAGTTACTCATAGGAGACTTCTTAGCATGGTTAAAAACGTTGGAACATGACCTTTAGCTAGGAGTTTTGTGGGGGGCCCGGATAGCCGGTCAACTATCCGGGCCTGTGGCGGTAAGGTCATGATCGGTGAGCACTAATTAGTAGATCCCTATGAGTGGGCGTCACCCAACACGGATGGGAGCGCTCGGGAGAGGTGGCCATTGGCCCCTCAATGGGGAGGCGGTCCCTTCTAAGGATGGGTCGCCGGAAGTAAAGGAAAGGCGGTCAAGGCCCCTTCCTTTGTAGGAGGGGTTACAGCCCCCTCCTGGGGAATTTCCCGGGGCCAGTGACATCTGCGACGGCAGATGCGGTAAGTTGTGTGGGGTTGGGATAAGGTCTACGGTACCTTCTAGATACCTCACACGAGTATTCGAACGACCTTTAACTGGCGTCGAGTCTTTAGGTGCCCCCGTCAAGTCAAGGGAAATTGGTAATAGTTGCACTTGAGGTACGCCTCCGTGCTGTCGCCCAGCCCAAGTGGGAGGGGTAAGTCTGGTTAGGGATCTTGACACCGGTTATGACCTTGCGGTTGGCCCTTAAACGTTAGGTTGTACAATTTCAATATGTCAAGAAATGTTTTGTAAGATGCTAGTTCGGCTAGGAGAACCTCTGTATTAGAGAATCTGTTAAGGTTAGCCAAACATCGCAATATGGTAATGAAATTGTACATAACATTAAACGTTTAATGTTTTAATTTTGTTTTAATAAATACGGCCGGGATGGTCACTCCATCCCACTTCCAAAAACTTCAAGAACTGTTTCCGGTTTCCCTCCTTTCGGGGATTGTGTTGAGAGGGGGTGGCGGGTATCTCGGCCATATGGAAAGGGGCGACCAACTCGGTCCCCCCGAACGTATGGCCGAGTGCCTCGATCCCCCCGGGAAGCCATTTTTGGGCGGGAGGCGCGCCTCAGCTGGTATGCCCGAAGCGGCATAGCTGGGGCGCGCTCGTTCCCGCCCTAGAGTGGGCTGGCCTAGACACCGACGCAGCCAGCCACGCCCTCGGGGCAGGCAGGGGCGGGTATACGCCCGCCCTGAAGACGGATAAAAAGGGACGCAAGACCAGAAGACATCCTCTTGTTCTTGTGCTCTGAAGCTGCACCTCCTCGCTGCACGTGAGCTCGGGACAGAACAAAGAGCCAATTTTGACCCACCCACCAGCCCCTGAAGACAGCCAGTTGTGTTTAATAAAGTTGATTAATTTTGCTTCGGTTTTCGTATACAGGTTGTAGTACCATGTGAATGTTGAGTTAATAAAGAATGGTCGTTTTTGAGTATGTTTGCCATTAAAGATATTCAGTTTAGTGTTGTATTTTTAATGCATGCTCTTTCGGTCATAGTGGCCAATGTATTCGTAGATTAATTTGCACTGTCGTATTTATTTTGGTAGGCGGTAAGGTCATGATCGGTGAGCACTAATTAGTAGATCCCTATGAGTGGGCGTCACCCAACACGGATGGGAGCGCTCGGGAGAGGTGGCCATTGGCCCCTCAATGGGGAGGCGGTCCCTTCTAAGGATGGGTCGCCGGAAGTAAAGGAAAGGCGGTCAAGGCCCCTTCCTTTGTAGGAGGGGTTACAGCCCCCTCCTGGGGAATTTCCCGGGGCCAGTGACATCTGCGACGGCAGATGCGGTAAGTTGTGTGGGGTTGGGATAAGGTCTACGGTACCTTCTAGATACCTCACACGAGTATTCGAACGACCTTTAACTGGCGTCGAGTCTTTAGGTGCCCCCGTCAAGTCAAGGGAAATTGGTAATAGTTGCACTTGAGGTACGCCTCCGTGCTGTCGCCCAGCCCAAGTGGGAGGGGTAAGTCTGGTTAGGGATCTTGACACCGGTTATGACCTTGCCGTTGGCCCTTAAACGTTAGGTTGTACAATTTCAATATGTCAAGAAATGTTTTGTAAGATGCTAGTTCGGCTAGGAGAACCTCTGTATTAGAGAATCTGTTAAGGTTAGCCAAACATCGCAATATGGTAATGAAATTGTACATAACATGAAACGTTTAATGTTTTAATTTTGTTTTAATAAATACGGCCGGGATGGTCACTCCATCCCACTTCCAAAAACTTCAAGAACTGTTTCCGGTTTCCCTCCTTTCGGGGATTGTGTTGAGAGGGGGTGGCGGGTATCTCGGCCATATTGGACTCTACCAAAAAAGATTCAAAATGTCTTTTGGATCGGGTCTCATGTTGAATAACCAGTTTTTAAACCCTCACAGTGACCAAAATTGCCATTTTTACAGAGTTTTGCTTACTCAAAATCTTCAATTGTTACCAATTTCAGGCACAGAAATGACTTTAAACACACTTATTTTAGTTGAAAAAGTAATAATTCACATCCAACCGTCATTTAAAGTCAAAAGATTAAATGTTAAAATTTCATCAATATTGACCATTTTTTCAACGTTCGACTGGTCCGGGGTCATCGTTTTTCATCAGAAAATGGATTTTTTGGACTCTACCAAAAAAGATTCAAAATGTCTTTTGGATCGGGTCTCATGTTGAATAACCACTTTTTAAACCCTCACAGTGACCAAAATTGCCATTTTTACAGAGTTTTGCTTACTCAAAATCTTCAATTTTGACCAATTTCAGGCACAGAAATGACTTTAAACACACTTATTTTAGTTGAAAAAGTAATAATTCACATCCAACCGTCATTTAAAGTCAAAAGATTAAATGTTAAAATTTCATCAATATTGACCATTTTTTCAACGTTCGACTGGTCCGGGGTCATCGTTTTTCATCAGAAAATTGATTTTTTGGACTCTACCAAAAATGTTTCAAAATGTCATTTGGATCGGGCCTCATGTTGAATAACCACTTTTTAAACCCTCACAGTGACCAAAATTGCCATTTTTACAGAGTTTTGCTTACTCAAAATCTTCAATTTTGACCAATTTCAGGCACAGAAATGACTTTAAACACGCTTATTTTAGTTGAAAAAGTAATAATTCACATCCAACCGTCATTTAAAGTCAAAAGATTAAATGTAAAAATTTCATCAATATTGACCATTTTTTCAACGTTCGACTGGTCCGGGGTCATCGTTTTTCATCAGAAAATTGATTTTTTGGACTCTACCAAAAATGTTTCAAAATGTCATTTGGATCGGGCCTCATGTTGAATAACCACTTTTTAAACCCTCACAGTGACCAAAATTGCCATTTTTACAGAGTTTTGCTTACTCAAAATCTTCAATTTTGACCAATTTCAGGCACAGAAATGACTTTAAACACACTTATTTTAGTTGAAAAAGTAATAATTCACATCCAACCGTCATTTAAAGTCAAAAGATTAAATGTAAAAATTTCATCAATATTGACCATTTTTTCAACGTTCGACTGGTCCGGGGTCATCGTTTTTCATCAGAAAATTGATTTTTTGGACTCTACCAAAAATGTTTCAAAATGTCATTTGGATCGGGCCTCATGTTGAATAACCACTTTTTAAACCCTCACAGTGACCAAAATTGCCATTTTTACAGAGTTTTGCTTACTCAAAATCTTCAATTTTGACCAATTTCAGGCACAGAAATGACTTTAAACACACTTATTTTAGTTGAAAAAGTAATAATTCACATCCAACCGTCATTTAAAGTCAAAAGATTAAATGTTAAAATTTCATCAATATTGACCATTTTTTCAACGTTCGACTGGTCCGGGGTCATCGTTTTTCATCAGAAAATTGATTTTTTGGACTCTACCAAAAATGTTTCAAAATGTCATTTGGATCGGGCCTCATGTTGAATAACCACTTTTTAAACCCTCACAGTGACCAAAATTGCCATTTTTACAGAGTTTTGCTTACTCAAAATCTTCAATTTTGACCAATTTCAGGCACAGAAATGATTTTAAACACACTTATTTTAGTTGAAAAAGTAATAATTCACATCCAACCGTCATTTAAAGTCAAAAGATTAAATGTTAAAATTTCATCAATATTGACCATTTTTTCAACGTTCGACTGGTCCGGGGTCATCGTTTTTCATCAGAAAATTGATTTTTTGGACTCTACCAAAAAAGATTCAAAATGTTTTTTGGATCGGGTCTCATGTTGAATAACCACTTTTTAAACCCTCACAGTGACCAAAATTGCCATTTTTACAGAGTTTTGCTTACTCAAAATCTTCAATTTTGACCAATTTCAGGCACAGAAATGACTTTAAACACACTTATTTTAGTTGAAAAAGTAATAATTCACATCCAACCGTCATTTAAAGTCAAAAGATTAAATGTTAAAATTTCATCAATATTGACCATTTTTTCAACGTTCGACTGGTCCGGGGTCATCGTTTTTCATCAGAAAATTGATTTTTTGGACTCTACCAAAAATGTTTCAAAATGTCATTTGGATCGGGCCTCATGTTGAATAACCACTTTTTAAACCCTCACAGTGACCAAAATTGCCATTTTTACAGAGTTTTGCTTACTCAAAATCTTCAATTTTGACCAATTTCAGGCACAGAAATGATTTTAAACACACTTATTTTAGTTGAAAAAGTAATAATTCACATCCAACCGTCATTTAAAGTCAAAAGATTAAATGTTAAAATTTCATCAATATTGACCATTTTTTCAACGTTCGACTGGTCCGGGGTCATCGTTTTTCATCAGAAAATTGATTTTTTGGACTCTACCAAAAAAGATTCAAAATGTTTTTTGGATCGGGTCTCATGTTGAATAACCACTTTTTAAACCCTCACAGTGACCAAAATTGCCATTTTTACAGAGTTTTGCTTACTCAAAATCTTCAATTTTGACCAATTTCAGGATCAGAAATGACTTTAAACACACTTATTTTAGTTGAAAAAGTAATAATTCACATCCAACCGTCATTTAAAGTCAAAAGATTAAATGTTAAAATTTCATCAATATTGACCATTTTTTCAACGTTCGACTGGTCCGGGGTCATCGTTTTTCATCAGAAAATTGATTTTTTGGACTCTACCAAAAATGTTTCAAAATGTCATTTGGATCGGGCCTCATGTTGAATAACCACTTTTTAAACCCTCACAGTGACCAAAATTGCCATTTTTACAGAGTTTTGCTTACTCAAAATCTTCAATTTTGACCAATTTCAGGCACAGAAATGACTTTAAACACACTTATTTTAGTTGAAAAAGTAATAATTCACATCCAACCGTCATTTAAAGTCAAAAGATTAAATGTTAAAATTTCATCAATATTGACCATTTTTTCAACGTTCGACTGGTCCGGGGTCATCGTTTTTCATCAGAAAATTGATTTTTTGGACTCTACCAAAAATGTTTCAAAATGTCATTTGGATCGGGCCTCATGTTGAATAACCACTTTTTAAACCCTCACAGTGACCAAAATTGCCATTTTTACAGAGTTTTGCTTACTCAAAATCTTCAATTTTGACCAATTTCAGGCACAGAAATGATTTTAAACACACTTATTTTAGTTGAAAAAGTAATAATTCACATCCAACCGTCATTTAAAGTCAAAAGATTAAATGTTAAAATTTCATCAATATTGACCATTTTTTCAACGTTCGACTGGTCCGGGGTCATCGTTTTTCATCAGAAAATTGATTTTTTGGACTCTACCAAAAAAGATTCAAAATGTTTTTTGGATCGGGTCTCATGTTGAATAACCACTTTTTAAACCCTCACAGTGACCAAAATTGCCATTTTTACAGAGTTTTGCTTACTCAAAATCTTCAATTTTGACCAATTTCAGGATCAGAAATGACTTTAAACACACTTATTTTAGTTGAAAAAGTAATAATTCACATCCAACCGTCATTTAAAGTCAAAAGATTAAATGTTAAAATTTCATCAATATTGACCATTTTTTCAACGTTCGACTGGTCCGGGGTCATCGTTTTTCATCAGAAAATTGATTTTTTGGACTCTACCAAAAATTATTCAAAATGTCATTTGGATCGGGCCTCATGTTGAATAACCACTTTTTAAACCCTCACAGTGACCAAAACTGCCATTTCTACAGAGTTTTGCTTACTCAAAATCTTAAATTTTGACCAATTTCAGGCACAGAAATGACTTTAAACACGCTTATTTTAGTTGAAAAAGTAATAATTCACATCCAACCGTCATTTAAAGTCAAAAGATTAAATGTAAAAATTTCATCAATATTGACCATTTTTTCAACGTTCGACTGGTCCGGGGTCATCGTTTTTCATCAGAAAATTGATTTTTTGGACTCTACCAAAAATGTTTCAAAATGTCATTTGGATCGGGCCTCATGTTGAATAACCACTTTTTAAACCCTCACAGTGACCAAAATTGCCATTTCTACAGAGTTTTGCTTACTCAAAATCTTAAATTTTGACCAATTTCAGGCACAGAAATGACTTTAAACACACTTATTTTAGTTGAAAAAGTAATAATTCACATCCAACCGTCATTTAAAGTCAAAAGATTAAATGTTAAAATTTCATCAATATTGACCATTTTTTCAACGTTCGACTGGTCCGGGGTCATCGTTTTTCATCAGATAATGGATTTTTTGGACTCTACCAAAAATGTTTCAAAATGTCATTTGGATTGGGCCTCATGTTGAATAACCACTTTTTAAACCCTCACAGTGACCAAAATTGCCATTTTTACAGAGTTTTGCTTACTCAAAATCTTACATTTTGACCAATTTCAGGCACAGAAATGACTTTAAACACACTTATTTTAGTTGAAAAAGTAATAATTCACATCCAACCGTCATTTAAAGTCAAAAGATTAAATGTTAAAATTTCATCAATATTGACCATTTTTTCAACGTTCGACTGGTCCGGGGTCATCGTTTTTCATCAGATAATGGATTTTTTGGACTCTACCAAAAATGTTTCAAAATGTCTTTTGGATCGGGCCTCATGTTGAATAACCACTTTTTAAACCCTCACAGTGACCAAAATTGCCATTTTTACAGAGTTTTGCTTACTCAAAATCTTCAATTTTGACCAATTTCAGGCACAGAAATAACTTTAAACACACTTATTTTAGTTGAAAAAGTAATAATTCACATCCAACCGTCATTTAAAGTCAAAAGATTAAATGTTAAAATTTCATCAATATTGACCATTTTTTCAACGTTCGACTGGTCCGGGGTCATCGTTTTTCATCAGAAAATTGATTTTTTGGACTCTACCAAAAATGATTCAAAATGTCATTTGGATCGGGCCTCATGTTGAATAACCACTTTTTAAACCCTCACAGTGACCAAAATTGCCATTTTTACAGAGTTTTGCTTACTCAAAATCTTAAATTTTGACCAATTTCAGGCACAGAAATGACTTTAAACACACTTATTTTAGTTGAAAAAGTAATAATTCACATCCAACCGTCATTTAAAGTCAAAAGATTAAATGTTAAAATGTCATCAATATTGACCATTTTTTCAACGTTCGACTGGTCAGGGGTCATCGTTTTTCATCAGAAAATTGATTTTTTGGACTCTACCAAAAATGATTCAAAATGTCATTTGGATCGGGCCTCATGTTGAATAACCACTTTTTAAACCCTCACAGTGACCAAAATTGCCATTTTTACAGAGTTTTGCTTACTCAAAATCTTAAATTTTGACCAATTTCAGGCACAGAAATGACTTTAAACACACTTATTTTAGTTGAAAAAGTAATAATTCACATCCAACCGTCATTTAAAGTCAAAAGATTAAATGTTAAAATGTCATCAATATTGACCATTTTTTCAACGTTCGACTGGTCAGGGGTCATCGTTTTTCATCAGAAAATTGATTTTTTGGACTCTACCAAAAATGATTCAAAATGTCATTTGGATCGGGCCTCATGTTGAATAACCACTTTTTAAACCCTCACAGTGACCAAAATTGCCATTTTTACATAGTTTTGCTTACTCAAAATCTTCAATTTTGACCAATTTCAGGCACAGAAATGACTTTAAACACACTTATTTTAGTTGAAAAAGTAATAATTCACATCCAACCGTCATTTAAAGTCAAAAGATTAAATGTTAAAATTTCATCAATATTGACCATTTTTTCAACGTTCGACTGGTCCGGGGTCATCGTTTTTCATCAGAAAATGGATTTTTTGGACTCTACCAAAAAAGATTCAAAATGTCATTTGGATCGGGCCTCATGTTGAATAACCACTTTTTAAACCCTCACAGTGACCAAAATTGCCATTTTTACAGAGTTTTGCTTACTCAAAATCTTAAATTTTGACCAATTTCAGGCACAGAAATGACTTTAAACACACTTATTTTAGTTGAAAAAGTAATAATTCACATCCAACCGTCATTTAAAGTCAAAAGATTAAATGTTAAAATGTCATCAATATTGACCATTTTTTCAACGTTCGACTGGTCAGGGGTCATCGTTTTTCATCAGAAAATTGATTTTTTGGACTCTACCAAAAATGATTCAAAATGTCATTTGGATCGGGCCTCATGTTGAATAACCACTTTTTAAACCCTCACAGTGACCAAAATTGCCATTTTTACAGAGTTTTGCTTACTCAAAATCTTCAATTTTGACCAATTTCAGGCACAGAAATGACTTTAAACACACTTATTTTAGTTGAAAAAGTAATAATTCAATCCAACCGTCATTTAAAGTCAAAAGATTAAATGTTAAAATTTCATCAATATTGACCATTTTTTCAACGTTCGACTGGTCCGGGGTCATCGTTTTTCATCAGAAAATGGATTTTTTGGACTCTACCAAAAAAGATTCAAAATGTCTTTTGGATCGGGCCTCATGTTGAATAACCACTTTTTAAACCCTCACAGTGACCAAAATTGCCATTTTTACAGAGTTTTGCTTACTCAAAATCTTCAATTTTGACCAATTTCAGGCACAGAAATGACTTTAAACACACTTATTTTAGTTGAAAAAGTAATAATTCACATCCAACCGTCATTTAAAGTCAAAAGATTAAATGTTAAAATTTCATCAATATTGACCATTTTTTCAACGTTCGACTGGTCCGGGGTCATCGTTTTTCATCAGAAAATGGATTTTTTGGACTCTACCAAAAAAGATTCAAAATGTCTTTTGGATCGGGTCTCATGTTGAATAACCACTTTTTAAACCCTCACAGTGAACAAAATTGCCATTTTTACAGAGTTTTGCTTACTCAAAATCTTCAATTTTGACCAATTTCAGGCACAGAAATGACTTTAAACACACTTATTTTAGTTGAAAAAGTAATAATTCACATCCAACTGTCATTTAAAGTCAAAAGATTAAATGTTAAAATTTCATCAATATTGACCATTTTTTCAACGTTCGACTGGTCCGGGGTCATCGTTTTTCATCAGAAAATGGATTTTTTGGACTCTACCAAAAAAGATTCAAAATGTCTTTTGGATCGGGTCTCATGTTGAATAACCACTTTTTAAACCCTCACAGTGACCAAAATTGCCATTTTTACAGAGTTTTGCTTACTCAAAATCTTCAATTTTGACCAATTTCAGGCACAGAAATGACTTTAAACACACTTATTTTAGTTGAAAAAGTAATAATTCACATCCAACCATCATTTGAAGTCAAAAGATTAAATGTTAAAATTTCATCAATATTGACCATTTTTTCAACGTTCGACTGGTCCGGGGTCATCGTTTTTCATCAGAAAATTGATTTTTTGGACTCTACCAAAAATGATTCAAAATGTCATTTGGATCGGGCCTCATGTTGAATAACCACTTTTTAAACCCTCACAGTGACCAAAATTGCCATTTTTACAGAGTTTTGCTTACTCAAAATCTTCAATTTTGACCAATTTCAGGCACAGAAATGACTTTAAACACACTTATTTTAGTTGAAAAAGTAATAATTCACATCCAACCGTCATTTAAAGTCAAAAGATTAAATGTTAAAATGTCATCAATATTGACCATTTTTTCAACGTTCGACTGGTCCGGGGTCATCGTTTTTCATCAGAAAATTGATTTTTTGGACTCTACCAAAAAAGATTCAAAATGTCTTTTGGATCGGGTCTCATGTTGAATAACCACTTTTTAAACCCTCACAGTGAACAAAATTGCCATTTTTACAGAGTTTTGCTTACTCAAAATCTTCAATTTTGACCAATTTCAGGCACAGAAATGACTTTAAACACACTTATTTTAGTTGAAAAAGTAATAATTCACATCCAACCGACATTTAAAGTCAAAAGATTAAATGTTAAAATTTCATCAATATTGACCATTTTTTCAACGTTCGACTGGTCCGAGGTCATCCTTTTTCATCAGAAAATTGATTTTTTGGACTGTACCAAAAATGATTCAAAATGTCATTTGGATCGGGCCTCATGTTGAATAACCACTTTTTAAACCCTCACAGTGACCAAAATTGCCATTTTTACAGAGTTTTGCTTACTCAAAATCTTAAATTTTGACCAATTTCAGGCACAGAAATGACTTTAAACACACTTATTTTAGTTGAAAAAGTAATAATTCACATCCAACCGTCATTTAAAGTCAAAAGATTAAATGTTAAAATTTCATCAATATTGACCATTTTTTCAACGTTCGACTAGTGCGGGGTCATCGTTTTTCATCAGATAATGGATTTTTTGGACTCTACCAAAAATGTTTCAAAATGTCTTTTGGATCGGGCCTCATGTTGAATAACCACTTTTTAAACCCTCACAGTGACCAAAATTGCCATTTTTACAGAGTTTTGCTTACTCAAAATCTTCAATTTTGACCAATGTTAGGCACAGAAATAACTTTAAACACACTTATTTTAGTTGAAAAAGTAATAATTCACATCCAACCGTCATTTAAAGTCAAAAGATTAAATGGTAAAATTTCATCAATATTGACCATTTTTTCAACGTTCGACTGGTCCGGGGTCATCATTTTTCATCAGAAAATTGATTTTTTGGACTCTACCAAAAATGATTCAAAATGTCATTTGGATCGGGCCTCATGTTGAATAACCACTTTTTAAACCCTCACAGTGACCAAAATTGCCATTTTTACAGAGTTTTGCTTACTCAAAATCTTAAATTTTGACCAATTTCAGGCACAGAAATGACTTTAAACACACTTATTTTAGTTGAAAAAGTAATAATTCACATCCAACCGTCATTTAAAGTCAAAAGATTAAATGTTAAAATGTCATCAATATTGACCATTTTTTCAACGTTCGACTGGTCAGGGGTCATCGTTTTTCATCAGAAAATTGATTTTTTGGACTCTACCAAAAATGATTCAAAATGTCATTTGGATCGGGCCTCATGTTGAATAACCACTTTTTAAACCCTCACAGTGACCAAAATTGCCATTTTTACAGAGTTTTGCTTACTCAAAATCTTCAATTTTGACCAATTTCAGGCACAGAAATGACTTTAAACACACTTATTTTAGTTGAAAAAGTAATAATTCACATCCAACCGTCATTTTAAGTCAAAAGATTAAATGTTAAAATTTCATCAATATTGACCATTTTTTCAACGTTCGACTGGTCCGGGGTCATCGTTTTTCATCAGAAAATGGATTTTTTGGACTCTACCAAAAAAGATTCAAAATGTCATTTGGATCGGGTCTCATGTTGAATAACCACTTTTTAAACCCTCACAGTGACCAAAATTGCCATTTTTACAGAGTTTTGCTTACTCAAAATCTTAAATTTTGACCAATTTCAGGCACAGAAATGACTTTAAACACACTTATTTTAGTTGAAAAAGTAATAATTCACATCCAACCGTCATTTAAAGTCAAAAGATTAAATGTTAAAATGTCATCAATATTGACCATTTTTCAACGTTCGACTGGTCAGGGGTCATCGTTTTTCATCAGAAAATTGATTTTTTGGACTCTACCAAAAATGATTCAAAATGTCATTTGGATCGGGCCTCATGTTGAATAACCACTTTTTAAACCCTCACAGTGACCAAAATTGCCATTTTTACAGAGTTTTGCTTACTCAAAATCTTCAATTTTGACCAATTTCAGGCACAGAAATGACTTTAAACACACTTATTTTAGTTGAAAAAGTAATAATTCACATCCAACCGTTATTTAAAGTCAAAAGATTAAATGTTAAAATTTCATCAATATTGACCATTTTTTCAACGTTCGACTGGTCCGGGGTCATCGTTTTTCATCAGAAAATGGATTTTTTGGACTCTACCAAAAAAGATTCAAAATGTCTTTTGGATCGGGCCTCATGTTGAATAACCACTTTTTAAACCCTCACAGTGACCAAAATTGCCATTTTTACAGAGTTTTGCTTACTCAAAATCTTCAATTTTGACCAATTTCAGGCACAGAAATAACTTTAAACACACTTATTTTAGTTGAAAAAGTAATAATTCACATCCAACCGTCATTTAAAGTCAAAAGATTAAATGTTAAAATTTCATCAATATTGACCATTTTTTCAACGTTCGACTGGTCCGGGGTCATCGTTTTTCATCAGAAAATTGATTTTTTGGACTCTACCAAAAATGATTCAAAATGTCATTTGGATTGGGCCTCATGTTGAATAACCACTTTTTAAGCCCTCACAGTGACCAAAATTGCCATTTTTACAGAGTTTTGCTTACTCAAAATCTTAAATTTTGACCAATTTCAGGCACAGAAATGACTTTAAACACACTTATTTTAGTTGAAAAAGTAATAATTCACATCCAACCGTCATTTAAAGTCAAAAGATTAAATGTTAAAATTTCATCAATATTGACCATTTTTTCAACGTTCGACTGGTCCGGGGTCATCGTTTTTCATCAGAAAATGGATTTTTTGGACTCTACCAAAAAAGATTCAAAATGTCTTTTGGATCGGGTCTCATGTTGAATAACAACTTTTTAAACCCTCACAGTGACCAAAATTGCCATTTTTACAGAGTTTTGCTTACTCAAAATCTTCAATTTTGACCAATTTCAGGCACAGAAATGACTTTAAACACACTTATTTTAGTTGAAAAAGTAATAATTCACATCCAACCGTCATTTAAAGTCAAAAGATTAAATGTTAAAATTTCATCAATATTGACCATTTTTTCAACGTTCGACTGGTCCGGGGTCATCGTTTTTCATCAGAAAATTGATTTTTTGGACTCTACCAAAAATGATTCAAAATGTCATTTGGATCGGGCCTCATGTTGAATAACCACTTTTTAAACCCTCACAGTGACCAAAATTGCCATTTTTACAGAGTTTTGCTTACTCAAAATCTTAAATTTTGACCAATTTCAGGCACAGAAATGACTTTAAACACACTTATTTTAGTTGAAAAAGTAATAATTCACATCCAACCGTCATTTAAAGTCAAAAGATTAAATGTTAAAATGTCATCAATATTGACCATTTTTTCAACGTTCGACTGGTCAGGGGTCATCGTTTTTCATCAGAAAATTGATTTTTTGGACTCTACCAAAAATGATTCAAAATGTCATTTGGATCGGGCCTCATGTTGAATAACCACTTTTTAAACCCTCACAGTGACCAAAATTGCCATTTTTACAGAGTTTTGCTTACTCAAAATCTTCAATGTTGACCAATTTCAGGCACAGAAATGACTTTAAACACACTTATTTTAGTTGAAAAAGTAATAATTCACATCCAACCGTCATTTAAAGTCAAAAGATTAAATGTTAAAATTTCATCAATATTGACCATTTTTTCAACGTTCGACTGGTCCGGGGTCATCGTTTTTCATCAGAAAATGGATTTTTTGGACTCTACCAAAAAAGATTCAAAATGTCATTTGGATCGGGCCTCATGTTGAATAACCACTTTTTAAACCCTCACAGTGACCAAAATTGCCATTTTTACAGAGTTTTGCTTACTCAAAATCTTAAATTTTGACCAATTTCAGGCACAGAAATGACTTTAAACACACTTATTTTAGTTGAAAAAGTAATAATTCACATCCAACTGTCATTTAAAGTCAAAAGATTAAATGTTAAAATGTCATCAATATTGACCATTTTTTCAACGTTCGACTGGTATGGGGTCATCGTTTTTCATCAGAAAATTGATTTTTTGGACTCTACCAAAAATGATTCAAAATGTCATTTGGATCGGGCCTCATGTTGAATAACCACTTTTTAAACCCTCACAGTGACCAAAATTGCCATTTTTACAGAGTTCTGCTTACTCAAAATCTTCAATTTTGACCAATTTCAGGCACTGAAATGACTTTAAACACACTTATTTTAGTTGAAAAAGTAATAATTCACATCCAACCGTCATTTAAAGTCAAAAGATTAAATGTTAAAATTTCATCAATATTGACCATTTTTTCAACGTTCGACTGGTCCGGGGTCATCGTTTTTCATCAGAAAATGGATTTTTTGGACTCTACCAAAAAAGATTCAAAATGTCTTTTGGATCGGGTCTCATGTTGAATAACCACTTTTTAAACCCTCACAGTGAACAAAATTGCCATTTTTACAGAGTTTTGCTTACTCAAAATCTTCAATTTTGACCAATTTCAGGCACAGAAATGACTTTAAACACACTTATTTTAGTTGAAAAAGTAATAATTCACATCCAACTGTCATTTAAAGTCAAAAGATTAAATGTTAAAATTTCATCAATATTGACCATTTTTTCAACGTTCGACTGGTCCGGGTTCATCGTTTTTCATCAGAAAATGGATTTTTTGGACTCTACCAAAAAAGATTCAAAATGTCTTTTGGATCGGGCCTCATGTTGAATAACCACTTTTTAAACCCTCACAGTGACCAAAATTGCCATTTTTACAGAGTTTTGCTTACTCAAAATCTTCAATTTTGACCAATTTCAGGCACAGAAATAACTTTAAACACACTTATTTTAGTTGAAAAAGTAATAATTCACATCCAACCGTCATTTAAAGTCAAAAGATTAAATGTTAAAATTTCATCAATATTGACCATTTTTTCAACGTTCGACTGGTCCGGGGTCATCGTTTTTCATCAGAAAATTGATTTTTTGGACTCTACCAAAAATGATTCAAAATGTCATTTGGATCGGGCCTCATGTTGAATAACCACTTTTTAAACCCTCACAGTGACCAAAATTGCCATTTTTACAGAGTTTTGCTTACTCAAAATCTTCAATTTTGACCAATTTCAGGCACAGAAATGACTTTAAACACACTTATTTTAGTTGAAAAAGTAATATTTCACATCCAACCGTCATTTAAAGTCAAAAGATTAAATGTTAAAATTTCATCAATATTGACCATTTTTTCAACGTTCGACTGGTCCGGGGTCATCGTTTTTCATCAGAAAATTGATTTTTTGGACTCTACCAAAAAAGATTCAAAATGTCTTTTGGATCGGGTCTCATGTTGAATAACCACTTTTTAAACCCTCACAGTGAACAAAATTGCCATTTTTACAGAGTTTTGCTTACTCAAAATCTTCAATTTTGACCAATTTCAGGCACAGAAATGACTTTAAACACGCTTATTTTAGTTGAAAAAGTAATAATTCACATCCAACCGTCATTTAAAGTCAAAAGATTAAATGTAAAAATTTCATCAATATTGACCATTTTTTCAACGTTCGACTGGTCCGGGGTCATCGTTTTTCATCAGAAAATTGATTTTTTGGACTCTACCAAAAATGTTTCAAAATGTCATTTGGATCGGGCCTCATGTTGAATAACCACTTTTTAAACCCTCACAGTGACCAAAATTGCCATTTTTACAGAGTTTTGCTTACTCAAAATCTTCAATTTTGACCAATTTCAGGCACAGAAATGACTTTAAACACACTTATTTTAGTTGAAAAAGTAATAATTCACATCCAACCGTCATTTAAAGTCAAAAGATTAAATGTAAAAATTTCATCAATATTGACCATTTTTTCAACGTTCGACTGGTCCGGGGTCATCGTTTTTCATCAGAAAATGGATTTTTTGGACTCTACCAAAAAAGATTCAAAATGTCTTTTGGATCGGGTCTCATGTTGAATAACCACTTTTTAAACCCTCACAGTGAACAAAATTGCCATTTTTACAGAGTTTTGCTTACTCAAAATCTTCAATTTTGACCAATTTCAGGCACAGAAATGACTTTAAACACACTTATTTTAGTTGAAAAAGTAATAATTCACATCCAACTGTCATTTAAAGTCAAAAGATTAAATGTTAAAATTTCATCAATATTGACCATTTTTTCAACGTTCGACTGGTCCGGGGTCATCGTTTTTCATCAGAAAATGGATTTTTTGGACTCTACCAAAAAAGATTCAAAATGTCTTTTGGATCGGGCCTCATGTTGAATAACCACTTTTTAAACCCTCACAGTGACCAAAATTGCCATTTTTACAGAGTTTTGCTTACTCAAAATCTTCAATTTTGACCAATTTCAGGCACAGAAATAACTTTAAACACACTTATTTTAGTTGAAAAAGTAATAATTCACATCCAACCGTCATTTAAAGTCAAAAGATTAAATGTTAAAATTTCATCAATATTGACCATTTTTTCAACGTTCGACTGGTCCGGGGTCATCGTTTTTCATCAGAAAATTGATTTTTTGGACTCTACCAAAAATGATTCAAAATGTCATTTGGATCGGGCCTCATGTTGAATAACCACTTTTTAAACCCTCACAGTGACCAAAATTGCCATTTTTACAGAGTTTTGCTTACTCAAAATCTTCAATTTTGACCAATTTCAGGCACAGAAATGACTTTAAACACACTTATTTTAGTTGAAAAAGTAATATTTCACATCCAACCGTCATTTAAAGTCAAACGATTAAATGTTAAAATTTCATCAATATTGACCATTTTTTCAACGTTCGACTGGTCCGGGGTCATCGTTTTTCATCAGAAAATTGATTTTTTGGACTCTACCAAAAAAGATTCAAAATGTCTTTTGGATCGGGTCTCATGTTGAATAACCACTTTTTAAACCCTCACAGTGAACAAAATTGCCATTTTTACAGAGTTTTGCTTACTCAAAATCTTCAATTTTGACCAATTTCAGGCACAGAAATGACTTTAAACACGCTTATTTTAGTTGAAAAAGTAATAATTCACATCCAACCGTCATTTAAAGTCAAAAGATTAAATGTAAAAATTTCATCAATATTGACCATTTTTTCAACGTTCGACTGGTCCGGGGTCATCGTTTTTCATCAGAAAATTGATTTTTTGGACTCTACCAAAAATGTTTCAAAATGTCATTTGGATCGGGCCTCATGTTGAATAACCACTTTTTAAACCCTCACAGTGACCAAAATTGCCATTTTTACAGAGTTTTGCTTACTCAAAATCTTCAATTTTGACCAATTTCAGGCACAGAAATGACTTTAAACACACTTATTTTAGTTGAAAAAGTAATAATTCACATCCAACCGTCATTTAAAGTCAAAAGATTAAATGTAAAAATTTCATCAATATTGACCATTTTTTCAACGTTCGACTGGTCCGGGGTCATCGTTTTTCATCAGAAAATTGATTTTTTGGACTCTACCAAAAATGTTTCAAAATGTCATTTGGATCGGGCCTCATGTTGAATAACCACTTTTTAAACCCTCACAGTGACCAAAATTGCCATTTTTACAGAGTTTTGCTTACTCAAAATCTTCAATTTTGACCAATTTCAGGCACAGAAATGACTTTAAACACACTTATTTTAGTTGAAAAAGTAATAATTCACATCCAACCGTCATTTAAAGTCAAAAGATTAAATGTTAAAATTTCATCAATATTGACCATTTTTTCAACGTTCGACTGGTCCGGGGTCATCGTTTTTCATCAGAAAATTGATTTTTTGGACTCTACCAAAAATGTTTCAAAATGTCATTTGGATCGGGCCTCATGTTGAATAACCACTTTTTAAACCCTCACAGTGACCAAAATTGCCATTTTTACAGAGTTTTGCTTACTCAAAATCTTCAATTTTGACCAATTTCAGGCACAGAAATGATTTTAAACACACTTATTTTAGTTGAAAAAGTAATAATTCACATCCAACCGTCATTTAAAGTCAAAAGATTAAATGTTAAAATTTCATCAATATTGACCATTTTTTCAACGTTCGACTGGTCCGGGGTCATCGTTTTTCATCAGAAAATTGATTTTTTGGACTCTACCAAAAAAGATTCAAAATGTTTTTTGGATCGGGTCTCATGTTGAATAACCACTTTTTAAACCCTCACAGTGACCAAAATTGCCATTTTTACAGAGTTTTGCTTACTCAAAATCTTCAATTTTGACCAATTTCAGGATCAGAAATGACTTTAAACACACTTATTTTAGTTGAAAAAGTAATAATTCACATCCAACCGTCATTTAAAGTCAAAAGATTAAATGTTAAAATTTCATCAATATTGACCATTTTTTCAACGTTCGACTGGTCCGGGGTCATCGTTTTTCATCAGAAAATTGATTTTTTGGACTCTACCAAAAATGATTCAAAATGTCATTTGGATCGGGCCTCATGTTGAATAACCACTTTTTAAACCCTCACAGTGACCAAAACTGCCATTTCTACAGAGTTTTGCTTACTCAAAATCTTAAATTTTGACCAATTTCAGGCACAGAAATGACTTTAAACACGCTTATTTTAGTTGAAAAAGTAATAATTCACATCCAACCGTCATTTAAAGTCAAAAGATTAAATGTAAAAATTTCATCAATATTGACCATTTTTTCAACGTTCGACTGGTCCGGGGTCATCGTTTTTCATCAGAAAATTGATTTTTTGGACTCTACCAAAAATGTTTCAAAATGTCATTTGGATCGGGCCTCATGTTGAATAACCACTTTTTAAACCCTCACAGTGACCAAAATTGCCATTTCTACAGAGTTTTGCTTACTCAAAATCTTAAATTTTGACCAATTTCAGGCACAGAAATGACTTTAAACACACTTATTTTAGTTGAAAAAGTAATAATTCACATCCAACCGTCATTTAAAGTCAAAAGATTAAATGTTAAAATTTCATCAATATTGACCATTTTTTCAACGTTCGACTGGTCCGGGGTCATCGTTTTTCATCAGATAATGGATTTTTTGGACTCTACCAAAAATGTTTCAAAATGTCATTTGGATCGGGCCTCATGTTGAATAACCACTTTTTAAACCCTCACAGTGACCAAAATTGCCATTTTTACAGAGTTTTGCTTACTCAAAATCTTACATTTTGACCAATTTCAGGCACAGAAATGACTTTAAACACACTTATTTTAGTTGAAAAAGTAATAATTCACATCCAACCGTCATTTAAAGTCAAAAGATTAAATGTTAAAATTTCATCAATATTGACCATTTTTTCAACGTTCGACTGGTCCGGGGTCATCGTTTTTCATCAGATAATGGATTTTTTGGACTCTACCAAAAATGTTTCAAAATGTCTTTTGGATCGGGCCTCATGTTGAATAACCACTTTTTAAACCCTCACAGTGACCAAAATTGCCATTTTTACAGAGTTTTGCTTACTCAAAATCTTCAATTTTGACCAATTTCAGGCACAGAAATAACTTTAAACACACTTATTTTAGTTGAAAAAGTAATAATTCACATCCAACCGTCATTTAAAGTCAAAAGATTAAATGTTAAAATTTCATCAATATTGACCATTTTTTCAACGTTCGACTGGTCCGGGGTCATCGTTTTTCATCAGAAAATTGATTTTTTGGACTCTACCAAAAATGATTCAAAATGTCATTTGGATCGGGCCTCATGTTGAATAACCACTTTTTAAACCCTCACAGTGACCAAAATTGCCATTTTTACAGAGTTTTGCTTACTCAAAATCTTAAATTTTGACCAATTTCAGGCACAGAAATGACTTTAAACACACTTATTTTAGTTGAAAAAGTAATAATTCACATCCAACCGTCATTTAAAGTCAAAAGATTAAATGTTAAAATGTCATCAATATTGACCA